>NC_071411.1:3636363-3939393 GCF_017976375.1 Cuculus canorus | reverse complement strand
CAGGCTTTTGCTATAGTGGTTTTGAACCCTGTAGTAACTAAACTTTGCCAAGAAATTCCGTTCTGGGTCACCTGACATTGGAGTCACATTATTAAAGTTTTGATTCTTTGAACAGTCTGCATTGATCAAGTTCTGGTTTGGAGACAAACTCAGTTATTTCATTATTACTGTTAACATAGCATTTGCACTATTCTGACTCACAGACGTTCCTCTATGCAGTGGTATGAACAATCTATAGCCTCAGAATTTATAAGAACATCAGTTCATACTTGACAAGTATCTCTTCTGTGTTACTTTGCCTCCACTGTACTACTCTGTCCCAACTGTAGTTTTGTACCATGCAATGGTTTGCCCCCTATTTCTCCTATTAAAGCATTACAGTGCCTTTTAATAACTATTTTCAAACTTCTACTTTTTGAATAGGAAATATCTCGGTATCAAGGGGCTGGTATAGCTATCACCACTAAGAAAACTCAGTCCTGAGAAACAGCATCCACGAGAAAGACTTCTGTTCCCTAGTTTTTCTTTACCATCTGCAATCGAATCTCCTCTTCTGCTGATCTCTGAAAAGCAACAAAATTCTATTAGTTAGGTAGTTAAAAACACAAATATACTGTTTCCCAGCGTTATCAGCACTAGCAAGCCCTGCAAGTCTTCATCTCTTTGGTGACTCATTATAGACAAAACAGTGCTTGAAAGTGCCAGGAAATGAAGGAAGTTTAAAGGACCCAAGACCAAATAACCATAAAACTGACTCTTCACCTCTTCACACTGATCCCAGTTACTTTGCAGTAGAAGATTGATGACTTCTGTGCTAATATTCAGCTGCTAGAACTGAAGCTGGACTGAAGCAGAGCTGGGATCACAAGTGTTGCACGTGTGTATCACCTGAACCTGTCCAGTGCAGAAGGCAGGATGTCCTGCACTAGCTACACATTCTCAGCGTGTCAGCCTGGTGTACTGAAATAATCTAGAAACTGAAGCAAGGAAGGCTGTGGGGAGAGGTGAAGAGGCCAAATATCAACTCAAAAAGTACCGTAATCCTCTTTCTGCACTGAACACTGTGGGGAGAATATTTTGTTGCAATATATCCCCCTTCTCTAGTGTCTTATGTAGCTCCTTGGGGATAGGTAACTAAAAAAAAACTTTCCTAGGGACTATACCGAAACCTATATCTTCTTCCCAAACTCTGTCCTCAGCTGACACAATCCAGGTTCCAGCAACCATTCCCAGCTCCACAGGAGAAAAACAGTTGAGCAGATGTCCTCTCAAAAAGGCCAGTGCTGGGCTGTCTGCCTCTCATAATTAATCAATTCCGCATTGGCCTGGGAGGGCAGGGATGTGGTTGGTAATGCAACCAAGCCATTGAAAATTGCCTACTATGGGCTTTTCACATCTGTTCTGCCCCTGTTCAGCAGTCCCTGTAAAATACAATTTGCCTCTAGACGGGCTGCACAAGCCTCTCAGCTGGTACTGTTTCTGTGCTGTTTGTCACTTGGCTTTCACCTCACATCTTCTGTGGGGAAGCGCTCTGAGCAAAGTGAAGGAAGTGTTCAGACCCAAGCTTTGCAGAAACCAAGTTCCACTCCCTCCCAATCCTGCGTCCCTGTTCTGCAGGAGATAGAGGGCTACAGGGAATGCTGAAAACTGCCTTGCTTTCTTAGGAAAGACTGAACAGTTGCCCAATAGAATTGCTGGGGTTTCCCCTAAAAAGGATGGCAACTGCTGTGAGCTGAACCTGCGAGAAGCTGGCAGGCCTACAAAAAAAGGGCTGATCTGCTAGAACACCTGGTGCCCCTTCTGTCAGCCGGCCACTGTGGCAAGCTTGCCAACATCTGCACCACACTCAGGTTCAACACCGGGATAACTGGAAGCCAATGGATTTACAACCAGGAGGGCTATTTTTTAATACATAATCATGTCCGAAAGAAGAATCTACAGTTACAAGTCTTCCTTCCAGCAGGATGAGTTTATCAGGGAACACTTACCGGAATCTCTGTAGGGAACAACCTCTGCTGGTCTGCCTGAAACATTAAGCGAAGATGATGTAGATTAATATCCATAATGAGGACACATATCTTGCTGTCAGTCCTAGCCATGCAATCCCATCAAAACTGGTGTGGTTGTGTAAAAGGGACAAGGTAGACACTAAGTCTGACTCATCTGAGAAGGCAGCTCTGTTGTGGGTTATGCAGTTTGAAAGCAGGATATATGAAAGGACTATTAACCCCCCATATTCCATCTCACACAATAGCTGGAGTCAGGTAGAGTCAGACTCATGCGAGACAAATTAGATGTCCTAATGTCATTTTAAATGACCTACTGTTACATCTGGGCTAAGATCAATTGCAGACATAAATTAAACTATTAAAGTCTCAACTTTTTTACATCTGTGGTTTCACACCATGAGCTGATAGCTGTTTCTCTGTGTTGACACAGCACCTTTTTTCTTCATCTGCGTTGTACTTATTTTCCATTTTTCCTTTGGACAGAAAGGAAAAACCTGAGTAACCAGATCCAAGGTGTGGTCCTCGCTGATTGTGTCTGGTCGGCACTGACCACAGACCCTGTAAGTAGTGGCTGCGATAGATATATTTTCAAAACTCTTTTGCTGCAATTTGATGGCAGTTGCGCAGACACGGGCAGCAGGACTTTGCCCACAGCAGCAGATCTTGCTGTTTTCCTGGTTCAATTCTGACCACAGGGAATGGCTGAGCATTAGTATTACTTGAGCTTCATTTTGTAGGAAATGTCTTTCCAGCAGCCAAGTTTGACTGGTCATTTTCCTACATCTTTGTATGTTCAGCTTTGTTCAGAAATCAAACCAAAGAATGCCAGAAATTATCCTTTTTTTTTTGTTTGTTTATATTGGTTGTTTCTAATAAAAAACAAAAAAAAAACTGTTTTCACTTTTTCTTACCGTCAAGTAACTGGCCTTCAGTTTTCTGTCTTTCTAAATCTTCCCCATCGCTGTCTGGACAGACAAAGTTTTTTTCATCGAAGAAAAGTGTGCCAGCAATATCAGAAATAATAGCACTGTAGCTGCTTGCTCATCATATAGTAATGGCCATTTGATATATAGGTAAAAATCCAGGCTTTGAAACGCAAGGATCATTACCGCCTGGTTTTGCCTCACAGTTCTATTCAAAGCTGGCTGAACAGAAGAAAAGGACAAAATGTGAAGTTGGTCTAATTTGTATAAAGAGATGTAATGGGGAGGTTCTTATTTTAAGCACATACATCAGCAGCACTGCTAATTACTTCGAAAATTTTGTTTCTAAACACATTTGATCTGAATCAGCTATTGGCTTTCTGTAACAGCAGAAACCAATATCAACAATATCACTTCCACGTTGCCTGTCACTTCTTAGTCTCTCTCAATGAATGAAATGGTTTAGTGACAGCCAGAGTGACTTCTGATGTTTGCTAACAAGAAAAGAATTGCCAGACAAGCTATGGCATCACCACATCCTACTGTACATCGACTGTTCTTTGCCTCCTCCTACAGCGCAGGATTCAGTTAGACAAATGCGCTGAAGGTCATAGAAGTTACAATCTTGTATGTGGGAAGAAATCTTGCAGCAGATTTCTATATTTCTGAAACCTCCAATTTTCACAAGAGTGGGAGGCAGCCACTATTTTGCTGATAATGAATCTAGAAGTGCTGATTATTTTCTGTGTTCTCTCCTTTGCACAGTTTCTTACTTTTTTCCAGAGTTCTGCAGAATTCCTACTGGATTGCTGCAAGTTTCCAACGTGAATCTCTTATGAACAAGCAATCAGATTAAATTATCCATCAAGGAAAAATTAAATCAGTCCTCTTTACCTTGTGTATCTTCATCCATGGGCTCATGGGATGAGTTTTCAGCCTTTTTTTCCTCTTGTGAAAGCAGGAGGTTCCTTTCTAATTGCTTCAGGAGTTTCAATTTTTCATCTATTTTATATATAGAGGGAAAAATATTAAAAACAGCTGTTTACATTTTCTCTTTTACAACGACAGGTTTCACAATGCTTTATTAAAGGTTGTCTGACGGGAAATCAGACCTTTAGTCTTACTTCATCTGTGTTTTATACACACAAGGAGTTGTATAAAGCATTACGAATAAAAGCATCGTATACGCTACTGTTTAGACTTTCTTCAATGGTTGTGGTAGGTGCCTAATGTTTTATATTCTGCCTTTTAATTCCTCCATAATGCTACCCCTGTGAAAATTCCCACTGTCTTAAGCACTAGCAGCTGCAGCTGGGAGATGATTTAGCTGGAGAAGAGTTGCTCACTGTTCAATCCTCTGATTTCTGCTGGAATCCCTGTATTTGTGCTGCAGTGCCAGCACCCTCTTGTGGCATAAAAGCAGAGCCCTCAAAGGGAGGAGGAGAAACCTGTGGGATGCTGACTCCTGAGCCAGGCAGGGAAGTGTTTCCTGGCTTGTGTGGCTGGAATTGCAGCTGATTCTTAACAGCTTCCAATACCCCTCTGTGCAGGTCTGTGCATCTCTTCATTATTAGTTGTAATATTTGGACACAGACAGACAGGATGCCCCCCTGGCTGCTTGATGCTGCTCACTGTGCGAGAGCAGGAAAAGAGGTCCACACTGTGAAAAACTGTCCTACTCTAACAGACGACCAAAGCTGGGCTGCTTTCTGGTCTGGGAGGTCTCTCCCCTCCATGAATATGTTTGCTCAAGGCAGAAACAGGAACAGGATCTGCTTGAGGGTTTCCAGTTAAACTCAGGGTCATCATAAGCGAGTACAGCTCCGTGATAATTAAAGGCTCTGTGGACCCTGTGGACCTGCACACAGTTTCTTACTGCACAATCAGACAAACAAGAAGTGCAGTGGAGTCCATTTCTATCCTGTTGCCGGGTTCAGCAGACTGAGCAGCATCCTCCATCTACTCCTTTTAGTTACTACTACTTGTGCCGCTATGGTCATTTGCAAATACATTGTCAGAGGCTCCGCTTGGATTTCTTACCACTACTAGAGCTTAGAGAGGTCCAGGCTGGCTGGGTAACAGACCATGCAAAAAAAAGCGTCATGAATCCACCAAATAGGAAAAGCTGGGCACCGTTTTAAGTCAGAAATTTCTTTGACATCATCATCCTGGGACATCTCTCCCTAAACACACGAATTCTTTTCCCTAGAAGATGCCAAGTCAAGCTAACGTGAAATACTGTCTCTGGCTCCTATTATCACTGTACCTAACTGACTTTTCTAAGCAGTGTCTCTAGGCATTCTAGTTGTTCACTAATAATCACTTCCAAGCATATATCAGGGTTTTCACACCAGTGTTTAGATCTACTGGCACTGCAGTTATTTAACAAAAGAGCTGATGAGCAGCCAGGTGGGACTCACCCTTCCCCTTGGAGCTGGGCAGCTGCTTATATCCAGATGGGTCAGTTGTCTTCAACAAGAGGTAAAGGACAGCCATCGCCCTGACTCCTCTCTTCTGTACAGCTCTCAGGCAGGCTGCACAGCCTCCAGGCGGGACGCTGCAGCTGCTGAGCAGCTGAAAGAAAAGTAAGTAGATAGCAAATAGTCCTTCCAATAGAACGCAGCCTGGAAAAACACACCCTGCTATACAAATGAACGCATCTCACCCCACCTGTGGAAAAGGTAATCCTCTGCCCTTAGGACCGCAAGGGGGAAATCAGGGACAAAAAGCGATGCTAAAGATGGGAAGAGAATGTAAACTCCATTCAGCAACTCGGGGCAGAGCTGTCAACTGGGAATGAAACATGGTGTGTAATAGTTAACTATTTAAAGAGCTGGAGAAATGCAGGGTCTGAAAATGGACATGCAATCGCTGCAGTTTCTTACAGCAAACATGTCGCTAACAACAGTCCTGCCTAGAAAACAGCAAGCTGAATTGATCCTGAGGAATTCATATATAGTTAATCATGTTTTCAGATGGAGAACATTGAGGTAAACAGCAGCAGCCTACCTCTCATTTATTCAAGTACTCTTTTACAGCATTTAGCATCTTTTAGATATGTCTTAGCATAGCAGGTAATTGGACTGTATTTTTTCTCTACCCAAAGTAAATCAGAGAAGTATGAAAGTACCTGTATAACCACATCTTACAAAGGATGCGTGATTCCTTAGTAACTTACACTGTTCTTTTCTTCAGTATTCAGGATAGGTGGGTCAGTGGTGGCTAAACATTTCACAACTGATTCCCAGAAGGACTGGTTTGATTTCTCATGATTCTCCAAGTAATTGGCATCAGCAGGAAAAACCTTCTGGAAGGTCTCTGGGAAGAGAAACGAGCAAATCACTGTGCAAGCAGTAGAGGTGGGCTGCGTGGTAGTGTTCCAGTGGTACTCAGTGTAGCTATGGTGACACACATCAGGCACCACTCTAACATGCTACCCAACACCATCATGTGAGCATACAGGAAAGAGAGTAGTAGACCATGATATAAAGCAACTCAATCTGCCAGAAATCAGTAGAAACACACCAATAGCCCGTATGAATCACAGATGTCTGTGTGATGATGTTGTCCAAGTTAAGAAAGCAGAGGAAGTATTCTTAGCTATTTAAAAGGTGTTTTTCTGATCATGCTATTTTACAGACAGGCACAAAGACACAAAGGAATGGATACCAAGATATTGAGATAGCTCTTTAGGCATTTAATGCACAGGCAAACTCCTTCATGCATCCAAATGCAATCACACACACATGCCCAAGGTCTAAAGAGAAGCCTGGGGAAGACCTGGGAACCCACTGCTGCTCTCTCTTTTACAAGCAAGGAGGTGGACCATGTTTTCAGAGGAAATAAGTTTTGTTGACTCCTGACCACCCCAGCTAAAACTGCTGTGTGGCGTGAATGAGCAGAAGCTTTGATGTTTGTGTGCTACCCTTACCTTGCTGTTCTTCAGTAAGATCTGGGAGTGGGACATTCAAGTTCTCCATTGCTGTGCCTGTTGGAAAGGAAAGAAAAAGCATATTTAGAAACAGATCAGTCTGACCTTGTCTATCAGTCTATCTTAGACTTGATTTTCTGCAGACGTAAGGTCTAACTGTAGGCACTTTAGTTTTGAAATCGCTTCTCTGTTGCAATGGCAGTTTCGCATCATGATTCATTTTCCCTCCCAGGACCTATTCTCGACTCCTCTGAGTGAGTCCTGCTGGGCTGGCTTTTGGTTATTAAGAACGAACAGAAGTCTGATCATCATGAGTAAAACCAGAAGAAGTCTAACTTGATCATTCACATTGTTGGATTTTTACAACTACGAAGGTGTCTAATTAACTATTGGCTACAGATGTGAGTAATTTAATACACCCTGTTCCATTCATAAAACAGAACAATTATTCTGTCTCTTTGACAACCTTATACTTAAAATGTACCAGTCGGGGAGAATGGTAGAAATAGAATAGTCCTGCAAGGTTTGGAATCCTTGTCTTACAGAAGACTTTGACACCTCAGTGTCTCTTCTTCCCAAGTCATCATGAAAAGGAAATTTCTGCTAACTTTAGGTTTATGAATTAAAAATTTTAAGAGTTGATCCTAGATTTCTTACTAGTATTTGCCACAAAACCAAAACATTCTGACATCCCCAAAATCCAAGGTTTCCTTTTGTTTTGCTAAACTCACCCCAGAAATTTTGTTTTGAGGCTGTTTTATTCTAATCATGCTTTTTTTATTTTTTTTGCCATGGCTGTGGTTCTGAATAGTTGCCTTCACCTACTGTGATCCCGGCATCCTGCATGACCGCATCGTCCCTCATGCAACATCTCAGCTAAAACACTGTTCTGTTGAGAAGTGCAAAAGAAGATTTTTGAGGAGCCTAAAGTACAGTTTCTGCTGTGCAGGGTGAAATAGGAGAACAGTTTATGCACCCACACTTTTTCTTATAATATGATTTTTGGGTCTAGTCAACAAAACACTTCCAGTCAAGCAGGTTGAAAACTGTGTGTTTCCTTTAAATTTTCCAGATGGAAAATTTTCTTTTCCTACAGGCAGTTTCAGTTCTCTAAAGACAATCATATCAGCCCAAAAAAATATTCCAATACAAAATACTAAATGGGTCCAGCCAATACCTTAGGCAGGAGGGTTCAACACACAAGCAAAACCAGAAACAAAACAACTTTTTCGTGTGTGGAGGAAATTAGACACAAACAGACACCAAAGTAGCTGCAAACCCCATCCCTCCTTTGGAACCAGGGTCAAGGTCCCACATTTTCAGTACGTTGGTGATTCTGGGGGCTTTCTTCTTTTCCAGACTGCAGGTGTTCTTAAAGTGATGAGTTCCTGAGTTTGAAATATTTTAGCCGCTGTTTGGCTGTTGGAAAATGACATAATCTCTTTAACCACTTTTAAAAGCTAAGCCCAGAAAATTATTTACCTGCCTCGTAGGTGCATCTTAACATCATAGAATGGCTTGGGTTGGAAGGAACCTTAAAGATCATCCAGTTCCAACCTCCTGCCATGTGCAGGGACACCTCCCACTGGATCAGTGTATTACTTGCTATGTTTGTGTTTGGACAAGGCAAAATCTCCCTCTCTGGTGTCTTTTCAGGCTTTTCCTTTCAATGTTTACATAACTTGTGATGCAAGTATTTGGTTAGCTTCTCTCCAGTCTGCTCCTGATTTTGTCTCTCTGTATAACATTGTTTGGATTTCGAGCTCTTGAAGCTAAAAGTGTAATGTAAGAGCCTAAAAGTGTATTGTGAGAAAGAAATAATTGAATATTTTAAAAACACTTTGAAATTATTCCCAGTGATGAGTCTATGTAAGACACCTACAACAGCAGATACTACAATGCCTTTTATTTAACCACCTGATATACTTATGAAAACTGGCAAGTTTTTGGGCAAACAAACTTTGAACTCTAGCAATTAGTCTAATAATATATTTTACCACAACCACTGCCTGGATTGCAGCTGGTGCTGCTGGAGCTGTGGCAGCAGCACCGTGTGCCCGTCCCGGCAATGTGAGACTGTGAGCATGCGACAGGGAATGCAGGAAACACATCTGCCCTCTCTGCCTGGGTGAGCAACAGCTAATGTTGAAATACAGGAACCCAGCACACCACACCCCACAGAAATTTGTTCTCAGCCACATGATGAAGAACATAATTTCTGTGCAGGTAGACACCGTGGTTTTCAGCCTTTTTCAGTATCTTTTTGGCTTTCCTATTCACTCAACTTAAACCTCACAACAGTATCTGCTTTGAAAGTGAAATCCTTTAGACCTTTTTGTGGACTGCACAGTCAAAATACCAAGCCCAAAGGAATTGACTTTAATATAAATATAAAATTTATATATATTACAATATATTATAAGAGATATTATAAAATAGTATCGTATAATATCAACCTTCCAGTACCTGAACGGGCTGCAAGAAAGCTGGAGAGGGGCTGTTCATAAAGGCTTGTGGTGATAGGACGAAGGGCAATGGGTATAAACTGGAGAGGGGCAGATTTAGACTAGACGTAAGGAGGAATTTCTTCACTATGAGGGTGAGGAGGCCCTGGCCCAGGTTGCCCAGGGAAGTCTTGCCTCATCCCTGGAGGTGTTCCAGGCCAGGTTGGATGGGCCTTGGGCAACCTGGGCAGGCGGCAGGTGTCCCTGCCCATGGCAGGAGGTGGGACTGGAGGATCTTTAAGGTCCCTTCCAACCCAAACTATTCTATGATTCCATTAATATATAAAATTACTTCACTATAAATATAACATTTCTGACCGATTCATTCCATTTCATAAAAATATATACAAATACCCACAGACTGCTGAGTGAAATTCAGGAGGTTTGTCTTCGGGGCTCCTAATACCCAGCGAAGGCAGCTTTCATTGGCGCATTCGAGGCAGGTTGCTCTTCCTGTGACACAAACCCATCACAGCAGCTGCCTTACGCTGGCTTTGCGTCATCCCAAAGACAACACAAGCAGGTAAGCACCAGCAGATGTGTCCTACCACGCGCAAAGGAAGAGCGGATACAGCGCTGAAGGCGAAGGAGGCGCCGCCTACCTCATTTGCTGTCAGACTCACTTAGCTTAAAACTGTTTACTTGCCCAAATAACCAGGCTGCCCAGCTGTATCAGCAACAGAGACACATTCACCTAACGCTCTTACGCATGCTGCTGTAATAAGATCTGGATTCCACAACAGGATTCAGGAGCAGCCAACGTCTGCTCCCATCTCCGTTTCTATGCCTCCAGCACAGCTAAGTCCAGTCAGTTACCAAGTTTTACTTAACTAAGGAAATCGAGTACCTAATTCCTCTTAGACTATGGACAATTAATTCCCCTGTGGTTCTTCTGGAAAGAAAATCAGATCTAAACAAAGGATAACTGCAGGCATTTAATTATCGTATGTTTTCAAAGTGATTTAATTGATTATACCTCATAATGAGAGAAGGATGATGATATACTGGCATTTCAGCCTGGCCATGACCTCATTGGGGAATGACATGAACAATAGATTTCATCTTGCTTTCCCCACAGTAAATCAGAACTTAATTGCGGTGAGGTCTTTTTAACTCGTTAGAATAAAGTTTGTGCAGTCAGACTTCTCCTGGTTGTTTAGAAAGTGAGGCTAACAACTGGAAAACACAACAGTTATTTACTTAGCTGCAGAAATATATTGGAGTGAAATTGTTGATTTGGATAGCCAAAAATATAAATAAAACAAAATAAGGTTGTTTTAACTTCAAAACAAAAAAACATGCAATCATAATCCCTTTTCCTATGAAACTACCGTTGCCTTGATTTTTAAGTTATATGCTTATAACTTGACAACAAACCTTGCAAAATTTTATTTTAAACATAAATATTAAGTCCCTCCCTGTCCTTCTCTCAAACCAAACCAACTTCATAAAGCACACCTGCAAGTCTTAGGTTGATCCTAGCAGCTGGTTCCACAGGAAGATGTCCTGGAGAGCTGTGGCCATGGTGAAAGCTGGCAGTTTCTTCCAGCGAGACAACAAAAACTGTTCCATGCTGGCTCAGCTTGAAACCATTCCTACTCTAGTCTCCTTGGGCAATGCACTGGTGAGATAATTCTGCTATTCTCACCAGTGAATAGCAAGACCTGCTTGTCTTCCTGTTGTCAAATACAGTTGAAATGCGACAGAGAAGTAGCAAAACTCGAAAGACTTCTCTCTCTTTACAATGTCCTTGCACGCAAACAGATGGAGAGACCCAGCGAGTGCACATCGCCGTGGGGAGAGGAGCTCCTGAGGCTTGGTGTGACCCTGGGGTGGGCAGGGAGCAGGCACAGCGTGTCCAGCCCTCGCCACAGCACCGGCTCTTCTTTCCAATCCCAGCTCTCACAACAAGCCCGGACACGGCGGCCGCGCTGCTGCCAGCCCTACACCTGCAGACCTGGGGCGGTTTGCTCTCTGTTTTCTAGCTGTGCTGGTAACACAACGGCAGCACTCCCCTATGCATTTACATACATCATTTGGAATTACCTGGTTTGTATTTCTTCTTACGCGCTGTCTGCTCCTCTCTGTGGCTGTTGGAAAGCTCTGAAGGGAAGAAAATGAACTCATCAGAAGCCCGAAAAGCCCATGTTTGTAGCCTGAGTAAGCCTAAGGCAAAGAAATCTTCCTTTATGTATAAAATGGGGGGGGTGCCATGAGGATTTTATAGGAAAAAAAAGCAAATTTAAAAGCTGGGGAAGTCCAGTCAGGAAGACACAGAAGTTTCAGGGAAGCCCTGTGCCTCATTACCACAGTGCCACAACTGCCTCTACAGCGTCATGAGGCCTCACAGATTGATCAACAACCCAGCCATGTCCCAAGAGCCGGGACACAACCCCAGAACACCCTCGGTCTTGACCACAAGAAGCTCCCAAACCCCTGCTGGCGCTTACCTGCAGGGCTGTGCTCTGGGTCAGGATGGCGGGCAGGGCGTGCACAGCGCTAACCCAGCACACGAGGGTGGGCAGGCGTGGGGCTTACGTGGCTCGCCCTGACTCATGCGATGGCAGCTCTGCGTCGTCCTCCAGCCACTGGTGGTTGTGCCCCAGGCATGGCAGGAGGAGCTGCCTGTTCTCCGTGTCCCTGAGCAGCCGAGGGCTGATCCCACCGGTGTCAGGGATTGGAGCTGGGTGGCCTCTACCTCAATGGCCAGGATCCCCCACCCCTGTCCGTGTCTGCTCCAGGGCAGCCCCTGCTCAGCCTGGATGCCCAGACATGCTTGCTTGGTCTGCCTGGGGCATTAAAGGGTTCCTTTCTGCGGGGAAGGGACACAGGCTCCCACGAAGCTGAGCAGGGATGCCACGAAGGTGGTTTGAAGTCCCAGACACGCTGCCCTCCTGCCAAAGGATCCCCAGGCTCAGGGAGGGAGATGCAGGGGAAACACCCATGCAAGGGGGGGGGGCTGGTTTTCGCCTCACGCTCCATCAGGATGGACAGTCCCAAAAGACACAAGGATCTTTCTGATCCTCGAGTTGCCCACTGGCAATTCCCTACACGCCAGCAACCGCCTGTGCGCCCTGCCTGGCTGAGCAGCCCCCGGGCTCTGGCTCTCTTGCTCTCTGGAGGCTGCCACACACTCTCGAGCCACTCAGTACCAATTTACTTTGATTACAGATCTGTCCCCTGGTAGGAGGAAGAGATCAGAACTGTTTCCTCATAATCCTCACCGCCTTTCTTAGAACAACCTGTAACAAATCACCCCTCTAGCTTTGCTCGTCCTACACCTGCACCTCAGTGCTCTCCTCCGAGTCCTTCTCATCCACCTCTGATACACAAAACTTCTTCAGCGCAACATTAAGCTGAAGCTCCCCCGGGGCTGTTTTCTGCTTAGGAAAGCTGCTCCTTTTCCAGAGGAAGGTTTCTGACCCAGCCAGGCTGTGGCAGAAGGCAACAAGAGAGCAGGGAAGGATGAGGGGGGCGGATCTCTCCTGTGCGCCAGAGAAGGAAATGGAAGCAGCTCCACACCTGGCGCACACCAGCGACGCTGAAACAGCCATTTTTCACCTGCTTCACTGCAGCTGCCCCGGGGGAGATAATTAACCAATCAATCAAGCCTTTCTTAGGCCAGTCTCTCGCCTAAGAAAGGCTTCTCACCTGAGGAAGCCCTCTACCTCCCATCTCCTCCTGAGCTCCTTGGAGGCCCGCTCGGAGGTAACCCAGCCTTTCAGATGATGGATTAAAATGCTGGTTTGAGTTTGGCTTCATCTCCATAGGACACATCCTTCTGTAGGTGTTCTGTTTCCTCAGCAAGCTTTGCCTCTATCAAAGCATGATGCTTGGTCACTTGAAAATGCATGTGAAGAGCGATAGCTGGTGTCGTAGGAGACAGCTAGGGACATTCCAACAGCACAGAGTGTCTATTGATTACAGGAGGTGCCATCATATTAAGTCATTTTGTCAAATTAAGGTAACTGTTTCTCCCTGGTGTCATTGGTGCCTGAGGAGGAGACACGCAGAGGAGGTCATGTACCCTCCCTCGGTTCTCCTCTCTGCTCCATGCACCAACGCTCCAGGAGACATCGAGACTCGGATAAAGTACTTTATATTTCCTGTAGCTGCTGTGCATCGGATTTTCTTCTTTCCCACTTTTGGGTTTGGTTGGCTTTTTTAAGCAGGCTGTTCCGCTGGTTTTCCACAAGTGCCCATTCAAGTGCCTTGTTGCACCTACCCTGACATATTTAATTAAATGTAATTCTTAACACTTAAGCAGGTGATACTTTGCTGGGAAAATATCATCTAATGAATTAGAATGCTTTACCATGTATCACATATGTTTATTTTGCTTGTATTTGGGAACTGTCCTCAGAGAGTGTGAAGAACGGTGATTTATTCTTTGTGTGCTGGGAAACTGCTTCCAGGAAGGGTTTAGAGACACGAGACTTGTGCTGAGCAGCTCTTACGCTTGACATAATTGGATACAGTGTGTGTGCAGGTTTGTCACCCAGGCAGGTTGCAGGAGAAACATAGAAGCACTCCTAAGCAAGTGCAGGAGGGGCCCAGTGATGATACACATGAAGAGCAGTAATTGCTCATTTAGTCACTGCATTTCTGGCAGATTAACACACTCCTGACACCTCTTACCCTTCTCTGGCTTTTGTCCAAAGTGTTAGTTAAATTGATCCCTTCTGTGCTTTTACTGAGTTGCTACTTTTTCTTTAAATAAAATCTATTTAAAAAATTGTGAAGCTGTAACTGAAGGATTACGCTTCACCGTCCACTGCATTTTGCAGGCTGCAACTTATTTATAGATAGGTTTCTGGTTTTACACTCGGAACACCTTTGAGAGAGAGATTGAGAGAAGAGAAACAACTACAACCTCCTCCTCTAACCCTCCAGACTCCATGACAGCGCAATCTCTCATCACTGGATACTGCCTTGAGCGAAGGTGCAGTGATCGCTGCTCCACTCCACTGTAAGCTCTGCAGGGCTGGCATGAAGCACTTATTTCCCCAGAAGCAGCCAAGCCTCCAAGACGTGCAGCCCAACCAGACAGTTAACTGTGTAGGTGAGCTGAGAGAAAGGCTGGAGGAGCCCTTATTCAAACCACAGAAAACACATCCAGCTTCCTCTGGAGAACAAAACTGTGAGCTTGGAGGAGGACCTATGCTGAGGAGCAACCGGCGGGTGTCAGACTTGCCAGCCTTGGAAACATAAAGAACACTAATTTACCCAGGTGCCTGGTGAACTCTGCAAACATCACGTTGCCCATCAAGAAACAGACAGCTTCCAGTTGGAGAATAATATACTGAGACACTTAAAACCTGCTGGGAAGCAAGAGCTTTACTGACATCAACTTCACAGACTCCCCAACAAACCCAAAGTATGAGCAGGGAGTCTGCAGCTCACTGAAAAACTGAGATAAAGAGTGGTGGGAAGAGCTGTTTCCATCTTGCCGCTCGCCTCCCTAAAGGGCAGGGTAGGCACCTCTTCCTAGCTGCCAGCAAGGGGCACTTTCCTGCCACATGTGCACCACCCCAGGCGAGCTTGCTGTCCCCACCGAGCCCTGACAGTGTGCACAAGCAAAGGCTGAGACACCTTCCAAACCATTGGGATCACCAGATTTTCCACTGTGACCCCAGCAGGAGCACAAAGCACCTGAAAAGCTGGTCAGGTGGCTCCCAGAGCTGAGAGCAGCCAGGCCCTCAGTCCCTGGAAGCATCCCCTCCCATGCCAGCGCCCACGCATGGGGAGGAAGGCAAGCCTGGACCCCGCAGGTCAGGCAGATGGAAGGGCAGGCTCTAGACATCCAAGACCGCGTCAGGGAACAGGGCATCCTGTGTCCCGGCCCCAGGCAGGCAGGCAGAGAGCAGTTAGGGCAGGAACACAGCGGTTTATTGGCAACACAAGCAGAGGCGGTGGTGGCGGCGGCAGGTCCCAGGCAGGGAGCGGGGCGGCGGTGCTCCAGCAGCGCAGTGCAGGGGACCCCAGGCCTACGTCAATGTCTCGCCCTTGGTGACCTGTGGGAACAGATGTCTCAGCCAGGTCCAACCTCACCCCTCCCAGTCCCACCCTTCCCATCCTCATCCCCATCCCTCCCAGTTCCAGACACAGTCCCATTTGCACCCTCATCCCCTCCCCATCCCAGTCTCAGCCCAGCCCTCCCAGTCCCAATCCCAGCCCCAGTCTTCCCATTCCCCAATCTTCCCATTCCCCACTCCCATTTCAATCCCCAGCCCCAGTCCCATCCACATCCTTAGCCCTTCCAGCCCCATCCACATTTCCAATCCCAGCTCTATCCACATTCCCCAGACCTACTCCCAGTCCCATCCCCAGCCCTCATACCCCTATCCCCACCTCCCATCCCTAGCTACATTCCCCAGTCCCATCCCTCCTATCCCCATTTCCACCCCCATCCCCAGCTCTCCCAGTCCCACCCCTCCCATCTCCATCCCTTCCATGCCCATTGCCACCCCCATCCCTGGCTCTCCCATCCCCATTTCCACCCTCTCCTCATCCCTTCCATCCCCAGCTCTTCTAATCCCATCCCTCCCAGTCCTAGGTCCCCCATCCCCACCCCTCCCAGTCCCAGCTCTCCTCTCCCTTCCAGTCCCGTTCCTCATCCCTCCCTGTTCCCATCCCTCCCATCCCAGTCCCAAGTCCCCCATCCCTCCCAGTCCCCCCCACCCCGATCCGTTCCCACCTCTCCCAGTCCCCATCCTCCCCATAAGCATTTCCATCCCCAGCTCTCCCATGTCCATCTCTCCCACCAACTCTCCATTTCCACCCCCAATCCCATCCCTCCCAGTCCCAGATCCCCCATCCTTCCCAATCCCAGCTCTCCCATCCCTCCCACTCCCAGATCCCCCATCCTTCCCAATCCCAGCTCTCCCGTCCCTCAGTCCCATCCCCATCCCTCCCATTCCCCCAACTCCCCATCCCTCCCCTCCCCAGCTCTCCCACCCCTCCCAGTCACTGTCCCAATCACTCCCAGTCCCCCGTCCCTCCCATCCACAGCTTTCCCAGTCCCCATCCCTCTCAGTCCCAGCTCTTCCATCCTCCCCACCCCTCCCAATCCCAGCTCCCTCAGTCCCAGTCCCCCCATCCCTCCCACCTTTCCCATCCCTCCCAGTCCCCAGCTCCCTATCTCTCCCAATCCCAGTCCCTCCATCCCTCCCAGTCCGCACCACTTCCATTTGCACTCCCAGACCCCCCACCTCTCCCATCCCTCCCCCCAACTCCCCATTTCCATCTCCAGTCCCATCCACATCCCTCCCAGTCGCAGCTCTCCCGTCTCTCCCAGTCCCGTCCCATCCCTCCCAGTCCCACCCCTAGTTCCCCCAACCCTCCCTGTCCCAGTCAAATCCCCACCCCTCCCGGTCCCCCGTACCTCCCATCCACAGCTTTCCCAGTCCCAGCTCTCCCATCCCTCCCAGTCCCCAGCTCCCTATCTCTCCCAGTCCCTCGTCCCCAGGTCCCCCCATCCCTCCCAGTCCCCACCACTTCCATTTGCAGTCCCAGACCCCACCTCTCCTATCCCTCCCCCCAACTCCCCATTTCCACCTCCAGTCCCATCCACATCCCTCCCAGTCGCAGCTCTCCTGCCCCTCCCAGTCTCGTCCCCATCCCTCCCAGTCCCACCCCCAGCTCCCCCACCCTCCCAATCCCAGCTCTCCCATCCCTCCCACCCCTCCTCGTCCCTCCCAGTTTCCCCATCCCTCCCATCTCCATTTCCATCTCCATCCCCATCCTTCCCACTCCCATCCCCCCCAGTTCCCCCTCTCCCTCTCCTGCACAGCTCTCCCAGTCCCTCCCAGTCCCGCCCCCCCGGCCTGACCCTGGCCTCGATGTACTCGATCCTCCTCTCGAGCGCGGTCAGTTTCTCGTTGAGGGTGGCGAGGCGGGAGCGGCAGGACATGTCTGCGGGGGGGGCGGTGAGAGCGGGCGGCGCCGCGCCCCCCCCCCCCGGCCCGCGCCCTCACCGAACGAGTTGAGGAAGTCCGCGATCTTCTTGATGGAGCTGGTGATCACCTCGATGTACTCGCGGTTCGCCCAGTCCTGGTGGATCTCCCTCTGCACCGGGTCCTCCTGCACCGACATGGCCGCGCCGCCCCACCCCCGCCCGGACAGACAGACGGACTGCGGCTGCGCGGGGAGCACCAGGGACAGACGGACGTACGCACTGCGGCTGCGCTGGGAGAGCGCAGACAGACGGACTGCGGCTGCGCAGGGCTGAGAGTGTACACACGGACAGACTGCGGCTGCGCAGAGCTGAGAGTGCACACACGGACAGACTGCGGCTGCGCAGGGCTGAGAGTGTACACACGGACAGACTGCGGCTGCGCAGGGCTGAGTGTGTACACACGGACAGACTGCGGCTGCGCAGAGCTGAGTGCACACACGGACAGACTGCGGCTGCGCAGGGGTGAGTGCACACACGGACAGACTGCAGAGCTGAATGTGGACAGATAGGATGGACAGACTGTGGCTGCGCAGAGCTGAGAGGGCACACACGGACCGACAGACGGACTGCGGCTGCGCAGGGCTTAGAGTGCACACAGGGACAGACAGACAGACTGCGGCTGCTCAGGGGTGAGACTGCACACATGGACAGAAGCACAGACACACACACTGCGGCTGCGCTGGGAGCCCCGGCACACGGGCAGATGGACAAACAGACAGACGGACACACTGCGGCTGCGCAGGGCTGACTGTGGCCAGACAGACACACAGACACAGACACACACCCCTGCCTCCGCAGGGCTGGGAGGGGAAAGAACAGGCAGACACGCACGCGCCTGGGCAGGGAGCCTCGACACACGGACAGACAGACATGCAGACACACACTGTCTCTCACACCCAGGCACCCTGCGCGGCTGTGTGTGCACAGACAGACAGACAAGACACCCCACACCTGTGCAGGGCTGCACACAGACAGATGGACACGTACACAGACATGAGACACACAGACAGACGTGACACCCCACCCCACATCTGTGCAGGGCTGCACACAGACAGACACACAGACATCGGACACCCCCCCGCAGCATAGAGCCACCCTGCCCGTGCCCTCGCGCCTCAGGGCTCGGCGGGAGCGGGGCCTGCGCCATCGTCCTCGCTGCCCTCCGCACCACTGCTCTCCTGCGGGGAAATGCCATTGTCAGCGCGGAACTGCCCCGCTGCTCGCCCTCCCTGCCCCTCTGCGTTACAGCGGGGACGCACCTCGGCCTCCTCAGTGTTCTCCTCAGCTGAGCCGCTCTCCTCAGCCGAGCCTCTCTCCTCAGACACCTGAGACAAAATCTCTTCGCCCTAAGTTGAAGGCAAAAGAGCTGCACTGAGCACCTGCGAGCAGCCAAAGCGCATTAGGGTGGTGTGGAGGAAGGTGGCGTGGAGGAAAGCGGCACTTCGTTGCCATCTCAAATCTTAGAATTAGTGTGGTTGGAAAAGACCTCTCAGATCATCCAGTCCAACACCACCGCGCCTACAAAACCGTGTCCCAAAGTGCCACGGCCACAGATTTTTTTAACCCCTCCAGGGATGGGGACTCCACTGCCCTGGGCAGCCTCTGCCAGGAAAGAAGATTTTCCTGAATATCCAGTCTAACCCTCTCCTGGCGCAACTTGAGGCCATTTCTTCTCATCCTATCACTTGTTAGCTGGGAGAAGAGACCAGCTGCCATCTCACTACAACCTCCTTTCAGGGAGCTAAATAAACAATTTTGGAATGAAAAGCAGGGTTTGTTTGGACTGTCCTTCCACAGTTAGACAAAGAAAATGGTCAGAACTGGCTTCTGTCAAAGCCATACATAAGAGCATACTCATAGAATCATAGAATCATGGTATGGTTTGAGATGGAAGGAACCTTAAAGCGCATCCAATTCCAACCCCCTGCCATGGGCAGGGACACCTCCCACTGGATCAGGTTGCTACAAGGCCCATCCAACCTGGCCTTGAACACCTCCAGGGATGGGGCAGCCACAGCTTCTCTGGGCAACCTGGGCCAGGGCCTCACCACCCTCACAGTAATAGATTTCTTCCTCATATCCAGTCTAAATCTCCACTCCCTTAGAGTAAACCCATTACTGCCTGTCCTGTCAGACAGGTCTTGCTAAAAAGTCTGTCCCCAGCTTCCGTGTAGCCCCTTTCAGCACTGCAAAGCTTCTCTTCACCAGAGCCACCTCTTCTCCAGGCTGAACAACCCCAACTCCTTCAGCCTGTCCTCCTTCAGCCCTCAGATCATCTCCATGGCCTCCTGTGGACCCGCTCCAACAGGTTCATGTCCTTCTAATCTTAAAATAATCATAATCTTGAAATAAAATGCCTCTTCCTGCTGCATTAGACAGCACTGTGATATGGTCACGCCAAACTTGGTCTTTTCGCTCTACCCACACACGAGGGCAGGCTTAGAGTTGTCTGGGGAAGGGGAGCACTGGTGTTTCCCGTATTTTAACTGCCCCAAGCAGGACAGCGATTCTCACCTGAAGATCCCGATTTTTGAGGATGCCCACCCAGAAGGCCTCCTGGCAGTGGTTGAACGCCAGCATTGCCTTCACTCGGTATACAAATTGTTCCAGGGACTTCTTCAACAAAGGCACGTGGTTGGTCAGGCCAATGTCCTGGCAAATCTAAAACACAAAACAGTACAACATGACCACGGTTAGTTCTTGCGTAAGGATTCTGGCTATTTAAAAAGCCACTGGTTATACCGGTTGGAGGAATGGGACACGATCCCCACAAAGCTTGCCTAAATGATGACATTTCTTGCCCCAATTCTTTTATGTCTTTTGTTAAAAAATAAAACTCAAATAAATATTTTGTCTAAAGCAGCAAAGCAGTCCTTTGCAATGATCCAAACAGCCATATCCACTCTGGATAAAAAATAGAAGGAGCCTCCGCTTGTCTCATGAACCTAGAGAGAGGCTGGTAACTCCTCTGCGCAAGTCAGATAAATCTTTATGACCCTTAGGGACATTGTTTGGAGAATCTGCCTTTCATTTGCTCCATCATCTCAGCAACAGTCTGGTGTCACTTGCTCTGCACTCCAAGAACGCGCATGGATGTCACACTGCTGCACTCCAGGGTCTGTGCCAGCTTCCATTTCTCCCCTATTCCGACAGCTGCGATGGCACGTTCTGATCTCCAGCTAGACTGCTACACTCCTGACACCAGCTCTGGACTAAATCAGTAGCAAATCTAGCTTGGGGAGCCACTGATCAAGGCTATTTCTCCTCCTTTCAGAGTTTTTGCCTGTACAGACACAACCCTACAAGTAGAACCTCCCTATGCCCTGGAAAAGCAGTGGAAGGGAAATAAATAATTCTTAGGACAGGAGTTTGTGCTGCAATTAGAACTTCTCTTACCTTGGAATGGCCACACATGTGATGAAGTTGTCTGGTACTCAGCTGCAAGGTTTTCAGCAAACTCTGCACGTCATCCTGCAATAAATAAGCAGAACAGCAAATTGTTCTCAAAAGGATTTTTCCATAAGGGAAACAAGAATAATGAAACAATATTAGCCCTAGCAATCCTTTCAGAGGGTTATGGGGTGGAGCTATGATGCACGTATGCAGGAAACATCAGATGATGGGATGAAGCCATGCGAGACCAACACTGTGCATGTAAGCCGAGTAACCGGTATTGACCCCATGCCATAAAGCCAAGCACTTTGAACTGAAACTGATTGTGAATCAGAGTTTGGAATGAACAGGTACCAGTGAAAGTGGAGCAATTAAAATCAAGACGACCTTGTCACATCTTGCCTTGAGCACAACTTTCTGAAATAGGGGAACCTGAAGAAAAGTATAAACCAGACTGCTGGATTGTGGTGCCTGAAACACATCCAACATGAACTCTGGCTATCAGTCCTTCTCTATTGAGCAAATTACTGGCACTTGCTGTTGTCCAGGGACAATGACTCGGTATCTGCTTTTTACCTCATTTCCTCAAACATCCAGGCCAGGAGAACCGATCTTACACGTGCAACAGAAAGGAGTTGTCTATTAGAGGGACAAGTTGTGACAACTAAGCTAAAGAACGAGTCTCACTGGCAAAGGTGGATTGCCTTGCAACAAAGCAGGGGGAATAAGAGAGCAGTTCTTGCTTGTCACATATTGCGGCAAGGCTGGCCTGTCCATCTGCATGCATGCGTGTTGTCCTGCTCAAAGTTTCAAGAATTATTGCAAAGACACAAATGTCACCGTCCACCTGGGCCGCAAGCCCTCACCAACCTGACTGCTAACACGAAGTTGCTACTCTGTGAGTGACACCTTTGGGACAATAACTTTTGAAGGAGATGGGAGTCGAAAGGACTTCCTTTGCTAAAAGTGAAGCCATCCAACCAGAAGAGTGATGGCAAGTTGGGAAACAGTGACCTGTTTGCTGAAAGCACAGGCAAGTAAACAGGGCAGAGCACAGCTGGAGACAGTAGATGTGTTTGTCAGGAAGCGCCACAAGTGTCATGCCAACATGTGACCAGAGACAGAAATCCCCTTCTAACAAATCAGTCGTACCTCCCAACTGGTTCCAAACAGCTGTCTCCAAAAGGCTTACCCTGTGCTTTTTAAAGCTGTAGTCCAGGAGAGGCATGGCAAGCTTCAGAAATGCTTCTACAAAAAGACGGCCGTACTAGAAAAGAATGATAGATATATCAGAAGGCAAATTCCTTTTCGAAGAACCATCACCAAGTCAGATAAGATAATGACACATTCTTTCAAGCTAACCCAGAGACTGTTCTTGCTTAATAAAAGATCATATCCATTGTGAAGGCTGTACTGGAATATATGGTATCAGTACATGGTCCCACTTCAGCCACTGCAAGAGAGGCGAGAAGGACCAGGTCTCATCACTGTACCCATCCCTGGCTTTATTCACTAGCAAATTGGGAATAAAACTGAACTAAACACAAAATGTTAGAATCGCTACAGATATATGCGTCCTAGCCGGAAAAGGGAGAGTTGCAGAAGGGCATGTGATCTTTGTGGGCTCCAGAGGAGATCTGTCTGCAGTCGAGTCTCCTCTCAGCTGGAGTTCCATGGGGAAAGGAGAGAGGGGAAAGGGTCTAAAGTCTAAAGCAGTGCCAGTTGCACTCAGTTTGTTGTGGTCGAGCCATACAACGAGGATTGGTGGAAGACAGCTAAATGTATAAGAAATAGCATCTGCTTCTTCCAGAGAATCCAGTAACCACTCTGCTCCACTGGAGGCAGTGATTCAAGAAAGCTGCTACTGAAACCGCTCCCTTCAGTTATTTGGAGTTCTTGCTTACCTTCAGGCAGATGCTGAGTACAGGCCTGCTGTCAAATACCTGCACGAGTGAGAGGAAAAAAGAGAGCCAGTTCAGTCTACAAGTCCGAAGGAAAAAAAATACGCAGAGCAGCCCATTAAAAACAGCCCTTTATTACATGCCCTTCATTAAAGTGTGAAACCGGCTCTAAGGCAACATCCATTCTCAAGTTTCCACAAAAAGCATGTGAAGTGCAGTGGCTGCCAGGGGGAAGTACCTTGGCAGGAGGGTTATTTGGTGAGCAGATGGCACGACAGTATCTCAACAAGTCTGAAGTTCTTAACAGTTTGGGACCGGGGAGACCCAAGTCCAGCTGATGGGCAAGTAACCACATAATTGACCAGGCAAAACTCAGATGTGCAAAATAATGTATATGTGAGGAAATAATGATTCTATTACACTAATGGTGCCAGCTGGCAAAAGACACCTGGTTTCTCCCATCTGCCTCTTCCACAGCAGGCAGTGGACTCTGTCAGACACAAAACACTGTATAAGGGAGTTGGGGTGTTCATTCAGTCCTTTTTCTGCACTCCTTACATCCTCCTGTCTTTGAGAAGACCTATTATTTGTAAGAGAATTATGTCAGTAAGACGTGCAGGCTGTAAGAATTAAGTATTGAAGTGAAAGCTAAATGGAAACGCTTGCAGCACATAGATTATAACCTGCTTTATGTACCACCTCCAGGTTGTTCCACTAGTCAGCCGTACTTCATGTTTTTCCCTTGTGCTTATGAACTTGGGGACACTGGGCTTTGCTGAGAATCTGAAGGTAAAGCCAGAAAATCAACCTAAACCTCACCTTGACCAAGTTAACGAGGATATGGAAATTCCGCACAGCAATGTTCCACCGCAGGAGCTTCTCCAGTTGCACCTAATGGGATACAAGGGGACAATAACCTGAGATGGTGCATTCCGTCTCACCTTGCTGGATGCTCTCAGCATGTGCTGTGCCCAAAGCATTGTTGTTGTTGAAGACAAAAGAACAAGCCTTCATCATAGGCAGATTTATCACAACAAAACCACTTAATGGCAAGTCCAGCCTGATCAGTGCCCACGTGGCTTAATATGCTAAGAGTTAACACAACTCCTTGCTCGCAGAGCAGCTCTTGGTTGCAAAACAAATTCCTGCTCCCACACTGGCATGCAGACCAACTGCTCAGCTTTGTATTTTGCTGATTACTACTTGTTTCTCATTATAGCTTCTGCTGGATGTATTGGATTTCTGACATGGTGTGAACCAGAGAAAAAGGATGCTGCTTATACGCCACCTTGCATTTCACTTTTGGCTGGTCAGTGAAGCTGACTGACTGCATTTCCTGACAAAGTTCAGAAGCAGAGTCCTTTCCAATTCATACATCCTTATTGCACTGGACAGTTTAAGTTATGTCTCCTTCCCCTCAAAAAGTCCGGTTCATTTATTCTCCTACCTCACTTGAGTCCGATGGTTTCCCAGCTGGGATGCTTTTCACCGAACTCTCTAGCTGAGCCATCATTACTCTGAAGAAAATCGGGAATGTTTGCCTGTGGAGGACATGACAGCAAAACTAAAAGTCAGCTCTGAGCATCTAGATAGGCTTTTTGTCCCAGAACAATGTGGAAAACTTGAAGGTTACCCAGCTGGGAATCCTCAGTAGGAAGTTACAGGAGATTGACCCTAGGACTCAGAAGCATATCTAGCCCAGCGCTGTAACCTGACAGATGGAGAATCCTGGGAAGTCACTACCAAATCCTCATGGACACCACCCATGGACACCACCCACTTCTTTGTAGCTCTGGGCGCACACAGTGGAAGGTTTGCAGCTCTCAACCTAAGATGATTTTGGTAGTTCCAAAGGGCACATGACCTTTGTCCATCCCTGCATAAACTGTGCTTCCAAATTCCTGTGGCAGGAGCAGAAGCTCCTTGAATCCATGCTGCCAAACTCCTGTGCTGGGAGCAGAAACAGCCCAAGTGGGCTTTGGCACACTGCATCCCATTCCAGAATTGCCTACAGCCACCCCAGGCCTCCAAGGCTAACTTTCAGAGTGCTTCGTACCACCACAGTAGCACGGAAAGAGGCAACATACCTGACGACAGACAGTAGTTCGTTCTCCAATTAAAATAGCTCACAAATAATAAACTTATAATCATGTTAATGCACATTCCATCTTGACCTATAGCTAACCCCGTACTACCGCATTGTGTACTGCCAAAAACATGCTCACAAATTCCCAGGGTAGTCCACAGCAGTACAAACATGAAACAGTAATCGACCACAAAATAAGAAAATTAAATATTAAAAAGCAGAAATTTCCACTGTGCATCTCATGAAATCCAAAATTTCGATCAATAACATTACCTGTTTAGTGTAGGGTAAGTGGAAGAACATCCGTCTTTGGCAGAGTTCATCAATTCAGCAACACCGACACTGGAGATTTCTTCTATAGCTTTCAGGATGTTATCTGTGTGCTCCAGGTAGACACTAAATCCAAACCCAGCTTAGTTCATCAATAAATATTAAAGCAGAATAACACAGCAGATTCTTGAACACTGCCCTGCCTGCAACATGTGGCCTAAAATTGCCAAGCTCATTCTTACAGCATTCTCATTCTTAGGAACTAGCTAAACAAACTGGACGTACCGAAGTCCACAGGCCTCAAGTGCTGAGGGAGGTGACTGATGGCATTGTAAGGCCACTCCCAATTGTCTTTGAATGATCATGGTGATTGGGAGAGGAGCCCGGGGACTGGTGGGAAGCAAATGCCACTCCTGTCTTCAAGAAGGGCAAGAGGAAGGATCCAGGGAACTACAGGCCAGTCAGCCACACCTTGATCCCAGGGAAGATGACGGAACAACTATCCTGGAAACCATTTCCAGGCACATGAAGGACGAGAAGGTGACTAGGAGTAGTCAATGTGGATTCCCCATGGGGAAGTCATGTTTGACCAGCTTGGTAACCTTCAATGAAATGACTGGCTTGCAGATGAGGGATCACGAATATTGTCTGCTTTGACTTGTAAGGCTTTCAACACTGTCTCCTGCAAGATCCTCAAAGCGCAGCTGTTGAAGTATGGGCTGGATGAGCAGACAGTGAGGTAGACTGAAAACTGGCTGAGGAGCCAAGCTTAGAGGGTTGTGCCCAGCACGGTCCTGGGCAGTCTGCTCTAGGTCACCCTGCTGCAGGAGGGGCTGGAAGAAGGTGACCTCCACAAGTACCTTTCAACCTCAACCATCCTGTGATTCTTTGATTGTATTTTACCTAATACTCCCGAGCTCCTTGACTTTAGTGACGGCTGATTTGCTTTCAGTTTAGTGAGAACAAAATTAGACATCTTACTCCAGATCCACACTTATACCCGCACGTATGCACACACACACGTGTAGATGAGTCGACGGATACTGACAAGCTATAGTCTGGCAAACACGAAGCGTCCAAACATGCTCCTATGCCCAATGGCTAACAGCAATCTTCCTATCTCCCACTGTCTTTCAATGCTATAGACACAGTGCGTTAAGGCAAATGGTGTTAAGTGTGAGGGTTATGATTGAGAGGGGTCCACCAACAGTAATTATAGGAAGAAAAAGTGTCAGGGCATGCCTGAGACAACGGTTTGAGCCTTACCAGAGCAGAGTGTGCAGCGCACTGTTGAATTGGCTGCCCTTCTCTCGCTCTCCACCAGGCTTCACCCATGACTGGCAGAGGAACTGCTTTGCTAGGGAAGCTGTAAAAGAAAAGTCATCACTTACAAGTTCCTTAGAATCATAGAATCATTAAGTTGGAAAAGACCTAATCCATGAGCAGAGCTCTCTTAATTGAAAACATTTGTTGCATGGGGTTAAGAACACATAAGTTTTCATCTCTCTACCCTGAAACAGCTGTATTTGAAGTTCATTCCCATAATTTTTGGAAATGAGCTGTCTCAGCCACCAGAACATACCCTAGGAAGCTACATCTGGTGAAGTCTACGATCACCTCCGCAATCAGTGATTAAACTGGTACCAAAACTGCACAGCAAGCTTGTTCTTAGAATTCCTAAAAGCTATGAGGCTCTGATTCCCAAAAGCACCAGCTAAGAGAGCTGGAGTTGGCCTTCCTGCATGTGACTGAGGGACAGCAGAACAAATACCAAGAAGGTTCCAGTATATTTACTGCTGTTCCTTTTATTAACAGGTAGGACTGTTCACCCAGGGAGATTACTAGGATACTAACGGAAATCTCTCCCTCAAAAGATGCTCTCCAGAGATAGAATCCAGGATTTACAGGGAAGGGACAGCACAAAAACTAATCTGAGATTAGAAGTTCTTCACACATTACCCATTTTCTCTTTCTTCCAGCCCGCCATTGGTTTCTCAGCGATGGCAATCAGGAGCTGAGTGAGGATGAATGCACAGTAGAAACTGGGAACACTCTGCTGGAAATTCAGTAGGTAGTGAAAGCTCTCACTGGGGATGACAGGAAAAGGAAAAGGTGAAAACACTGTGGGTAAGGCCATCACCCAGTAACACTAAATAAAAAGGAAGCATTTGACCATCTCAGATCCAGGGTCTCCCTAGCCCAGTATTTTGTCTCTGGCAGTGCCCTTCTGAAGAAGGGGTAGTCAATCACTAGCAGATAAAATTTAAGCCGAGAAACTCCTCTCCTGCCCCAGAAACTCTAAATCTAGCAACATCTTTATATACTGTTTTTGCCTAGTGTTGCTGTAGGCATTTTAACTGTGCAGCACATATTCATTCTGTCTGTGAATCCTACTAACCTCATCTCAACTCGCATACAAACGAATGAGATCCACAGATTAATGTGTATTTTACAATTCAGTAGCTCCTTTTCATCAGGGTTGACAGCACTGCCACTCAATTAAATACAAAACTCTGTTTGAGGCTAGTGTGGTCTCTAGAGCTTCCAAACACATTTACCCACGCAAAACAGGGAAAAATGTCTGCAATTCATCCCTTTTAAAGTTTGGGAAACACGGATTATACCTTATCAGCTCCTCAAGAAGAAGAAACTCTGTCTCTCCTGGCTTTAGCCTGTCTGCAAGCACCTGAAGAGCTGACCTTAGCAAGTCAGAATTTTCATGCTGAGAAAAACCATTCCTGGGGAGGGAAAAAAAGTCCAATTCATCATCAGACTAGAAGGAAGAGAAGTTTCAGGTGCCAAAGCATAACTGGGCTTATTTCTGCAACATGAAAAATAAAGCAGCTGGATACACAAGAGCAGCATTCTAGATCTGCAGACTGAACACATGGGTTTCATAGTGGTACCACTGAAGCACATCTTGAACACACAAGCTAATTAAAGAGGAAGCAATAAATGGACTTGGCTCGTTTAGGTGACTGTGTAGTTTTTGTTTAAACTCACCAAGCAAATAGGGAGCGAAAAGTTGATAACAGCTGTTGGTAACAATAGCACATTAGCTGGTGCTCCTGGATGTTCACTTCTGGTTCAACTTCCACACCAATGACTGCCTTTAATACAGAAAAATTAATTAATAAAACGCCATTCCAAAGAAAGATAATGGCACAAGAATCCATTTCTGTAAATTCCATGTTTAAAAAAACCTGAAGAAAACAAAGTGACTCTTTTTTCCATAAAGAAAACTAAAATACCTTTAGAGGTGACAACACTTGACATTTTTTTTTGAGTCAAAATTGTTGCCTGCTGACCTGGAAGTAGTTGTGCATGTTCTCCATGTGATTACACAGTGGCTTTAGTAGCTTGACTGCACACAGAGCAACTTCCTTGGGGGATCTCTGACACAGGTGGGAAAAGCCAATATCCTTGTAGCCTCTTTCCTGCAGCAAACCCAAAAGATTAAAGTCACTTCATCAGTACTCCTTGAGAATAACTTTGCACCAAGCGCTCCCTCTTAGACTGCTTCTGAGCAGTGCAATTCCTGATGTCATACACTCTCTCAGGAAGGGTCAAGGAACAAGAAAGTTGACTTCTGCTGAACAATCAGCATCAACTCACACAGGCTGATAACATTTGTTGAAAAGAACGTTAACACTAATGTTACACATAGCTCTTGCACAGAATCACTTAAGATCAGAAAGTCCAACGCTTCACTCAAACACTAAGAGAAGGCAGTCTCTGCATGTGGGAATTAAGATAGGTAGAAAGACAAGGAGAAAGAACACTGAATATGATGGAGCCCATCAAGCTGTAGTGAATTTCTCAGTTTGATGCACTGGCATCAGCCAGGAAGGCAAGAAGTTCCTGCAACAGGGTGTTCTAAAGACCGCAGAAAAAGCAGAAACACTGATCTGACAGCTTCTGTTGGATGCAGCAGTTTCTGTTGGGTGTGGAAGATATCTGGGCTACCTAACCCAAGCTGCTTCTTGAACACTAGAGCCAGTGTCCCCAGGAAGAGCCAGGAATTTTGGGGTACAAGACTTTCCCCAGTTATATACCCTGTCCTGAGACATGCAGAGAACCAGATGCTGCGAACACTTCAGTGAGGCAAGTAGTACAGAAGCCTCTTTTGATAGAGCAAGTGCTGCTTTGACATACAGTTGGGCGTCAGGCGTCCATATAACTGTTAGGTTAAAACCTTCCTCTCGGGAGAGGCCTGGAGGCCACTGCTGCGCTCTGCCCAGGTCGGGACCTGTTGGCTGCTGCTGTACTTGCCTTCAGAAAAGGCACTCTCTTTGTGGATCTTGGGGTCAGCACATGCTCCAGCTTCCAGCAGAGGTCATCCAGAAGGAAGCAAAGTTCAGCAGGCCCCAGCTGCACAACTTCACGAGCCTGCAATTATAAGAACAGTCATTCCCAGGATCCAGACATAAATGTAGTCCCTTGAATCTCAAATTCACTCCTTCCATAACTCCCAGTTATGACTCCTGGTTCAGTTAACCTCAGCTGGGGTCCTGTCTGGTAGCTGCTAAGGTTCTATAACTTACAGGTACGCAGCATTGGTTCTGGTTACTCAAAGCTACGAACGTTGCTGAGGCAACGTCTGAAACACTCATCTACTGACAGAGATCTGATATATGCACTGACACTGAATATCAGCTCCTGAGCATAGAAGGAGGTTTAAGCCCTGTCACCAAATTCACCAATTGAGTAGTAGTCAAGATGTAATTTGAAATAATGCCATGTAGCCCAAGAGACTTGTCAAACAGTCTGCAAGTTGGCCTGTGACCTGCACGCAGAGACCTGGGCAGGCTGAAAGAATGGAATAACAAGAACTTCATGAAGTTCAACAAGGACAAGTGTAAGGTGTTGCACCTGGGAAAACATAATCCCAGAGAGCAGCACAGGCTGGGATCTTGGTGCCTCGAAGTATTTTGTTTCTTTAGAGGCAAATGCTCTCCTGGTGCCTAGTCCCCAGCCCTAGATCAACACATCTTAACATCAACCTTCACTCCATTTTTCATGGAGCAGAAGGGGCCAAAGCCTCCAAGACAGGCAGTTACACAAAGCCTTATCAGGATGGTTTTACACTCTTCATTCACCTCTGTATGCATCTCTGTGTCCAAGACAGACTTTGTCAGCAGCCCACAGTGGAGCACAGTGAACACTTCGAGGTCTAACTCTCGGAAGTACGGGCGATAGCTCTGCAGCTGTGCCAGAGGATTTCCTGCCTCTCTCTCCACAGCAGCCTGAAAAGTAAATGGCAGAATTAGGGTTGCAGCCTTCAAGACTGTAAAAGTTTTCCAGATTCACCTCACACTTGCTGACTCGAGTCTAGGAATGGCAGGTTGCTGCAGTAATTTGAGAGATGGGACAACTGGCTTAAAATCGAAACCTTCCGTAGTCGTCTTAACCAGAGAGTAAGTTAATAACTGATAAACCTGCACAATTGCACTGCCCTGAACCCCACTGCCTGCTGGAGAGCGGAAGGCCGCTGCAGCACAGTTTTCAAAATTCAGATGGAAGGCAGGTGTCCAAAAGCAGAATTGAACCACTCCACTGTGATGAACTCTTGAAATGAACAACCATCTCTCAAAGCTTTTGTTTATGCTTCTGTGTCATTTCCCCTCGTCTGTCCTTCTTGCATGTGCCCAGGAGTATAAACCTACCTTCTCCAGCTCGGAGAGCTCAGTATCAGGTTGGTTTCCCTCAGAACTGTCATCTGCTTGAGAACGATCTGCAGAGCCGGCTTTGCTGCCATCAGTCTTTTTTTTCCTTCCTTAAAGAGAAAAGCAACTTCAGAAACAAAGGTTGTACTACACTCAACACTAGACAGCACCTGCAGCCAGGGAAACGGCACAGGCTGGACTTTAACCAGCGCCAAGGAAGCATGGAGCATGCACAGGTTGTGTGTCGCCCACAGCCAGGATCATGGACCAAAAGACAGTCAAATGCATTTGGGGCTCCCCCAAAACCAGCTTCTCTCTTACAAAATCACAGTAAAAAATTAAAGCAAGTCACATTGTTCCTATTATTATTTAAACATTATGAAGTGATTGCAAAAATGAGTGGGACTTCATCTTAAACAATGCTTGAGCCAAAATTTAATGTTACTTCCTTAGATGCAGTATTGAGACAGGAAGAGGCCCTGGGAAAGCAAGATAAAACTCAGCTAGAGAAGGGACTTGCAGGGATGCCAAGCCAACAGCAGAGTGTCACGTTATGCCACAGGTCCAGTCCCTGCAGAATGGGTTTGCCACAGGAGAAAAGGGCTCTTTGTGGCCTCTTCCGGTTGTTTTCATTGAATGGAATCTGAATCTTTGTCCAGTGTGGCTCAAAGGGAGACACGTTCCCAGGAACAGTTAATCTAAACTAGGAGCAGAATTCAAGCCAGAAAGAACAAAGCAAATCTGCTTCAGCTTGAAAAACTGAAAGGCAAGTTCTGTTTCTTCTCTGTGAAGAAATGGGAAGGGATGAAGGAAGCCTTTCCTTGCGCAGCACAACAGTGACAAGGTCCAGCTAGGTACAAACTAAAGGTCAGGGATTTGCAAGGCAGCTCAAGCTCCAGGTTCAGTACCGGGCAATTGCACTGACCCATCAGAGGCAGAACTTAGGGCTGCAAAAAATACTTTGGCAGGTGAAAACAGTCAATGGCAGCCCTAAATTTTCACTGTTGCATGTCAAGAATCGGCTTTCCCAAGAATATAGACTATCCAGCACCTGCTTGGAGTAGGATCCTTTTACATCTCCACCTCAGCTGCCCCAGGAGTTATCACACAAGATTTCAAGCTAGACAGGCCTTGCCAGGAATTCCATGCTTTATGCACACACCATTGCAATGACTGCGGTGCAATCTGACAGTCAAACCCCGCATCACATCTATTTGCTTAAATGTTTTAAACTTTCCGTACCATTCTTTTTTCTCACTGGACCAACAGCATTAACAGATGGTACAGCCTCCAGGGCTTCGGAATCAAAAGTAGCTGGTGGTGGGACATAGCCAGGGGTTGCTGAAAGAGCCAAAATGTAGAAATTGGGTTAGTTCAGCTCCTGAATGACAAAATACAGGTGAGATACATATTTAAAGGAAGTACCATATATTTCACCATCCTGTTGAATGTCTCTCTGCTCTCATGCTTAGGTGCATTTAGCTCCAATTAACCTCTTTTGTCGACACTGCATTGGAACTACAGCTCTTTGCATTCCTCCAAGCAGGGAGGAGAAGTGCTCAGTCACTCTTGGACATCTGCACGTCTTGGTGAAACTTAAAGGGCTGTTCTAGCACAGCTGAGCCCTTTCCACACTGGCCCTGTAGTGCTCTCGGAGCGGCAGAAAGGTGTGGAGGCTGCACTTTATTTAGGATGAAGTTGGTTTACAAACACTGCCCTTGATGTAAGGGTTGTGTAAGGGTGTGTGAAAGGTGACGTTAATTTTACATTATGAAAGACCTTTTCAAAGCAAAAGGAGATGATAAGTAAAGGGGGGAGCTATAAACAAGAACAGAGAACCACAAAGCTGGTAGACCAGGGATAATGAAGACAATGCCAAACATCAAAAATTAATGAAAGAACACGCAGGGGAGCGGGGTGGGGAGGAACAAAGAAGAGAACAGACAGGAAGAATGTAAAAGGGATTGGCTGTGAGTAAAGCATCGCTGGTCAGCAGAACCGTCGGATCAGCACGCTTGGCTGACTGAACTCTGTGCCTGATCAGCGCCCTGTCCTATCTTAACAAGTACTTTCTTAACTGTATTTCAGTGAAACACACTATTTCTTTAGGATAGAGGCTGGTTTACTCCAGTATCCATCACACTCAATCACCACAGGCAGATTTTGTCAAGCCTGCCTGGGAACAGAGATGTCACTGAGGAGGTGACCAAGAAGGGCAGTTTCGACTCAGAGGAACTGAAAACATCAGCCCCTCATGCGTGAGCTTAGGCCACTGTAGAAATGCAGTATATGTTACCGTATATTCCTTCACTGATGTTTAAGCCAATTCCTTCCACTTCACAGCTGCTGCACACCCAGAACATACAAATGTTTCATACTTACCTGCCAAGCATTTTCCCAGCACAGCCTGAAGCTCTGTGATGTTCTGTAATCGAGTCAAAACCTTCCCCTTCATCTCAGCATCCTGTTGCTTGCAGAAGGCATTTACAACCTAGAGACGCAAACCAAACTCACTGACTTAGGGAGATTGGTACTCATTTTAGTAGTTTTTCTTCTCTGCATAACATCCTCAAGTCCTGAATAAGCACACAACACAGCATAAGTGGCCCGTGTGACCGGATCCAGACTGCACGAAGCCCATGAGAACGCGGACATAAGTGGTGCAATCTACAAAAAGCAATAAAGCAACACCTACAGGTCTAATATTAACTGAAGAAGAAGAATCAGGAGACAGCACCTTGCCAGATTTCTGTATTGCTTGTGGCTCTGGAGATCCCTTGGCATTTCCCAGGTCTGCCAGGAAAGTGGCAGTCCTGGGAGAAAAGCGGGATCAGGGAGGACTGGGGGTGTGGAACTGCACCAACTCTGACATAGCTCATGATATCAGGATAACCCCAGCAGCGAACATTCCCACCAGCCATCAATGTTAGCAAATGTGGTCCAAACGTGCTCGAAGGCACTGCGTTTCACCCTTCTGTTGGCTCACAGAGATACAGAACAAAGCCCACAATCAAAACTGACTTAGCAAGGGACTGAGGAAGCTTCCAGCCCAACACCCTGCTTAAAGCAGCGTTAACTGAACAGGTTGCCTAGACCAAGAAAGCAGAGTTGCTGCTAGCAGCAGGATGAAGAATAAATGATAATGAAGAGAACACAGAGAGATCATCAGGATCTTGCTGGAGAAGGTTGCCAGAGGTAAGACTCTTCTTTAACAATTGTACCCCTGGAGCCTAAGATTAGTGTTTATAAGCGCTGCTCCTCAGTGACCCTCCAGAACCTGCCAACAAGGCTCTACTCACCTCACGAAACCAGTTGAGAGCGTAGAAGAGGAGGGAGCACAGAAATTCCCGTTCCTGCGTGGACAGAGAGCCCAGCTTCCCTTCAACCTCCAGGTCAGTCAGGTACAGGGGACAACCTGGGACAGAGCAGGAAGAGAAGATGTTGGACTGGGTTTGCTACTCATCCTTTGGTGTTTGTGTGGATAAAGTCTGTTATCAAAGCCCGTATCAATTCCAGTGGCTATTTGGAGTAAGCCTTGTCAGCCACTCCATCCCCAGACAAAGCAATTGTCTCCCCTGCTTCCACCTCGTGGGCAACATCTCAGCCTCCTTCACAAACCGTACAATTCTCCCTCCAGCTGCAGGAATTCTTGCAGGTCTGGGACAGGAACAAGTCAGACGGACCCACCCAATAAAAGGTCCACTTCCCATACCCAACAAGGCATCGATCTCCTCCAGGCTTCCACCGTTTTGCTCTTCAGTGTAAAGCCTCAGCAACCGGAAACAGGGTGACAGACACATCGGTGACACTGCCCTGGGGGGAAAAAGAAACGGAGTGGGCCGTGTGTTTTATAGACCTCCTGAATGCCCACCACTTTCATGATGTCTTATGTCCTCCCCACGCTACTTTGCCTACACCTTCTGTTTTGCTTCTTGCAGGCCCCGGCGACAGAGCTCTGGATGGTTAAAAGAAATTTAAAATGCTTGATCATCAGTTTTCTGGAAGAGCAGATAAGGACAGAAAAACTGCTGAAATGGACAAAAAATGGAGTGAGATGCATTTCTAACAGAAAGCAAAGGTGAATAATTTGAAAGGAAGTGTAAGAAATTGTGCAAAAGACAGCTGTGAGCGGTGAAGAAACCACCTTGAATGTTTTGTAGCAAACTGCTGCTCACGTTCCGAGTAAGGAAAGTAAAATTATTTCCACAGATGCATGTAATGTAGCTGTATTTTATTTCAAAGTGATTATGTCTTTTTAAGCACGACTGAAATCTCAACAGACTCTTACGACAATAAATTATGCAGGATATGAAGGTGCCAGTTAACAAAAAAAAGCCTTTTATTATTTTTAACGTTGATGCCCTACTATTTAAACGTATGCTTTTATTTCTTAGATGCATCCTGTTTCATTCTCCAGAGATAAACCCATATTTCTCCGTCAAATTTACTTGTGTCTGAGTGTTTGTGGTTTTACTCTGGAGCACAAGTCTACGTTGGCCAAGTCAACTGCAGGTGAGAACGGATCGTGTGCTGATAACACACACCAAGTCCTTTGTGACACTCTACTTGAGAATCATCACTCAAAATATTAGTTTTGCTACCTCAACATTGCTCGTCCATCTCAATATGGCATTCAGTATAACCACAGCTTTGGAAAAAAGAGCTGATGTTCTCAAATGACAGAAGGGAAATGAGGCAGATGCAGATCCCCTAAACAGCCCGAGCCAGAGCAGACCGCTGGTTCCCCACCAGCTTATGCCTCTAGACCCATCTGAGCTTGCTTAACAGTGAGAGGAGGAAAAGAACGCTACAAACTGGTAAATTCTCTGCCCAGTTCCTTATCAGGCAGTTTGGCAAGCAGGGCTGATGGCAGTGTCAAACACCCACTGAAAACCACTCCTTTCACTGTGGGATGACTGCAAAGGGAAGTGTCAAAGTACCTTTTACTCTGGTTACTCATTCCATCGGCGACCTTGCCACGCTCGCTCTGCGACAGCAGCGGTAAAAGGTTAATAGCGATTGCTCCCTGACTTTCATCTTCATCCAGATTATACAAGGACTTCACAGGGAACATGAACGAACTGCAAGGAAAGACAGACAAGCTCTTGTTGACAAACTGAGTTCTGTGTGACAGAAACATTACAAGCACTTAGCCTGTGATCAGCGTACCCTTCCACGGTGGGGCTGAGATCCACCACAAAGTCACTGGGGAAGTCCTCCACCAAGCTTTTCCCAAACTCCTCCTATAAAGAAAGGAAAAAAAACCTGGTCAAGGGAGGAGTCTCAGTGGAGAAAGCTTCAATGGCAGCAGTGGAAAATGCAGAAGATAAGGCCAAGCAAAAGTATCCTAGAACAGTCACACTGCCTGCGAGGAGAGCCGAGGCCGCCTTTTCCAGACAAAGCCAGCACACGTTGCCAAGTACGCACAATCAGTTGCTTCCCTGCGTTTTGGACATGGGCTTGTCTACAAGTTCCTCAGTGCTGCAGAGAAATAGTTGGAAGAAGAAAGCAGCCATGGGAAGTTCTCAATCCTAAGAGCCAATCATAGGAATGAAAGGGCTACAAAGTGCTGGCAGAGTTTTATTTCACACAGTGTCGCACATAGTTCACATGCCTACACTGTTAGAAACAAGAGGGAGAGGTAAGTAATAGATGCGACAGATGCTAGACAAAGAATCCAGTCTGGATTTTTTGGATCTTTTTTTACACAAACCCTAAACATGCATAAAACAAAAAAAGAGTTCTCAGGCTGGTGGGAAATCCTCAAACTGACTCTGTCCCACCAATGCCCGAAAAACATCATGCTTCTGAAGAATTCATTTAAGTGATGGAGTTCAAGCTACCCTGCGACGTACCAGGAGCTGTAAGTCCAAGTTCCCTTTCTGCTTCTCAATCAAACCGGCCAGTTCATCGTAGTACAGAGCCAGGACCTCTGGTGTTTGCTCACAGCAGAAGCCCACAAGGTCCAGCAAGGTAGAAAGCTGAAAGGAGAGAGAGCAGTCTATAGAAATGGGGGAGGTAAATGGATCCAACTCAAGTTTTACCTTAAGTCCCTCCCCGTTTTACACTAACTTACTCTGTAGCATATCCAGAGCTTCACCTCTAGGGTAACAGCTATGGTGACTGGTCTTGCAAATGCACAGTTTTAAGAAAGAACACGGATCTTTTAAGGTCCTGGTCCTGCTCCACCATGAAATAACACAAAAGAGTCTGCCCAGGACTACCCTTAAATAGAGAGCCAGCTTAGGAGAAGGTTCTTCAACAGGAATTAAGGAAAAAGGCCAAGGTCAGGCCAAGCCTGAGAGGAAGGCGAAGGTTGCCTTTGGCTCGCTGAAGCACATTGTTCTGTTTCTTTGTGTTTGAAATAATGTCTGGATAGAAGACTTTCATTAGTTGGCTGCAGTACTGCTTGTCCTGCACTACCCCTAACCAAGACCAGTGGGTGCCATCTTAATATAGACCTTTGATTGTCCAAAACAATTGTTAATAGATTCTTGGCTCTGCAGTCAATGTACAAGAACCCCAGATTCAGTAAAGCTATACAGATGCTGCTTCACCTAGGCTTGTGTTCCCAGTCACATCTCCTAGCTGGCCGTATCCTCCCTCTCTCCCACCCTGCCCCAGTTTGTACCCAATTCTTGGCACTCACCTGCCCATCGTGTTCCCTGTTCAGCTCTGGTCTCTCCAAGGAATCACCGCCTCCTTCATTTCTGAAAACAATTGATAATCTTGCTTTTGTTGCACAACGTTTAAGAGACATCAAAACCCACTGCACACACAAGACTCTCTCTTTCCAGAAATTGGAACATTATGAATGAAAAAGATGCTCTTTAGAATATTATTAGGAAAGGACCTGGTGCTGTTTGGACCTTCAGGATTCAATGTCGCTTTCAAGGAAATACTTTATCTACTCGGTTGAAACGAAAGCCCATAATCAAGTCCGCTGACCCAGGGCCTGGAGCGAAGATGGGCTTTTCTCTTCGTGTAATAAATAGCAAAAGCATTTTATTAAGAAATGCAAAATAGGCGAGCTACATAATGCTTCCCAACACCAGTCAAATTCTTATTTTCTAAGTGCTTTAATCTGTGCCACAGCTCTTATCAGGAGTTTGCCTGGTTTATGAATGCTGTCCATAAATTATACAATACACTGGAAAATGTCATGCCAACCCCCAGCACAGCAGTGACAATTATTTTCCTTCCTTCTCTTTTAGAATTCTCTCTATTCAAACACGAGGTTATTTACCCTCAGTGACAGAAGCCGATCTGCACTCAGCCCAACACAGCGTTTAGGATTTTTTCCAAGTAATAGGTCCTGCTGGTGCTCATCCAGGCATCCAAGAATAGACATTAACAAGAAAATCAGGATGCTTTTGAGCTTAGCATCAGGTGAGCAGTATCAGAGGGAGCTCCTGGATTTGACCAAGCTGTGCATGAGCAAGAAGGCAGTGCCCTGCTTTCTTTGTTCCCACATCCGCTTTGGTCTGAACCGAAAGCATGTTAAATTCATCTTTGCTACATTCTCTCTCACCTTTTTAATGCCACGCTGCCTATCATGGCAACAGCCCCAATGATGCCCATTTGTTTGTGGTTGGGAACTGTGCTGGAGAGCCATTTCCGGATCACCATGTGCATATCATCCTAAAAAAAAAAGACACCAGCCATGTCACTATCGAGGTATTTGTGTACTCCACTCACAGTTCAGTCAACATCTTCACTTCACGTCATCTCCAAAGGCTGCACGGGGATGGTTTACTGGGATTACAGCTTTGCAAAAGGAATGCACGTTCTGTTTATGTTTATCCTCTCTCTGTCATGTTCACGGAGCCAGAAATTGAGACAAAGGTATCCAATACCACCACTATTATGCTGCAATTGACTACAGGATACAAGGTATCCCATATCGAATGAATATGAATTTAGACAGATCAGGTTTGATAACGTCTCATGTTTAAATTAGAGGCACAAAAGGTGTGATGTCTACCACTTCACAGCAGAGTCCTCTGTTCTGCGTAGCTCAGTTCTTCTAACACGAGTGTCCTGTTGTCTCTGGTGGACAAACATTAAGCAGCTGAATCGAGATGAGCATCTTGGGGAAGGAGCTGAACTCTGCTTTCTGAACACTTCCAAGTGATGGAGAAACAAAGCTTCACAAAAAGGCTGCTGAATTTACACTTTTGCAAGTCTTCAAGACTCAGTTAGACAAAGCCACAGCCAACGCAGTGTCATGTTGGTGACAATCCCACTTCAACTGGGAGCTTAGATTAGAGACTACCATTGGTCCCCTTCTACCAACATTTCTATCAACTCTGCCTGTCTTAGATGTGCAAGAGAAGAGAGCCTCTCTGGGAAAGATGTGAGGTAGGCAGTCATTGTGATAAGCCCTTGCTACAGAGGGTGGAACACCTGGAGCCACAAAAGCTGGCTTGCAGCCAGCTGGGAAGAAGAGAATTTTAAACTGAAAGACATCCTGACATCAATCACTGTTAACAGATGAAACCACTATTTGCACAACACAACCCCTAGATGTTAACCTAGCAAAAAGAACCAAGACCCACTCTGAACTCCTTTCTGTCGTGTCTCTGCTTACCTGAATATAGCTTCCTTCTTGCCTCTGGCTGAACGCTAGTGTGCTGAGAATGTAGAAAAGCTTCCGGATCTGGCATGGATTCAGTTTCTGTGTAGAGTCTAAAATCCTCTGTAAAAGAGAAGCCACAAACTAGGTCAGATCTATCAAGAATCTCTTTCTGTGTTTACAATAAAACACTGATTGTCAGCTGCAGGAAAGGCAATTAATTTTACCTTTTTTGTACAGGTAGGAAAAAGCTGCATTCAAATTAAATAAACATAAACACAGAACTATTGCTCTGGTTTAAATTATTGCAGTTTGGTTTATCAGAGGCTGAATGGGAAGAACAATGTGGCTACCATAAGCATTTTAGGAGTGTTCCCGTCCCATCAGGAACACAGCCATCTATCCTTTATCATAGGTAAAATATCCATACTCAAACTCTTCATAGGCCCTTAAATTCAAGACATCCTTAAGATAAATAAAGGACCTGAAATGTCCCCAGGAACAAATGTACCTTCACGAAGGTGGCGTAGCGCATCAGGAGGGACGTGTGCAGCTTCACCAAATCAGTGAGCACATCCAGAGAAATGTCCAATTCTGTCTCACTTCCATTGCACACGTGAGTCACCAGAGCAGCCACAACCTCCTGAGGAAAAAGCCCCCAGAGAAACCATAGTGAAAGATCCAACAGAAAAACACCCGCCCTGTTCTGCTCACATAGAACATGTTGATCGAGTACAGAGAATCATCCTGAAACTCAACCATACTATTCCAAGTCCCTTTTCAGTTTGCTTGTTAAATCCTGATATCCACAATATTGACTTTATTTTTTGAGCCTGAATCTTATTCAGCTCTAAAAGCTCCCAGGATTCAAGCCTCAAATCCCTAAAGGATCATGATATACATTCTAGAACAAAGCGCAAAGACAAACAGAACAGATGCCACCCATCACACTCTACCTGCTGGCAGTAAGAGTCAAAGGCTGCAAAAGCTTGTTTGTACATGCAGCTGCCAAAGGAGCCTATGGCTGGGTGTGCAGAGTGCAGAAACGCCTGCGCAAGTGCTAGGATCGAAGGGAAGAAGTCTTTGATGACCTGAAATACAGACATCGTGAAAGAGGTGATTGCTGCTCATTTTAAACACACTCATGTCCCTAAATTAAGAGCACGCTACAGCTCATCCCGAACGCTTTGCCTAGTTCTGTAGGTGCTTTCTTGTCTTCTCTGTCTGCCTTCTCTTGCTCCAACAGGCAATGAGAGCAGATAAGGCACACCAGAATGGGTTTCTCCAACCATCTCCACACAAAGGATTTACCAATTGGTTGAGAAGCCAACCTGCAAAGCTGCAGAGCTCACAGCAGCACATCCTGTCACGTTGCAGCAAGGTACTGCTAAATAAAAGCCCCAAGACTGACACACTCTTGGCCTTACTTTAAGAGGATTCCGCTATATCATGATACTCAGTTATTTTTTAAAGTTAGCTTAATCACAGAGAGCAACTTTGAACAACAAGCTCATATTCAGATGTAAAGTGCCCATCCAATTCTGGGGAAAGCTCATCTTTAAAAACTATGTGACAGAACAGAGGACTCGTGGCTCAGGAGCCTGATCTGCGACCAGAAATCAAAAACGAGAAGTAGATGTACATAACAGGAATAGTATAAATAATGCAGCACAGCCTTAAATCATCATCCGACAACTTCTTGGAGAGAAAAAAGACAAAAGGGAGTCCCACAGCAGAATTGGCACTGACCACTGAATGATTCTGGAAGGCATTCTGCATCAGCTGTTCTGGAATATAGCCCAGTTGAATTTTGTTCCTCAATACTTTCTCAGTTTGCTTCCTGTTCTTGGTGTTTGTAGAATGGATTAGCAGCAGAACTATCAGATCCAGAACCTTTTTGGGGAAATGACCACCAATCATTATGCTGAAAATAAAGACAGCTACACACTTTGAAATCAAAACTGAGAGAAAATCAGGAGCTCGAAAAGTCCCAACAGCCACAACTGTAGAAAAATCTCATCACTCCAACAGGACAGAATTGAAGTAAATTAACTCTGTCCCTTGACATTTAGAAGGGATAAATAGTTACAAAGAAAATGGATAGCTGTTATACTAGGAAAAAGTCAAACACAAAGAGAACCACTCATGCAACATCACTGGCAGTTTCTGCTCCAAGTAGAAAAATATCTTCATTTACAGCCACAAAGAACGGCCTTTAAAACACCAGCAGAAGAGGACACTCCCAGAGACAAGTCTAGAGAAAGAAGTATTACCTTATGGTCCGATACAGACATGCTGTTCTCAATAGCCTAGGAGCAAAAGCAACGAGAAAGCTGTTAGGCTGGAGTGTGATACTACATTCCAAAACCAAATCAAACCAGGCAGACACCAAAAGAAATCCTGCTCACAGGTTTCTCTCCTCAGCAGCAGGACAGCCGGCAAAGCCCGCTAACTGGATCTTGCCAATAGCAGAGAATCCAGGAGGCACTCAAAACAACACCATGAAAATTCAACTTGAATGAGGACTTATCGGATAACATCAGGCTTGAACAAGGAATTTAGGTACTGAGCAACAAAAGGCTGAGAACAAGAAACAGTCTTATGGCTCACACTGAAATGCAATTTAACTTTAGCCCAATACCAACCAATATTGATTTCTTGCCGGACATTTTCAAGCACTTTAAGGCTTCACACAGCTCAGTATACACACAAGTATACATTTCTGCTTTCTTGCAGACAGCAAAAAACCTAAGATCGTGTTTTCCAAACCACTCTCATAAACAAGCAGAACAAGGTTGATCCTGCACTCCGAGATTTGAGGTCTGTGCGGTGGAGCCCAGTGGCCACTCTGCAAGCACTGTGAAATCAGCAGCTGAGGAAGAAGCGAGAAGACTCCTGGAAAAGCACCGCTAATTTGGAAGGCAGAATGAAGCCTGTACCAGCAAAATGAAGGGCCAGCATTCATCTTCTGATATCACATTTGATCACAAGAAAGACTTAGGCTCCACCTAGCAGTCCAATTAAATAAGCAAAAGGGACTGGAGCATCTTACCTTAATCCAAGCCTCAGCGACATCTTTCTGAAATCTCACAGCTAATTTGATCACATCAAAAAGTAGCTTCACACAGTTTTGGCTGGTGGTTACTTGGCTCATGGAAGAACTGTAAATGATCAGAAAGGAGAGGAGACTCAGTCACTGTGGGTACTGCAGTAAAAGGAACACAGCAGTTACTTAAAGCAGCCATTCTGCAGAGGGAGAGCTCTGGCAACGAGACGGAATTGCAGAAAAGGGCAGAAGCAGAGGTTACAGAATCAACCAAAGACACATTGGAGGGAACTTAAAACAGATGAACTAGTAGCAACATTATTAGAAATGAAGTTGCATTACTCATCCAGGCATTAATGCAGGTGGCTCAAAAGCAACTACATGCTTGTCAGGGAAAGCCAGCCCCACGAGGACTGACAAATCTGTTAGATTAGCACCAAGCAGGAAGGAATAAAGATGTCAGCATCTTTACTTGGGATAAATTAGACTGACATATGTGAGCCAGAGAAACCAGGTAAAGAAACCTTACCCTTGGAGAACCACGTAAACCAGCTCACGTACCTGGCCTGGACTTGGCTTTTAAGCTTCTTCTGGGAACTGAGGATCTGCAGGGGCAGAACACACGACGACAGATCCAAGCTCTTACGAAGATCAGAAATCACCTGCAAAACACAAATCCTTATAGTGACCCTCCAGTACCTGAAGAGAGCCTACAGGAAAGCCGGAGAGGGGCTATTTGTAAAGGCTTGTGGGGATGGGACGAGGGGGAACGGGGATAAACTGGAGAGGGGCAGATTTAAACTGGACATAAGGAGGAATTTCTTCACCATGAGAGTGGTGAGTCCCTGGCCCAGGTTGCCCAGGGAAGCTGTGGCTGCCCCATCCCTGGAGGTGTTCCAGGCCAGGTTGGATGGGCCTTGGGCAGCCTGGGCTGGTGGGAGGTGTCCCTGCCCGTGGCAGTGGGGTTGGAGCTGGATGACCTTTAAGGTCCCTTCCAACCCAAACTACACTATGATACTATGAATTCTGGCATGAATCACTGTGACATATGAGGACAGAAAAGGCTGAGGAAGAGGAAACAATCTCACAGAATCACCTGAAAATTCCAAATCAAAATTTCATGTATTTGTAGACTTATAAGCATTTAACCATGCTCAAACTTTTTATACTTAGAGAGTGAACCAGCCACGATTTGCACTTCAGTCTCATGCACATGCACGTAGAAAGCAGAAGAGGATTTCTTAAGAGTTACTCCATGCAATTCCCACCTATACCTGCCGCACGTTCCTGGGAACTGTTTGTATCCTGATTAGCAGCAGAGCAAGATCTATGACAGCCACAGGAATTCTGGGGCATGTGAATTTAAACAATTAACTGCTGCCAAATTGTAGCAGACCTGCACAGACTGGGTTATTCATGTGCTGTTTTCATAGTGGTGGCCCTGAAAACTTTGGGCAGATCACAACCAACATGCAGCTTAAGCTGAGGCTTTCTCCAAGTATGAAAAAAAAGCATGTTCGATAGTTCAGCAAGGCTGGCTTGACAGAACATACCTGGATCATTTTAAAAAGACTCTATTTCCTTAGATAAAGCAACTTGAAAAACTGAGGAATCACCTTAGAACAAAAATGGTCCTCCCACAGGAGAACCATTGTAGGGATGTTTCCAAAACATGATTTAGCACAGAACTCAGTGGTGAAAACAAGAAGAGCACTACCAAGTTGCAGTCTCAGGTCTGTTGGATACTCGTGGAGTTTAAGCCCTTAGATTCTTAGATAAAATTCAAAGGCTAAATCTTGCCACCTAACCACATTTTTTTGGTCTAAGAGTTTAACTCAAGAGAATTTGACTGCTTTCAGTTAAGATGTTTAAACCAGAAAAAAATATTCTAAGAACAAATGACAAAAATCTGCAACAGCCAGCAGAAAGGAGGAGGTTTCAGTTCTCACGCCCAAAAGTGGAACCAGATCCATATCAAAGGACAGATAAAGTTTCTACATCTGCTTTGATCCTTGGTGATATTACATATTTCAGTTGAAAACATTAAAGCGCACTGTGTGTGAAGGAACTGCTCACTGTTAAAACATGCACTGGATTAGACAAGTTATTGGTTCTCAACATAGAGAAAATACCATACCTCCACAGCATCTGCTGCCTTGACATTATGGAGGATGAATTTTACTACTACAGGCAAATCTTCCAGTTTCACCGAAGGCACGATGGCCATGGCCGACTGCCGCACCTGAGGAGACAACAACGCGACTGTGACTCACAGAAACATGTTAGTGAGAAGGAATCTTCGGAGGCTTACGGTCCAGCCTTCTGCTCAGAGCAGGAATACTGTCAGTACTGGATCAGACCGCCCTCAGCTTTGCTAAATGATTCTCGAAGATACCCACGGACGGAGCAAATCCCCCACACCCTACCACCTCTTTGATAATTTATGTCAGTGCTGCAGACCCTGCTTCAGCTTTCCAAATGCCCAGTCTGAACCTCCTTGGCTGTAATTCGTGGCCATTGCCCCTTATCATATCACCTGGCGCTGCCGAGAACAGTTTGGCTCCAAAGAGCTTGGCTCCATCATTTTTTAATTGGCTTTCAAAGGGAAAAGCACAGAGGAGGTGCAGCCCGTCATGCAGCACCAGCCTTTGGGGACGATGTGAAATAGTACCTAATGCACTCAAATCAACCGACTTCATAAGAAGCCTAACTGCAAGAAGTGCAACAACCCAGCACACCCGGAAGACCTGACGCACATCTCAGCTCTTTTCTCCTTATTCTGCAGAGAAAAAACTATGACCGTGCAATGATTTAACCCCCAGTCTGCCTTCTTCTAGAATACAGCAGTCCAGTGTGGTCACTGTACCTCAAAAAAGAAACAGTGACAATAAGCAGGCTTCAGATGGGCAGTAAACACCTACTGCAGCAGAACAAAGTGCTTTTGCATTTGCTAAGAAACAAAAATTCAATGAAATTTTTTAATGTGTAATGTAAAGCCAGAAAACTTCTCTCTGCTCCTCACTGAACCTCTCATTCTTGTTTCCAAAACAGTTTGTTTACTCTGACTCCTTTCTAATTTTAGGTACCTCAGGATTTTTGAAGCCTATAGGATTCAGATTAAACAAAATCTTTTGAATGGCCAAACATTTCTAGCTCTCAGCGTGCTAAGCAGGGGCTGGGTTCTACTCAGCCGCTCGGTAAAAGCTCCTACCTCAGCCAGAAGGTCTGCATCAAGATCCAGGCGAGAAAGGGCATCCAGGACCGGAACTGTTAGCCGCCTGCCCTGTTTCAGTAAGCAGCTGGGACACAAGGGAAAGAAAACAAAGTCGGCTCTTAATACAACCATGAATGGATCTTCAGTAGGATGCCAGCAGCTTTTGTGGTGACTTCCCTCCGAACACACTGAATAGTGATTCTGTAGCTGCTGATTAGAAGCAGATACGAAGAATCTACCTTATGTAGAACATGTATAATCACACACAGGCTAAGACTAATGAAAAAAATACTGTGTAAAATGAATGCACTATAAAAAAAAAATATTCAAGCTAAATCAAAAGCTGTCTATAATGATTTCCAAGTGACTGATCACAGACTGATCCAGCAAAAGTAACGAGTACTTCACTGGATTCTACCTGCACTGTATCCAGATAGTCAAAAAGTTAATAATTTCTTAAATAAATGCATTTTTGGAGACTGATACCTCTCTTTAAGAGGATAACAGCAAAAAAGAATTGTCCCCAATTTGGGTAGCTCTCCCCAAATGTTACCATTAGCAGAAAAAGGCTGTTGTCCTACTCCTTCAGTCAGTCCTAGTGTAACCTGCATTAAAGCTGGAAGTCCTTTCCTGCTAAGCAGAAGGGAGGAAAAATGAAACCAAACACAAAAACCCAACAGAATCATCTGTACCTGAGCTCTCTGGCAACCTCACTTTGCTGGGAATCTTCCAGGATCTCAGGTAAACTGGTGATAATATCATTCTGGATTGGGACCGGCGAGACACTAACCATCTGCATTAACTTCTTGACGAGATCCTGCAGTCAAAAGCAATGCTTGTAAAATGCCTGAGTTTCACCGCGGGCAAGAGGTTCACCAGCCTGGCAACAATATTGTGCATGTAAGGTCATTCGGTGAGTGATTCGTCTGGATTGGAGGAGAGAAGGCTCCGAGGAGAACTTAGAGCGACCTTCCAGCACCTGAAGGGGCTCCAGGAAAGCTGGAGAGGGGCTGTTCACAAAGGCTTGTGGGGATAGGACGAGGGGGAATGGATATAAACTGGAGAGGGGCAGATTTAGACTGGACATAAGGAGGAATTTCATCATGATGAGAGTTGTGAGGCCCTGGCCCAGGTTGCCCAGGGAAGCTGTGGCTGCCCCATCCCTGGAGGGGTTCCAGGCCAGGTTGGATGGGCCTTGGGCAGCCTGGGCTGGTGGGAGGTGTCCCCGCCCATGGCAGGGGGGTTGGAACTGGAGGATCTTTAAGGTCCCTTCCAACCCAAACTATTCTATGATTTATGGCAACTGACCCTTAACCCACTGTCCTGTTGAAGTTGTGGATCACAATAAAGACTTTTATGGAGCAACGGTATTTCACAGGTAGGACGTAACTATCTCGGTGAGCAAAGAGAACTGGGAAACACAACAGCAAGCTTCTCCGTGCTTAGTATGACTTTGTGATTCGGTTAATTCTAGAACTCTCTAGCCATAGCCCTTCAGTACAAAGTAACCCACTGAGACTTCCTGACTTATGGAAAGAAGGGGAAAAATCAGCAAAGCAGGAATAGCGACTTCATCCCCAGATGCTTGCAAGTATCCAATATCTCTTGTTAAAATTAAATGAGAGGGGATTGTAATTCCCTGCCAGCAACAGCTTTATAATGGAATCACTCGTGGATACATACATACAGACAAGTTCATGAAAAAGGAGAGTTAGAGCAAGAGAAGAAAAACAGTATAAGAGAGCGTTCAAAAGTCACTGAAGGCAATCATAACAAAACACAGAATTAAATCTCTCCTTCAGCGTGTGGATATGAAAACATCAGTTCTCATTAGCATAACTGATATCCTCCCACCTAGAGGCATTCCAGAAGCTGACTGGACAAAACATACGTGTGATGGCACCATGAGTACCCACCTGGCTGTCAAGGAGCCTGTCGAGCCATTTAAACTGATTGACGATGAGCCGGGGAAAATTTGTTCCAAAGGTGCCCACGCTAAAGCGACAGAAAGTGAAACACAGCTTAGTTAGACTGTAAGGCAGACTCCAAAGCTTTGCTGCTGGTCAGCAAGACTGAGATGCAATTCAGATTAACCAACTATCAAAACCATATTATGAAAATATCATTATATTATGAAAAGATCATTAACACCTCTCTAAGTTTTAGCACCATCTCGGAGAAACCCTACTTCTTACTGCTATGCGGACAAAGCAGTAAGGGAGCAGCCTACGTGATCTTTAAGGTCCCTTCCAACCCAAACTATTCTATGATTCTATGATCCAGCAGTACGTTTACCCTCTGTTAATTTTCCCAAACCTTAAAAAAAAACCCCAAACCACAACTGTGTGCAATTTCTAACCTCTTCTTTTCACAACACTGAATTCAACAAGGTCATTATGCACCACCTGAGAAAGTACTTCTGGGTTTGTTTGCTGCTTTGCATAGTTGGAAACCGGTTAAATCTTCCTCAATTACCTTTTCTCATCCTTTCTTGCTTTTATAGACATCACCTCTCTGCCTGTCACTTCCTCTGAAGGCAGGTAGGATTCTATTCTATTTTATTTAGAATAACTTTCTGTACTTACACAGAAACCCTTCTACTATGTTTTTGTGACAGCCTGACTAGAAGCGCATGCAACATTCAAAATGCAATCATACCACGCATTTACAACGATATATTTTCCATTTCGTTCCCAATTCCTTCCCTAACATTCTCTTTGCTGTTTTGATTACTGCTAAGCATGGAATTGATGCTAAAAATAAGAAACAAAAAGAAGCACCCATACAAGATACCTTTCCTCAGTGAAAAACACTGGGTCTGTCATTGTATTTATTCAATTAGGGTTATTTTTAGTCTGATAAAAGAGCTTAGCTGCTTAAGCCTTGCCTATATTGCACCTCACAACCTCTCACTCCGCTATGATGTTCCACATTCAAAAACCTTTCTATTTTCCTTGTTTGAACACAATCTGTATTTTTAAAAGGAGGGATTTTATTTTATTTTATTTTATTTTATTTTATTTTATTTTATTTTATTTTTATTTTATTTTATTTTATTTTATTTTCAGCAGCCTTCTGAACCCACCAGCCACTTTCATCTTTGTTTAAAGTAATGAGACAATGTAGTCCCTCTGCTGAAACACTTCCCAAGCTTGTGCCAGCAGCTAAGAAAAGCACAATGAATCCTGAGGTGCGTCTGTATTTCAGCTCCTACAAATAGGTTTTTCTGCTTTATAAACCCATAAGTTTCCAGTCATGGTACCTTCCCGGAAAATTTCACGTGTATGAAGAAAAACCCATCAGCGCAAACATCCATTCAGATAAATTTGAAGTTAAGGGTTTGGATCCAAAAGAGGAAATTTCATTTCAAGGCAGAGAGAAGACTCACGTGTCAAAAAAGAACTCGGGGATCTTTTCCAACAAAAGGGTTATGACAGCAGGCTAGAAGAAAGTCACAAAGACAGCGTTAGGACAACGATTTACTGCTGTGGCACTGCCACCAACACTGATATGTCACAAAAGATGAAATATGTACAGAGAACAGAAGACTCAGAAGGACAATTAAAATTATTTCCTGTACGAGAAATCTCTTCCCCGAGGGCAGACAGGAGGCAGACATCCTGCAAACTGAAAATCACAAATGCTGAGAGCGGTATAAACTATCCACGTAACCAAACAGAAGGAGAGTGTACAAGCAGGATGTACAATTCCTCTAAGCTCTCTTTCTCAGACTCAGCTGAGTAGCTTTTCACCACACAGGAATCTAAAGCACCAACTTTAGATAAGTCTGAAAACAGTGCCCACAGGCTTTTCCCATTCCCTTTGCAGGTCTAATTCTCCCTCTCTTCAACCCTGGCCCAAATGCAATTATAAAAATGTATCTAAACCAAGAAATTTTAAAACATTTTCATTGTAAAAGGATCTAAATCCACAACTGCTCTACGGTTTCCCAGGCCTTGATGAAATATCTGTAACCTTCAACTCCGTCTACGTCTTGCTGCAACACGTACACAACAGAATTTGTTCTTGCCAGCCTGTTTCTCAGTATCTTGTCCATTTTTAAGCACTTCCAAGATTCTAATTTCTCCAATAATGAAGTTTCCATCACCTCTTCAGCCTACGTTCTAGTACTTAAAGAAAACGTTCTCCGCAGTGGAAGTGGCTCCTATCAGAATTTCCTGTGGTTGACTGGAGTCACCATGTCTCATCCCACCCGGGTTCATGTTCGAGAAGATTCTGGCTCCATTTTCTCTACAGTGTGCGATTAAATATTATGCAAAGACCATAAAATCTCCATTAATCATCTCCTCTTAAGACTCAGACCCAATTCCCTCCATCTCTTCTTGTATGCCTTGTGCTCCAAGCCCTGAGCATCTTTGTGTCCCTAAAGAAACAAGAAATCGCATGCTATTCTAGATGCAGCCCCATCTGCCTCACAACCAGGTCTATCAATCCTCTACAAGGATCCTCTGTAACCAAAAAGATCCCTAAGGAAATCAACACAACAGTAAAGAGCAAATTAAGGAGCCCATACCTGTAAGATCTTAATTCCAAGAAGCAGTTTAATGAGACTTTCACAATACGAGTGCACCAGCGTCCTGCAAGAGAAAAGATTTCACCACAGTTGAAAAACATGTTAGAAGAACGGGCTGTAACTTTTTCCATTACTGTTTGGTTTTAAACCCACTGACAGTGACTTTTGTTAACCTATGGCAACCACAGACACACAACTGGACTTCAGCTCTGAACGAGCTTTCTCTTTACAAGATTGGTGTGAGCTAGAAAAGCAAAAGTTTCTGTGGTTAAGCCCAATCTCCTGGAATCTCCAGTTCCAACTCCCCTTCCATGGGCTGCCCAAGGCCCATCCAACCTGGCCTGGAACACCTCCAGGGATGGGGCAGCCACAACTCCCTGGGCAACCTGGGCCAGTGCCTCCCCACCCTCATAGGGAAGAAATTCCTTCTTATGTCTAGACTAAATCTGCCTCTCTCCTGTTTATACCCGTTCCCCCTCGTCCTATCCCCACAAGCCTTTATGAACAGCCCCTCTCCAGCTTTCCTGTAGCCCCTGCAGGTGCTGGAAGGTCGCTGTAAGGTGTCCTCAGAGCCTTCTCTCCTCCAGGCTGAGAGTCCAAAGTATGCAACAGGCAGAGAGTAAATCCTGTGGTTTACCACTTTAAGCTCACTGCTATTAAACAGCACCGTATTACAGCAGCCACTTTTGCCTAAGAAACAAGCCTTGATGCCCAGCAGCTGGCGACGCTTTTCCCTCCCCCCTGCTCAATGCTACATGGCATTTAACAAGCGACTGGCTCTGACTAAAACGGAAGGCAAAATACATTTTGTCTGACCTCGACCCCTCAGTCCGTATGGGAGTGCAGGGCAGAAGACAGTTCTTGAACCGGTTTCTGTCCTTGATGTGAGTTTCCAAGCCGCTGATAAATTCCTTCACGACCTGCAGGGCAGAGAGAAGTTATCCACCTCCTGAAATGACGTCCCGATCAACTGCTGTCTTTTAGGGTTCTGTTTGGGAGCAGATGACAAGAGGACAGAGTAACAGCTGAAAAGAGACGGATGTAGGACAATGGGAGCAAAAAGCTGCAACAGCAACTTTGAGAGAATTAGAGCCTGGACCACAGAAATCCAAGACGTGCTACTGTGTTGTGTACTTTTACACGGGACTAGCAGGGACAGGCAGTTGCATTTGCATCTTTTGCTACACAGCAAACAGGTTTAAAGCTGTCTCCTGCTGAAGTATAATCCATTACTTACACCTGGGTAAGTAGGGTGCTTCTCCAGGGCCAGGCAAAGCTTCTTCTGGAAAGCCATTTGATCTACAGCTACAGAGAAAGATTAAACAGAATAAAGAACCAGATGGATTTTATCCAAACAACATCGTAACAACAGCTCTTAAGCCCAGCCACCAATACTTCTGCGTTCACTCTATTGAGAAATCCAATTAGCAACATGGTGTTGGTATCACCATCTCTGCTTTCTCCAGTCTGGGCTGAGAGCACTAAAAAGCCTTAATATATGAATTCCTGAAGGCCTTGTTTGGGCTGAAAGGCAACACAACACGTTCGTTTTCCTGCCTCTGTAACTTAATACTGTCATCACAGACAAAGTCCAATCTTATTCCACCTATCTCTGGTAATCTTTCAGAAATCTTTTTGACTAAGCACGTATTTACCCAAAAAGCTGATATAATGAGTTTAGGAACTGAGCAATTCAAGAGGTGTACAATAATTAAGAGACCAGATGAAGGTTTGCTTGAACTTTGGAACAAGCCGGCTCAAGTATCTTCACTTTGTGCAGGTCATCTTTGCGGTTTTCAAGCAGAGAGCAGAATTGTTAAACTTGTACCTATTTCATTCTGTCCCTCTCCATCTTTCAGTACAATTCCTGACATCCTAAGGAGCTCTTCAAAGACTCCTTCATTTTCCACTGCACCACAGACAGAAGCCTTTTCCGTATCAGAAATCCGCGACTTCTTTGTTTCTGAGAAAACAAGACATGCGACATCAAATATACTCTGCAATAAGGACAGCAAAGCTCCTTCAATAGAAACAACTAATTAAGAATTAACCTTCTAGTAAGAAATCAGGGGAAGGCAGGGATACAGTCAGGGGACCAGACCAACAGACTGTAGAGCTGTTGGAAGCAGCCGTGAGCCAAATGGGATGCCAACACGTAGATCCTACAAAGCCATTACCCCCGCAGCAGGACACCCAAAAGGAATGTTTCTCCCCCCTTTTAGTGATCCATAACCAAAGACAGTTAAGGTACACTGTCGGTAGCTTTCTTCCACGAGAGACATATCCACTAACAGATTATGAGCATGAAAAGCACAAATTTAACGTAGGTTCCTTCTCCAGACCTGTCTCTTAGGCACCCGCCCCTAAAAGATAAAGCAAAAAATAACCAACTTCCCTCTGACAACATAGAAAGATCATTTTGGTTTGATTCATAGATATTGGTTTTGATCAAATGTGATTAATGTGCAGGCGCTCCGAAGGCAGCGAAGCTCAAAACAATCAACTGATCAAAGGCACGAGAACAGAGGGACTGAGAAAAGATACTGCTTACAGCACTGATATTTTATTATGATTTGAAAAAGCGTTTAAAGATCAACAGCGTCATTAACAATTAGCATTATCGAAGCTGTCGTTTTGGCCTGCCTGGGAGCCCCCACCTCTAGCAGCAGGTCTCCATTCCCCCCTAAGATCACACCTGAGCACCTACTTGGCAAGTCCGTCTTGCAGCTCTCTCCGGAACCGTCAGGTTTTGATAATTTCCTTTTTGAAACCATGGTAGCAAACCCTTTGTTGTTGCCTGTAAAAATGCAGGAAAAAAAACATGAGTGAAGGAGCCACGATTTTAATTCAGGCTTTTTAAAGCAAATCTAGAACGTATTAGTGAATAGGGAAGAGAAATGCTCCAGAAAGCAAAACTGCTCAAAGAAAAGCAGCTAACGTGAAGCTTCTCCTCCACCAGCACCGTCAAAACATCAGAGTGGAACAGTTACAAAAGAAAAGGCGTCAGGAGCGCGGGCAGCTCTCCCGGCTCAGGGTGCAGCCTGGCAGGCTGGAGCAGGGCGTTCGCTCCTGGGCCGCCCTCTCTTTCTTGCACCTACACCCAGAGGCTCGGGGATGCCGGCGGCACCCGCTCACGTGTGATACCAAAAATGCGGGAAAATAAACTCTCCAAGACTTGTTTCGGAGTTTTAGAAAGCGAGCAGCCTTTATCAGGCCTGGGCAACACCAAGGAGACATCTCTATCCATCGCGTGCGGTGGGACAAGAGCTGGGACAGAGTGGATTTCCCACTTACATGCGTGTGGATAAATTTTCCCAGGAACTTTATGCATATTCTATGACTTTCCAAGGACTCATTTTAATGTTATTATGAAGTTCACAACAGCAAATCTCTTGGTGATTTGGAGCTTTGGAGCCAGCTCTGCCCGACCTTGCACTTGGGAGGGGAAGAAACTGCAAACAGAGGGGATTAGGGAAAAACACACCTCTGTTCAGCAGAGATCACACTGAACAAAAGACATTATCAGCTCCAAGGAGTGATCAGTGCCTGGAGGAACACTCTACCGGAGGAACGCTCCGTCCGACTTTCAAAACCCGCAAATTATTTAGATGAGACTTAACTCTCCTCGAGCTTAAACCACAACCGCTGCCCTCTCCCTACGCGCAGCCGCTCCCCGGGGGTCCCCGCAGCGCTGGCGGCGCGGGGCACGCGGGGTCGGGCCCTCCCAGCGCCCCCTCAGCCACGGGGCCCGGTACCGACCCGCCCTCCCTCGGTCCCCGCCGCCGCCCGCGCTTCCCGCCACTCACGCTCAAGTTTCCCGCCACTTCCGCCCAGTTTCCCGCCACGCCCCGACGGGGTTTCCCGCCGGCGCGCGCGCAGGAGGGGCGTGGCCGGAAGCGGAAGCGGGAGCGGAAAGGGGAGCGCGGGCGCTGCGGCGGCCCCGGCGGCGGCCCCGGCAGGATGAGCGAGCCCGAGCTGCTGCTGGACTCCAACATCCGGCTGTGGGTGGTGCTGCCCATCGTCTTCATCACCTTCTTCGTGGGCATGATCCGGCACTACGTGTCCATCCTGCTGCAGAGCGACAAGCGCCTCACGCAGGAGCAGGTGTCCGACAGGTCGGCGCGCCGCGGCGGAGGCCTCACCGGGGACCCCCCGGGGCCCCAGGATCCCCCGGGACCTCCAGCCTCCCTCCTGGGGCTCCCCGTGCCTTGACTCCCCCAGGATCACCCAGCCTCACCCCGGGATTCTCCCTGCCTTGGCTCCCCCAGGATCACCCAGCCTCACCCCGGGATTCTCCCTGCCTTGGCTCCCCCAGGATCACCCAGCCTCACCCCGGGATTTCCACGGCCTTGGCTCCCCCAGGATCACCCAACCTCACCCCCGGGGCTGCCCCTGCCCTGGCTCCCCTGAGACCCCCGGCACAGGATCCCCAGCCTCACCTCTGGCTCCCCTGGGACCTCTAACCTCACCCCTGGGGTTCCCCCTGCCTTGGCTCCCTTGGGGTCACCCAGCCTCACCCCTGTCACCTCTCCCTTGCCTTGGCTCCTCCAGATTCCCGCAGCCCAGGATGCCAAAATTCCCTTCTGCCTGGCTTCTCCTGGCCCCCCAGCCTCGTCCTCGCCTCCTCCCCGCTGCCTTGGCTCCTCTGGGTCTCCCAATCTCACCCTGCCACCTCTTTCTGCCTTGGCTCTTCTGAGTCCACCCAGCCCAGGACCCTAGCACCTCCTCTCTGCCTTCACTCACCTGGGATCCCCTGGCCTGGCACACTCCGGTCTCCCTTTGCCTTGGTTCCCTCGGGACCCCTGGCCTCAGCCCCACTGCCTCCCCTCTGGCTTGGCTCCTGCAGGACCCTGCAGTCTCCTCTCTGCCTTGGTTCCCCTGGGACTCCCAGCCTTGCCACTAATGCCACGTGTCTCTATTGCAGCCAAGTCCTGATTCGGAGCAGAGTCCTTCGAGAAAACGGGAAATACATTCCTAAGCAGGTATGGGGATGCATGAACGGCTCTGTGCTGTACAGAGAGGATAGCTGGAAATTGCGCACAAAACCAGAAGTGCTACTAGCGGAGTGCCGGGGGCAGAGGAGCTTTGGGATACCAGGCACGAGGCTGGCGGGTCAGGCAGCCCATCCAGGTCTGCCGGCCAGCGCCGTCGGTAGGAGATGCTTGGGAATCCTGGACACACGGCCACTGCGTGCGTCTTTCCGTGGAATTGTTAGCTTCCACTTGGTGTTTCAATTGCATGCTAAAATGAAGACTGCGTCCAAACTGTTGTGTCTAATATCTGCCAAGGAACAAAGCTCGGGGTAACAAGGGAGTCATTCAGTGTCAGCTGGAACGTTTGCTGTGCTGAAAATGAGTCGCTCACCTCAGTGCAGTTGCAGCCAGATATGTGTGTTGTGGAATCCACAAGTCACCTCGGGGGAGTGAGAATGGCTGATGCAAGAACTCTGCACAAAGTGCTAAAAGCTCTTTAATCCATGTGGATTCTTCAGAGAATTCTCAAGATTATTATAAGAATTTTAGGAAGCCAGAGAGCCGATGCTCTGGATCCAGAGCAGCAGAGAAGTGAGGAGATCTAGAGCACAGGTGCAGTGGAGGAGCTTTCCAAGAAAGGGGGACGTGCTATGAAAGAGCTCATGTCTGAGCAAGAACTAATGCTTCTGTCCTTTTATTTCTTATGGTGTTGGCATTGTCTGTCTTTGTTTTCAGTCATTTCTGACACGGAAATATTATTTTAACAATCCAGAGGATGGATTTTTTAAGAAAACGAAAAGAAAGGTCGTGCCCCCTTCACCAATGACAGGTATGTTAAGGTACCACAAATGTAGCCAGGCAGAAGTGCAGTTTCCTGCCCAGGCAGGGAGGTGAATCAACTTCGTAAAGAACTCAGGGAGCGTGAGGGAAGGACTGCACAGCTGGGTACTAGGTGGGGAGGACGTTGCGAGATCCCTCTTTCTGGTAGCAACGTGCTGGGTCACTTCATTTTGCATCCCTTCAGCCTCCAGCAGCTCTCAGGAGACCACAGTCACCTCGGCACTGCCAGAAATGGAAGTCCTGCTCTCACCCCTGACCTTTGTCGGTTTGTTGCACCACCTCCTGCAGGACCTTCTCTGAGCTAATTTAACTTATTAATGTGGCCAGAGATCTCAGCAGCAAATTAGCTGGGTAGTTCATTGTCCCTTTCAGCTCACAGAGGGGTCCAGTGAGTTCAGACATGTGGAGCACGGCGTGGGGTCAAGCACAGACACAGCATACAACACAAGACCTTCTTGGCGGCAGCAGCCCCTGATACAATGAGTGCTCATCTCATTTTCAGGAGTATTTCAAAATAATGGAAATTAATGGATATGGAATAGACAGTGGGATAGGACTGTGCTCTCTCCTGCTGATTTGTAATTAAAACAGCTGACATTGATGGAATAATTTCTCAGTTCCCTTTATTGTGATACCCTGCTGCTTTACATCAAACCTTTGAATTGCAGACCCTACCATGCTGACAGATATGATGAAAGGGAATGTAACCAACGTTCTGCCTATGATCCTCATCGGTGGTTGGATCAACATGACTTTTTCAGGATTTGTCACAAGTAAGTGTCTGGGATAACACAGCCCGTGGGTCTGGCCGTGTTCCTGATGCTGCCCTCGAGGGTCTGGGCTGCATCAGGTTTGTTCCTCTCCCTGACAGCAGTTGACTGGAAGCAGCGTGAATTCAGTTTGTGACACTGCTTCTATCACTCTGTGAACTCCAGTAGTTTGCTTTTCCCATAGGAAAGAAGGGAAAATGGTTTTCAAAGGACTGGCTGTGGTCACAAAGAAAATAGCTCATGCGTTCCAAGAACAATTGTAGTGGCAAAAAGAATATCTGAATTCATTAAAATAGCCTCGACTAAGTTGGTACCGTGGGGTTTCTTCTGGACCTGTCCAGGCAATTGGATCCTGTGCAGTGCAGCACATACGCATCACAAATACTTCCTTAAATTCACAGTTCTGAATTGTTTTTTTCCTTACTGCATATGGGATGCAGTTTCCTTAACAAAAGATATTCCCCTTCGCAGTCACTGAAATGGTACCTGTGATGGTTTGGCCATTGGATTAAGTGTTAAAATGTCTTTTCATATTAAAATAAAAATAGCTTTTTCAGAAGTACATGTGAAGTTGTTATTGTGTGCACTGCGTTCAGGCTTCATTCCATTTAATAGAAGAAACATCTGCCTTTGCCATTGGCTCTGTAGTTTTGTGGTGTCACTTGTTGAAACTGGGCTTTCTTTTTTTATCCCACAGCAAAGGTCCCGTTTCCTCTGACGTTGCGTTTTAAACCAATGTTGCAGCAGGGGATTGAACTGCTCACCTTGGATGCGTCCTGGTAAGCCTGTGGCCTTGGCAAATGGGATTAAATGTTCACTTGGAAAATGTTAAATGTGTTAATGACCCTTGAAGGGTCCGTGTGTGCTTCTGAAATGAGATCACAATCCAGATTAGAACTGAAATCAACCATGTTTGTTCTGATTTATCAGGGTGAGCTCTGCTTCCTGGTACTTCCTGAATGTGTTTGGGCTCAGAAGCATTTATACTCTCATCCTGGGCCAAGATAACGGTAAGACACTATCATGTCTGTGAAAGAGCTGACTGCTTTTTCCATGGGATGAGCTCTGAGGGCAGTTGGGGAAGGATTTCTAAATTTCCAGCCAGAAAGCTCTTGGAAGCCTCTCACTCCTGTGAGGCTGCTCTCCACTGGCCAGGTTTGACATCACCTGCAGCAAGTCCCCAGATCTTCCGCGCAGTCCTTGGCTGACCGCTCATACACTTCCATGGTGATTAAGCCATGCTTACCTTCCCATTATGAAATGGTTTGGGTCAGAAGGGACCTCAAAGCTCATCCAGCTCCAAAGGTCAGGGACACCTTTCCCTGGATCCGGTTGCTCAAAGCCCCATCCAACCTGGCCTTGAACCCCTCCAGGGATGGGGCAGCCCCCACTGCTCTGGGCAGCCTGGGCCAGGGCCTCCCCACCCTCAGGGTAAAGAATTTCTTCCTAAGATCTCATCTCACTCTCCCCTCTTTCAGCTTAAAGCCATTCCCCTCATCCTGTCCCTGTACTCCCTGATCCAGAGCCCCTCCCCAGCTTTCCTGGGGCCCCTTTCAGTACTGGAAGCTGCTCTAAGGCCTCCCTGGAGCCTTCTCTTCTCCAGGCTGAACAACCCCAACTCTCTCAATCTGACCTCATGCTCCAGCCCTCAAATGGGTGTGCAGAAATGTTGCTTTCAGGCTTGTTTTTGCTTCTAGCAAGGATCAGCTTGAAGAGGAGCTGTGAAGATTTCTTAATACCAGGTGCAGGGCAGATTCCCTTTCTGGGGTTACTGGGAACGCAGAAGACTGGATTTTCCTCCATTTGTCTGCATATTTTGTGTAAATTTAGCTCAGAGTGGGAACAAGGTACCTTGTGACAACTCTTTCTGGCACATTAGTGTTGCACTCTGGGTGTTCCTTTGACTTTCTGGTCTGTAGCTAGAAAGCGGCCTGGTGGCCCCGTGCTCCAAGAAAAGCAATGAGGCAAATAACAAACCTCTCATTTCTTTTGCAGCTGCAGATCAGTCTAGGGTGATGCAAGAACAAATGACAGGGGCAGCAATGGCCATGCCAGCAGATACTAATAAAGCATTTAAGGTACAGTATTGCCACCCTCTTTACTGTCAGTTTACAGGATTGTAGGGTAAATGTAACTTGGCCTCTCCCTGCGGCCATCAAGGGAATTGCTCTGAATTCCTGATCCTAAAATTAGAGCTGACAACTGATGAAGGGTATGGAAGTTGCTCCGGGTCCTGCAGAGCTCTGAAGCAAACCTGATTAGCTAGTTATTCCTGATACAAAAGCTGAATTCATGTGCTGCCGTCTTCTGCTTTTACAGAGGAAGATTTTCTCTTTCCCTTGAGATCTAGTTCCAAAGCAGAAGCTGGCTTCCAAAAAGTTGTGCAGCAGGCAGGTGGTGGAATGTGGGGAAGAAAATCAAGTTAGCTCAACTGAAAATGTCAGGATTTGACTCTTGAAGTTCTCCTAATCGGTCTCCATAGGCACTTGCTTATTAGACAGCCTCTACCTTTTACAGCCCTCGTTTGTGCATGAAGGGAAGCTCCTGGTTTGTCTTCTTACGTACTATAGTAGATCTGCCCACACACAAGCTGCTGCCTGCAAGTCAGGATGATCTGCTCCCATATTTTTTTGTATTTGGTCACCTTCCTCATTAAAAAAACAAAACCCATCACCCAGCCAAAGCTCAGCCAGGGAGGAGGAGGCTGGCTGGAGCCGTGACTGGCACAAACTGTCAGCACCGAGGCACAATTCCAACCAAGCACCGTGTGCTCTCCTGGCTCGTGTCCCTCTGCTTCCTTTCCAGTACTGGCTATCACAGCAGTTTTACCATTTGGCCCTGAAGGAATCTAAACTCACTACATGGTCCTCAGGAACAAAGAAAGTGAGCCCATACTGCAGGAGAAGCAGTCTGGCCAAGAAATGCAAATGCTTGGTGGGCATTACATGATGTGATTTTGCAGGCCTTATTGCACCATGCTTGCTGTGAGCAACACTTGGACTGTCTAAGTGGAGGAGGAGATTTGTGTTCTCAGGGGGTGGAAAATGAGTAGTGGGGGAGATTACTGATGTATTTAGGATGAAATTCTGTTCTCAAGTCTTGGGCTGCTGTGAACACCTGGCGCTTCATGAATTAATAAGCCCTGTAAGCTCAATTTAATAAACCTTGCACAGTGAGTCAGAGATCAGTTGCAAATTTTTTGCCTTTAGCTGTTTTTAATCAAATGTCTCTGAACAAAATTGATCACAAAGCACTCTACCACCCTGAACAGAACAGGCTGGGTTTCTAGAGAGGGCTCTTTTAGAAGAAATGAACTATTCCAGAAGGGTGGAGGGGTTTCAAAAAGCAGATAATATAATTTCTCTTATTACTGTTATGTACTTGTATTGACCAAGTCTAATTCCCAATTAAGCATAGAACACTGATTGCAGAGCTGACAGGATTGTCAGGTTTCTGTTGCAGTGGTTGAGACAAGAGCTGTTTTGCATAATCCTTATCTTAACTCCTTTAATACTGTGTTGCTTTCCTGTATCTCTGTTTATAAACACAGACGGAGTGGGAAGCTTTAGAACTAACTGATCATCAGTGGGCCTTAGAAGATGTAGAAGAGGAGCTCATGGCAAAAGACCTCCATTTCGAAGGCATGTTTAAGGAAGAACTTCAGACCTCCATCTTCTGAATCTGAGAATATGCTTTTCTCTCTTGTCAAAGTCATTTGAAAATAAATATGTTACTTATAACTCTATAATGTATCTTAGCAAGGCTGAGAATAAAAGAGAAACACCCTGCTCAGAACTGCAGTGACCGAACTGTGATTTGAGCCCCAGGACTAAGTCTCATTTGAGGCAAGGGCTCTCAGTGTGAGTTTTTAGCTGGAGTTCTGTTTCTCTCGCTGGGAAATGTTAGCTGGAGAAAAGACCTAAAATTGCCAGTTCTAGGACAGAAAGAGCAAGTCTGCCTGAGTTAAGCCACTTAAAATTTCACAAGACTGAAAAGTACCAGGAGTAGCTGTGACTGTGATTTTATCCTTTTTTAAAAGCACCGAGTTAGTGCTCTTTTTTTTTTGAACAGTGAAGACTTACTTCATTGCGTTAGCAATTCACAACTGACTTAGTGAGAAAGTATCCAAGAAGCAGTGTGAGGATTCAGTTTCTGAGAGCAGTGGTCGTCCTTCACCTCTGCACTCTTGCCTGTTAAAATAATCAGGTTTTGAAGCTTTCTCAGAAGGGAACAGAAACGAGAGGGAGATACTCACCACTTGCTCATGGCAAAGCGTGGTACAGCTCTCACCTTCCTCTCGTATCTAAGCCTGCACCAAAGCTCCCCAGTGCTGCAAAATCCCATCTGCTTTCTTCTGCCCTGGTCAGCCAGGTGGTCATGGGGGCAACTTCTGGCCCTGCTTTGCCACTTCTGTTCCTGGGCAGTGCAGAGCCAGTAAACACAGACTATTTCTCCATTCATTTAATCCTTCCACAATCCCTTTGTAAGCACCTACAGAGCCCCTCATGCCTTCCACACTTGCAGCAGGACGTACACCCTCCCACAGCTGAAAGAGCTCCCGGAACACCAGGCGCCCGCAGGACCAGCAGAGGTCACAACAAAAGCTGAAAACACAACAAAACCCAGTTTCAGTGCAAACCACTCTTTAATTTTCCTCTTTGTACAACAGAGCCAGCCACTTACAAAGTGCTAGTCTAAAAACAGGTCTGGTAGTACAGCACACACACACCAGCTGAAGCCCAGCAGCTCAGAGGCAGAGAAAGTAAAAGCTGGGCCACTTTTTCTGCATTACAACAGAGTCTGTTCAGCATCTGAGCACTGGAGATTTAGCCTCATCGATGTGTTTCTGTGTCAGCACAGGTTGGAAGGTGAAGAGGAGAACAAAGGCTATTTCATATTCATTTTTTTTACTTTGAAAGGTCTTTTACTCCCCTCCCTTTTACTCTCTTCCCCACTTTGGAATGCCCACATGATTTTCTTTGAGGGTAAAATGAACAAAACAATGCTGATCAGAGTAATTCAGTGCAGTGCTACAGCTTAAAGATTGCTTTTTGGATGCTTCCCTCAGTAACAAGGCAAAAATAAAACCAATATTAAGAGTTGTAAAAACCCCAAGCAACCCCCAAACGAGAACAGCAGAAGCAGTTAAGCAATTCTGATCTCCAACCCCAAATTTCAATGTTTTAAAAGCAAAATTCTGCAGAAGAAGATCATAACACAAGTGTGGCACCTAGAGGCAGCCCTCCCTCCTCCTCTCTATCGCCTTCCAGGGCCCTGGCTCAGGGGCCTCATGGCACTGCCCTCCTTTACCATTGCTCGGAGCTGAAAAAGACAGCGAGTTTGCTTGGCTGCAGCACAGCAGAGGTGCAGGGACGGGCACACAACAATTCCCTTCGGAGTTAGCTGTTGAGAGCCACGGAAATGAAGATCAGCTGACATATTTGGAGTCAAAGCTGGTAATTACGCTGACCACCAGAGGTTGCGGTCAGCAACGAAACCACAGGGACTGTGCACAGAGAACCAGGTGGCTGCAAAGTGTGCATCCTGGTGGCCTCTCTCAGCCTTTTGTCCTGCCAATGCACTTGGCTCCAAGAAGGAAAAACACTCCTGTTTGGCTCCCCACCTCGAGTCAAATCTTTCCCTAAAGACACAGACTAAGGCTATAGATTTTTCCCATTTTTCACAAGAAAGACCAGTTGTCCACCGAGGAACTAGTGCTCAGAGGAATCCTCATTCAAGAAAGCTGGACTTGAGTCCTACAAGTAACACAGACAGTAAAGGAGGAGAGGGGAGAGCTCTTTCCTCCTATGCCAAAAGGATGGAGCAGAACTATTGAACAGCTCAGGCAGAGAGAGCTTGGACAGGACCGTCACACCTGCAGCCTTGCAGAAGATGATGGGGTGAGGGATCCAAAGGGCAGCCCTCAAGGGAGGAGAAAGGCTGCAAGAGCAGCCCAGAAAAAGAAATTGCAAGAGAAAAGGCTTAAAACTCACACAATCCATTGCACTGGGCTGTCATCCTTACAGGCGACAGCTCTGGAGACACAGTGCTGAGCTTTGCCAGAGGAAAAGCTCCAAGGAGTCACAAATGAGCAAAAGGGATAAAAATGCTGCCACTGCACAAACCATTGAAGTGGTGGAAGCAGAAAAGTGCTTACAGAGCGGCCTGAAAGTGAGGAGCACAGGACACGGATGGAGAGGACAAGAAATCACCAACCTTATGGATGATACTTTCTCTGCAGAAGAATGGGAACCCAAGCCAGAACAGCTGTATCCCGTGTGGATCAGCCTGCACATACACCACACCGTAGGCAGGTATGATTCGCTTCCAGCAAAGCTTCCTACAGTACAGGATTCAGTGCTCACGTGAAAAAGGCTGAGTCAAAACTGCCCCGAAGAACGTCAAGGGCATCAATGAAAAGACACAAGAAAGGTTTTCTGCTTAGCAAGGGGACCACGGTATGATGGCAGAGACTGCAGACAGGCCAGATGTACAAAGATTTGACAGGAACTTCGAGAAAGGGTGCAGCAAGCCTCCCTGACACAGGCAGTGCCCAAGAGCAATACTGGAGGGCTGTCAGGCAGCCCCAACACCTGTGAACCATACCCACCATACTCCTCCAGGAGGCTCCGCTATGACCTGGCCTTCAACTCAGGCTGTCCTCTCCCAATCCCAGATTTAATCCCCCTGCTCAGCCCAGACCCCTGCCTCTCGCCACACAGCTCCGCCAGATTTTAAAAAGAACTTTATTGAAGCTCCAATATATTATTTTTGGCCTCTAAAAACCCAAGGGTCAGCACCTATTCCTGGCTCTCCTGTGCTATTCTGCAACCCCCAGCACTGAATCTTTCAGTGCCAGATATTCTGCTTGACTCTACAGAAGGAAGAAAAATTTTCAGGCGCCTCAGGCATGGCTTTAGAAGAGCAACCATTGGCGTGATGGCCGAGTGCTGGAGGTGATCTTTAGTTGGTATCCATGCCGTCACACTCTTCCTGGGGAGGAGACGAGGCAGCATGTTCCTCACTGTTTCGGCGCTGATAAAACAGCACATACGCAGCTTTTGTCTACCAAACAAAGAAGAAAACCCATCTGAAACAATCACAGAATCACAGAACTGTTTGGTTGGAAAAGACCTTTGAGAGCAAGTCCAACAGTACCTGTCCATTACTGAACTGTATCTCTGAGCACCTCATCTGCCCATCTTTTAAACAGCTCCAGAGATGGAGACTCAACCACTTTCCTGGGAAGCTCTGCCAGTGCCCGAGAACCCTTTCAGTGAAGAAATTTTTTGTGACATCCCATCTGAACCTGCTCTGGTGCAACTCGAGGCTGTTTCTTCTTGTCTTATCACTCGTTGCTTGGGAGAAGAGACCAGCACCCACCTCACTACAACCTCCTCTCAGAAAGTTGCAGACAGTGATGAGGTCTCCCCTAAGCCTCCTTTTCTGCAGGCTAAACAACCCCAGCTCCCTCAGCTGCCTCTCATAAGGCTTGTGCTCCAGCCCCTTCAACAGCTCCGTTCTCCTTCTCTGGACGTTCTTCAGCCCCCAACATCTTTGTAGTGAGAGGCCCAAAACTGAACACAGCATGCACACAGCTTGGCTGAAAATGTAATGGCTGGGAACGACACTTGGGAGTACAAACTCAGACTGGCCTCAGGAAAAAAACTCACCACTATTTGGTCTTCCGAAGCCACCGACACACTGCTGTCATCGAAGTAGTACCACTTGTCATTCACCTTGTTCTTTGCGTAGGCAGTGTCTGTCAGGAAAAGAAATTGCAGCTCAGTGCTCTGGGGAAAACTGGCAGGTAATGCCACACCAGGTGCACTGCACTAGCGATGCTGAAGATTGAGTGTGCAGAGAAGGTGAGGAACTAGTGTTGACACTTAACTACCCAAACAGAGTTTCCTAATATACACATCATCTAAAACATGCTAGCTGGTCCAGCTAGTCTAGAACCACGTTTCACACATCAGACTTATCCCTGACAGCTGAGACACAGGGCAAAGCAGCTTAGGATAAAAATCAGTGATTTGTTCACCACCCTAGAGCCACCAAACTCACGGATTAAGACTGCATTTTCACAGTTTTCAATATGAAAGAGAAGTTTTCTGTTGATAATGGATCTGACCCAGTGCATGCAAGAGTCCTCAATCAAAAGGAAGTTAGAATAAAGTCCAGATGCAATGCTGCACCCACACTGGACAAAGAGCTGCACTGTGGTATGCTGCAGGGCCGAGTCTTGGAGCTGGCAGCATACACTGCCAACGCTCCCCAGGACTCTCCAGTAAGGAGCTTCTTTCCACAATTTCATGTTTGGTATTGAAAAGCCTTGACTTCACTCAAATTGCAGAACATCACCACACTCTCTAATAGTCTACTGACTGCTAACCAAGGTGCCACTGGCATCAGACTCCAGGAAGCTGCAAACTACATTAACTGCCAAGCTGCTCCACAAATCCTAACAGGAAGGACATTACCTCCCAATATGATATTCACAGGCAGACAGAATACAAGTAAGTTTTGGACTAGACACCCTTGCCAAGGGCTGCTGCACATTTCGAACGCACAGAGCCCTCCCAGGACCCATCTGCCCACTTCCTTGCATGCAAAGGACAGAGAAGCAGTTACTCACAGTGGCCAACTCCCATGGCTCCATAGTGATTGGAAACTGCAATGAGGTCATACACATATGAGCCAGCTTTTGGGTCGCAGACAAACTCGGACATGTTTAAGCCCCTGGAAGGAAATCGAAAGTTTCAGTACACCAGTAACCAGCACCTTCTAAAGAGTGATGCATGACACCAGTGAAGCTCTGCAAGCTGGCAGCACTGGTGGAGAAGCACTGCACCCTGCTGCTCAGTGGCCAGGTGTTATCAGCCTAAAGAACAGACATGTTACCCCTCCCTCACAGGACACGTCCTGGTAAACACATCAAGTGCTGCCAAAAGATTTAGAAGGAGGTGTTGAATAAGAGAGAGTTCAGCATGTCCCCGTGTAAGCATGAAAACTGAGACAGAAGTTGTAAGGAACACGGTTCACCCTGCAGCAGCACACTGACAAGAAGCAGCAGTGGAATGAGACTAACTATCAACCTTGCAACTGTGCAATCCTCAGTACTACAAGTGCAACTCTGCCCAACAAATCTGCTAAATTCTCTATAGAAGTTCTCTTGGTTCAGCAGAATCCCAGTTTTAGCCTCATTTCAAAGGAAACAGTACCTGCTAGTAACTAGTGTTCTTTGAGACATGGAGAACTGATTAAGGTTAACATTAACAACAAAAAAATCCTCCCACACCAACTCAAATCACGCCTGTTGTCCTGCAGTTCAAATCCAAAGATAGAGCTGTTCCAGTTACAGCTTTAATAACAAGCCCATCCAACAGCAACATTGGAAGTAGATTTCTCTTCACCAGCTTCTCCAAGCTCTTCCTAGCTGGAGGAAGAATCCTACCTGATAGGGAATTCCACAACAGTGTCAAGTTTATCCCTCCAGTATCTGCTGTAGGAGAAGCGTTTTAAATGCACTACCAAAATCCTTGGCAACGACCACAAGTCAAACTTCTTTGTGGCCTGTTGGTGTTTCTTACAGTTAGGGCAGTACCTGAGGAAGGAGTAACAGATAAGGAAATGAACAACATTAAAGGGAAAGCTTCTGGCCTTCTCTTAGAAGATGTGTCAGTAGCAAAGCACAGTCCCTGTTTTGTAGAAGGCATTTTGGTTTGTACAATAGGCAGGTGAGCAAATTTCCTGAGGTTTCCAAACCCCAACGCCCTTTCACTTTACAGGCAAAACGTCCTCTACAAACCACGGTAACTGAACATTGTACAAAGATTAAAATCAATTTTGTAAATTTAAGAGAAAGGTTTAAAGGTCTCATTGCTTCTTTATTATCACCTAATGCAGCTCAAACAGGGTAACAGTTGCAAATACATCGATAGCACATGATTAGAACTTAGTAATAAACAATCACCTACTACAGTAAATTATTTTCTTACACAGCTAGGAAACAACCTCCAAATATCTTCTGCACACAGTAGTCACATTTTAGTCACTTACAGTCTGCTGTACCCAGCCCCTCTGGACTAAGGGGTTTTGATAGAGTCAGGAGCAGTTTGGGACTGGTTCAAGCTAGAATACAGGACTACAACCCAAGATAGTCACATGCTTTCACACTTTATCACCACAACTGCTTCCTCTGATGCTGTCTGGAAGACAGACGTATGCTGGGGAATTAAAAACAGCCTGGACTTGGGCAGCTACATGCCCACTGCCACTTTTTTTTTTATTAACCCCTGTCTGCAGCTCATTGACTCAATGACATTATAGAACTGATCAGACTTCTCACAAATGGAGACAGAAGGACAGACCTGGGAAGTTATCAGAATTCCATGACAAATAATGTGAACTCTAATAGTTACAGCATTTTACAATACACATGACAGGCAGAAAGAGGATCTTACCATGGGTCATGTTCACCGAGGGTTTCCATAGTAGTGAAGAGCTCTATGCAGTCTCTGAGGGCTACCACAGCTTTCTTCTTCTGAGGCTGTAACATACTGCCATGTTTTTCAAAAGCCTAGCAAGAGAGATACATGCTTTATTCAATTCCACATAGACTTGAATCCTTGCATCATGAAAAGCAACATCCTCACTTTCTGCCCATTTCTGCCCTCCATTCCCCACCCACATAATCATCTTCTTCCTTCTGCCACCAATAGTCTCTGAGAGAAAATACAATAGTTCTTACTTCTTGATGGGGTTCAGTTTTTTTTGGCATAACAGTAACAAAAGGTTATTCCGTTACGAAACAGGATCCAGCAGAACCCTCACAGACAGAATACTGAGCTTTCTACTAGGCTCCATGAACTTGGTTTCAGGTTTCTTTTGAGCCTTTTGGGGTCTGGTTTGTTGAGTGCAATAGGGACTACTGAGCTTTGAAACTAAAATCTCTGCTTTTCAGAACACACTGAAAACAGATCAGCAATTATAGTTCTACAGACCTTATCACTAAGAGATTTTAAGAAAGCATATCTCATGCTGGTGACTCCAATTGTTACGAAGGAAGCTACACATACATTTCACCATTCACAGTAATCTTTTAAGTACTACACAGGTTTACATATAGATTTATGAAAAGAGCGTGCTACAACCTGTGCCTCCTGCTCATCAAAAAGTAGCCTTCGTGTGTCAGAATCCCAGTCAATAGCAACTGCAGAAAAAGCTGCAAGAAACAAGAAACATTTATTGCAAAGCTGTAAGGAGAAGGAAGAAAAAAGGTGGCAAGACAACAATTACCATTTAGTTTTAAGATTTTTCCTTCTACAATGGAGTTTATCTCAGAGGTTCCAGAGGAATTCACAAGGCTAAATGTGAAATACTGCTTCTTGCAAGGCTGCAGGTCTCTTGCTGACTCGATCTGCATACAGCCCTCAGAGTGGCAGGCATCAGCTTCCACCATCTTCTCCTTGCCTTCCTGTCCACCATCCTGATGCTCCATCTCTTCAATGTCACCTGACAAAATTTAAGACAAGCACATTAAGGAGATGCAGTGAAAGTTCAGGCTGACACCTCACACTGACAGCTGTTTGCACGAGCCTGTTATGACACATGCCCATCACTCAGAAAGTAATGAAAGACACAGAATAAGAAATCTGTGCTTGCCAACCACTACATATCTGAAGTCATATTTTTAACTTCAGCAGATGCCAGATAGCGTGCTGGGTTTTATATCCCAGCATTGGACACAGTGAAGAGCGCTGAGGTCGCAGTAGTTAACAATCGCGCCTTCTGACAGCACACCTTAATAAACACCTCGAGAGAGGATCAGCAAGGACACAGTTGGGTGTCTATTCAGATGTCTCCACAAAAGCTATTTCCATTCTTTGGGAAAGATGGGCAGATTTTTCTCCCCATTTAACTTGTTCGAGCTATTACTCTCACAGCAGTACAAGTGAATCATTTCATAGAGAAAAGGGAAACGTGCATTTGCCATCAGCGTTAAAAGCTTCCTTGTAAGCATCGAACCTAGGAATGAGACCTTGTGATTCCAGGTCCATTAATAGAAAATATTTCCACTTTATTTCTCCAGGATTTGGTTTTGTGCCCTAGAAGGCCAGTTTTCATCACTTTTCAAAGGGAATTAGGAAAGAAGTTGCCTCTGGAGGGAGGCACCTGAACCCCTAACAGGGAAACAAGGACCTTTTTCTGCTGCTGCTCACACACATCTGATCATCTTGGGAAGGAAAACTGTCTACAAGAGTTCTCCCCATACTGTGCAGATCTCCTATGCAATAGCATGGTTTAATCATCATGAAAAAGCAATCTGCTAGAGCTTAAGCTGAACACACAGAGCACAAACCAAGTGCTAATAAAAAGCTTTAAGCGCTGAAATTTTACCTTCAAACACACCGTTGGAGCCATTGCAGTTTCCTTTGTCTGGGCAGGGGGCACAGTATTCTTGCGCCAAAGGGAGTTTCACATAGCGGCTAAAGAGAGGGAATATGTTTGTCACACAATGGTACCAAAGCTGTCCATCAGAACAACAGCATCCCTCTCCATCACCTTGCTGTCCAAACCTGCTCAGCAAACTGGAATCTATCCTGTACAGCACCGTTTACAGGCTAAGAGCTCTCAATGAGTCAAACAACAACAATTCAGTAAGTCTGTTCACACTGCTTGTTCCAAGTTTTGCTGGCAGTAGATGGGAAAGGCAGAAATCAGTTACAGTGGCCCCATCTGAGCACCCTGGAAAATGTGGCCTGAGCTCTGTTCCTGATCCGTTTTGGAACATCAAGCAGACAGCCTCCCTTGTGACTGCCACCAGCATTACTCTACAGTCTGCTTTCACAGAGCCCAAAAAAACCTGAAATAACTCTGGGGCCTCTCAACACTAACACAATGCAAATCCTGGGTTATACTATCCACACAAACCCAGGAAAACTCTTCCGGCTAACAAGGGTGCAGTAATCCTGTTGCAGTGTATTTGAATAAGCGACCACTAGAACTTTGCATTGGATTCAAAGGTACACACATGACTTACCTGATCTGCTCCAAAACCACACTGTACAAGTGATCCACAGTGAGCTTGTGTTTCGGCACAGATATTAATAGTGGCTGACCAAAGAGTACAGTCCCTGAAGTACTGCTGGATTGCCTCATTGTCTTTTCCCGAAAGTAAACAGAGAGAGTAACACACTCCGAGCCATCTTCACTTGGCTTGCAAACCTCATATCTGTTCAAAAGACAGGTATTTCCAAGGGTTATTTCCAGTGCCAGTAGCACAGCAGGTAGAACCAATGAACTCAGTCCAACAAGTCTCTCCACCAGGCCCTCCTGAGAAGGACAAAAAGGGTTGTACCCTGTCCTCATGCTACAGAGCAGTCCCCTGAACGCTTCCCATGGCTCACAGTGGCACAGTATTGTACCCACTACCGTCTGAACTACCACCTTCCCTCTGTTTTTATTTGCAATTCACACTCCTATTGCTGCTCACCTCAAAAGAGATTACTCTGACAATTACATGTTGCTTCAACCAGGTCACTGCATCAGTGACAGATACTAAATCCACTTTAAAATCCTTCAGACAATGCTTGTTCCCTCTGGAGGAAGAAACCCTCTTATTATCTTGGACTTTGCATTTTCCCAGCCTCTCATACAGTTAATGCCCGAGTTCACAACACTGAGCAGCCAACACCTCAGAAAACCAAGAGTTCGCAAATATCTGCTTAACAGAAAAATCCAAGGACAGTAAACACAAGAAAAACATTCTGGAAGAAAACAGTTCTGGAGAAGACCAAGACGGAGCTTGTGCTACTGGACGAAACAGCTGATGAGATATTCACAAGTCCTAGTCAAAAGAAATCACATGGTCCACGCTATGACATTGTCCGCTCATGATACAGATTTCAGGACTATTCATTACACAAGATCAATTTTCAGGAATGCCACCTCACACTGCTCTTTAATTTGGTGAGTCACCTGTCCCAGACTTATCTTAAAACTGAAAGAGAAAGAAACATTTCATGAAAGATGTCACTACACATAACAACCAACACCACAATCACATATCTGAATGTTCCAACTGTTAACAGCTAGTCCCCTTTTCTCAAGAGCTCAGGAACAGATTCTTTTATTCCTGTGTACAAAATGCCTTTGTAGAGCAGAGAGGAGAATAAATTTCAGAGTTATAGTTTTGCTCCATCCTACTTAAACAAAAAGGGATCCCAGCTTGGGGCCTGCACTGAGTCACAGTAGAGTACATGAAAAAAGATATCCTTCCAGAGAATCCCAGCCCACCAAGAGCATCAGAGAGAAGAGTCAGCCTAAGACAGACAAGCATAATTGGCTGTGGAAGTTTTCTATGCTGTCAAAGCTATTCAGCTAGACACCAGCACTGGATACAGTTCACACTTCCTAAAGTTTCCTGAGAAATAGCACCAAAGAGATTAATTATCTTAACTAGCATTGTTAAAATAACAGAAGATCGAACCGAGTCCTAGAACATCAGTTACAATTAACTCTGGCTCCTATGAGACCTTAAGGCTGGACTCCTGTGAAACACATCAATACATAACATGCACATGTTTCTTGACGTCCTTGTGACTGCCTCTCACACCTCCTACGCTGCACTCTGCAAGCAGCAATTAACGCAGCCCCATTTATACTCCACCCTCACACACCTGAATGAAGCCCTGTCCATGCGACGGAACAGATGGGACAGAAAAAGCTAAGAATTACCCATACGCAAGCGTCATCCATCACAAACAGGCAGCACACTGTACCCCTGCAACACTCTGCAAAAGAGCACTTCGCACACTTCCCATTGAAACAAACTTGGTTACTCAAGTGCCCCTCAACCCACTCCATCTCAGAACAGCTTTAGTACAAGAAGCAGACCTGTCAGAATCAGGATCTGTCATTTTCTGAGTCTCCTGAGCAACAGCCACCCCTTTTAATCTAAGATAAAATACTTCACCTACAGTTTATGGAAGGCTGTAGAGCTGATACAAGGAATTACCGGATGAAACTCTGAAAAGTGTCTGAAAACTCCTAAGCAATAGAGTAGGATTTAAGCAGTTTCCATCAGCATTGTGAAGGTTTCAGGGCTCTGGTTATAATTCAGAAAGGATGCAGTGAGGAGTGAAGTAGTATCTTTTGTTCCCTTGCAAACTAAAGGTAAGCAAGTGCACAGGAGCACTAAAAGCTACAGAAAGAGAAGGCAGAGGTACATGACACGGCACTGGAACCATAAAATATTCTGAGCTAAACACCAGGATAATATGTATGTTGTATGTTATTGAAACATTCCCTGCCAAGTGCTGGGATATATGATAGTTCCAGCTGGAAAACTCTATGTGGATCACAAGTCAGCCTATAGCAACAACCAAGAAAAGAAGTATGTTGTGTAAGAGAACACAGAAGGGTAGGAAAAAAGCCAGTGCAGAAGCTGACAAACAGATCCTCCTGAAGAGGACTGCAACTGCACACCAACCGATGCTGCTGTGAAATTACAACAGGTTCAAAAGGCAACAATAAGAGTGAACAGATGACTGGAAAAAACACGGGTGAACATGCTATATGTATTCTCATCCCTTCTAGGAAGTGTAAATACTCCTAATCTGTTTACTTTCGCCCATACTACCAGAACGTGCACAAACAAGTAAACTAGGAGGTAAGAAAATGCAAAGTAACTTCTTCAGACAACAGTAGTTTGCCCTGTGGAAGCAGATTTTGCCAGTCTTACAGAGGAAAAAGATTAAAACGATGAGGACATACAACTAGTAAGATTTTTACAACGCTCAAAAAAAACCCAAGCTCATTTTGGAAGGGACACAAACCCTCATTTCAAACAAGAATACATCAATTTGAGAAAGCAAGAACTTCCTAAATCAGTCAAGCTCCCGCACATCTCAAACGTTTCACATAAAACTACCTGATCGCCTGGTTTGCTGACCTAAGTCACTCAGTTCAGCAGTTGTTGTAGCCTCAGTCACGCCAACACACCTGACATTTTGGCAGCCAGCAATGTTTTTTTAAGACCATGAACTCATCTCAATTGAATACACAGCATGTTATGAAGGCAGAAAACACGGCATGTACGGCAAACCACACAGATCTTATTCAAACATGCACTCTTTCATAGGTTAAAGGTGACCTGCAAATCAATTTGTGAAACTTCTATCAATGCAAACAATACTTGTGGAAATTAAATGCCCCATTAGCCAGGCTAAGAGAACAGGGCGATCTATTTTATCCATCAAAACATTTTTTTTCTTCTTAGGCCTTAAGAACCAAGAAGAAATACTCAGAGTGATACCCTTGAAATGGGCTATGGGGTTTGTTTTCAAGCAGTACTTACCTGACCCCTTGTAGGCCGGCTCCAAGCTCCAGCAGGATCCCTGGGTGATGTGACATCACCAGCATGGTGCATGCGTGGGTGTTACAATGGAGCGGGAGCCGGAGGTCCTAGCGGGGCTGGACTTCACAGAACCTAAGAGAAAGACATAGTAAGCATTTCGGTGATGTGCCGAATGCTGTTCTCTGCTTAGCCTGGAAAATGAGAGCATTCGGCACAAACACTGAACTAACGCTGACAAATTGATTTGCAGACCACCTTTACGGAAGTGACTTTCTGACCATTCGCCACAGTTCTCCCTGCCTGTTTGCAGGAACAACACGCCTTGACAGAAACATTTACAACGCTGAGAGAAGCGGGCTACTCCCACTGTTCTCGGGCTGCGTTGCCCCTACACGTTGTGCTGCTGATCCTGCTTCAAGTCTTCTATCAAACGGGTTTTCTGCGAGCATCTCACCTGTTCCGTGATGCTAAATATGGACAATTCCTGCACCAGGACTACATTGTTCCAAGCCTGTTATGATAAGAAAGAGATGAGTGCAAAGCCTCAAGAAAGAACAGGCTTGGGGAATTCTAGCCCCAAATTCTCCTCTTCCAGGTGTCCTTTGTCCTTTTGTGTAAAAGAAGCCAGGTTCATTTCGGGATGCATCTGGAAGTCACTTAAAATTACTCAAGTATCAAGAAGCCTAGTAACATTCGAATTTCTTCTTTTTGAAGTTTTACTGTCAGAGAGCACAACAGGAAGGGTAAAATACCACAAGAATAGATGTGCCTGAAATTGAGCAGCAGGAAGGGAAAAATCTATCTTGGCTAACAAGGGCAGATCGGTTTTGGGTTTTTTTTCCAAATTACTGTCCACTCAAATTCTAAATGGAGTCCAATTCTTGCCCTCTTCCCCCTGAAGATTCAGCATCACCCACCACTTTAGTGGGACATGAAAATTCTCAAGGCCTGTCTCATGGTGTCCAAAGTGCCCTGTAAAAAAATCACAGAAAGCTGAACATGTCTTGCCTCATCTCCCTACAGTAAAAACACACAAAAAAAAAAAAACCCCAAAATACAGCTTTTCCAACCACTGAAACCACCTAAAAAGGGTGCAAGCTCAATACCTTATATATGCCATGTACCACATATTTCACAAGTGTTCTACAGTACAGTGCAGACTACAATACCTGTGCCTGCAGACTGTGTCCTCTGCTAACCACAGATAAGAAAAATAAAGCACGTTCCAGCTGCACTACTCCTACTGCAACACGTTGGGCGAGCTCCTGCTCAGTGATACAACTGAAGCATTTCAGGAGAATCGATATACTGCTCAGTAACCAATCAATATGGGGGCCTAATTCAAAAGTTGAGACTTCACATTGGTGTCAAATGCCAGACAACAACACACAAGTAGAGAGACTTTTTCTTTAAATTCCATCCCTCCTGGGGCACAGATCTTCTACAGTATCAGATCCTTTCCCGAGTTTCGAATTGAGACCTGCGTTGCTGGTTGGTGTCCAAACAGTCTAAAATCAGAACTCTGTTGAACCAATGGGGACATCGTTGTCACATGCAGACCCAGCCCTGACAAGTGCTTTCAGCAAAGCAAACCTGGAAAAAGGCTGCAAGAGACTGACCACTTGTATTTAAATTTTTCAGTCCCGAGACACATTAAGGTGATACTAAGAAAGGTACTGAAGGCAAGAAGTACCAATTTAAGTTACTACAAGACTCTAAAGCTTTAGAACCATTGAAACAACTGATTTCTGTTACAGAAGAGAGTCACCCAGGTGATCACAGGGTGGAAGATCTGCTGGACTCCGAGAAAAGTCCTGTTTAGGGGGAGAGAAGGAGAGCAAGGAACAAAGATTTGATGGTAGCTGCTCATGAAGTCAGAGTCCAGGGGCCTTGTATTCCTCCCTGTCACCACACACTCATTCTTTGCATTCTTAGACTCTAGCAAACAACCACGGATCATTAACACAATGTTGGTTTCTTCTGCCAGTGGACTGGAGAAGTACTTTTCAGGTAAGGAAACTGTTATACCATTAAAAAGATGATTTAAACAGAAGCACAAGGCACAGAAGGGTGCTGTTTTCATCACAGCTTCTCCCAAAATCCTCTTAGTGCAGCTATCAGGGAGGAATAAATGAAAAGACTCTCAAATTAAATGACTGCAGACCAAAATCCTTCAGAAAAGCACTTCAAAAATCATTAGGAACCACTGAGCAATCTGCAATTTTAAAATGTAACTGTGGGGAATGCACCTGAGAAGGTTATTTCTAAATATGCTGTACTGATTTAACTCTATTTTGAATTGCTCACGTCTTTGCACTTCGTTTTCTAACCAGTGAAAGAAACTTTGCATCTAATTTCAATCACTTAAAATAAGTAATGAGATGTACACGTTACAGTCTGCCCACAGTGAAGTCTTGCCACTGGACATTACTGGAAAATAAAAACAGATGCCCAGTATATAAAAAGGGATTGGATCAATAAAACATGAATTAGGAAAGAGTTCGAGTACGTCAGGACAGTGACTATCAAGTACTTCAGAGAGATGTTTTGATTCTAGAAAACCTTTTTTATTTAAATATAAACAACTAATGGTCCTCAGTCATATCCCAGATTGCATGTTATATGTCAACTTTAAACACATCCAGGTTAATGTTTAGTAGCCAAGAACATGCCCTGCAAAAGGAACCATGACTACCAGATATCCTCCTCTGGTTTGGTGTTCCCACCTGAGAGCTGGCTTACCTCTCATTAAGCTTTGCTGCAGTGAGCACAATATCCTGACACGATGCAGCTTTCCTATTTGACTTGTAACGTAAGTAATCCTATTAAAAACCTCATCTTCTCTGTAACTTCTGTCCTCCCAGAATAGAAGCTGATACGTTTTAGTCTTACTACACGAAGCAACTTTCAAACCAATCTCAGAAAAACTTCTCAAGACAGTGGGCATGCCGCTTCCAGAGGGTTTCTTCCTTCTTTACAAATCAATCGCTACCTTGTCAGCCCGACTTAACACTTCAGAAAGTCTCACTTATGGCAAAATCTAGCCTAAGTGCAGTGCAAATAAATTCTTGATGGGTTAGCATGATTTATTGAATCTGGTTTAGGTTGTTATTTATTTCAAATTGTGAATTTTGTGTGAAAATACCGTCACTATAGAACATTACACAGTTAAACTTTATTAGAAAGGGCAGCTGTTCCCCTTCATTTATTGATACAAAGATAGTTTTCTCTCAGAAACAGAAGAGACACACATTTTTCAGTGTCACTAGTGATACAAAACACAGCTACATCACCAGGCAGCACTAGATGATCTTTTCCAAGCTGAACACTCTTGTGGGCTATGCAGGCACACAAAGCCATCCTTCAAGTCACAAAAGTCTTCTCTTGTCACTTCTCTAAAGAATCAGCCTTAGTGTAAAACTTCAAGAACAAAATGCTTTTTAGTGGGTACTCAAGTGTGCTTCATTGACTTTGAGGGAAAAAAAAAAAAATCATCCTTTCTGCGAGAAACAGGAGGCAGAGATGCACCTCCGTGGCTACAAGTACCTTTCCCCAATGGAAAACAACTTTTGAAGCCAGCAGGACACAAATAGTCACATTTCTTAGGAAGTTATGCACTTTTGCAGAAATGGATGTCTGAAGTTCAAACAGACAATACTGCCCCTCCAAAAACAACTCAGAAAATTCTCAGTCTTAATTATGGTTTAGAAAGCCAGAAAAAAAAAAAAAATCATACAAGAGTTTCAAACTTACTGAAGAGTTTTAATTCACTGAAATCTCAAGGATTCCTCAGACTATGGGCTAAATACAAAGAAAGGAAAAAGGAAAAACATTACACTTCTGCAAGGAAAAACTAAAGAAAATTACAGTTTCTTAGAAAGAGCCTAGAAACACAACACACGAAGAGACAAAAATAGATGGATAAATAAATGCCTTCAGCATCTCTTTAATGTCATCAGTTTGCAAAAGGCCAATTAACCAAAATCCTAACACTGCTATTATTAAATCCAGTGACAGTTTTCCAAGTTCCCACCAGTGTCACTACACTCAGAGCCTGATCACCTCACGCTCCACAAGAAAAGAATCTATGAAGAATCACTCAAATCTACAGTTCAGAAACCTCGTTGAAGACCCACCCCAATCACTGCCCTTTGCACCGAACACAAAACTGATGTACTGTCGATATCTCTCTTCACACCCGCTTCAGCCGATACAAGACATTAATAGACGGAAACAGAGCGGAATTTAAGAACCTTCACACTTCCTACTACCATTTCTCAAATGATTTAATTAAATCTTAGAACACCTAAAAGCAGATTTTTACCAGACCAGGTAAGCAGATGTCCACAATAATAGTGATGACACATTTGCCTTTAAATAAAAAGCTTTACTCTTATGAACAAATGTTTCTCTGTTGTGCTTTTGAGACAAGACTCCCTTTCAATATAAGGAGGCTGGGTTTTAGCTGTGGGATAGAAAATTACTATGGATCTTTTTCCTGGCAGCACCATTCACTAAATGGAGTTCCTATGAGCAGCTTTCTCCTAATCCTTGCCCAGCTGCTTGCTCTTGCCTCACAGTGCTGAAAAGACCTTAGATGCTTTACATGGAAAAACAGGATTAGCAAAACTTCCTCCTGCTACCTCTCCTCTTCCTTGGAAGGTTATTTTTAACCGGGGTCAGTTCGCTCCCTCTATGACTCACAGCGTCACCTCATTTACAGCTGGGTCTGCACATAAAAAGAAGTGGTGACTGCAAAGGAAAATACACGTGGAGCAAATGCTTCCCCCACCCCAGAGCAGAGCTAACTTGAACAGGTTTTTTTTGTGGAGGGACATGCAGTATGCTATGCCTGCAGAAAAGTGGGGTATTTTTGTAATTCCCATTGTAACATCACGCTTCTTTTTTTTTCAATCATTTACTGGCTTTGGAGACAGACTTACTTACAACCTAACACTTCACAAAACATTTCACAGAAGCCAAATGACCCTCACACACATCCTAACTGGCCACAACGTGACAAGAACATCCAGGACAACTCTGGCATTACACTTCAGCAACAAGGTCACAACAGACAGCACAACAGACAGCACTCAGCAGTCTCACCGCGGTCCTCGCAGTGGAAGGCACGCCCTGCAGCAGCGCAGGACAGCACGCCAGCACAACAACTGTACGGAAGCAACATCCTTGCACTGGAACACTCTTGCACAAGGAAAAGTGGACTTGTGGGAAGGGATAGATGTGACCTCACAAGCCCCAGGTTCAGTTCTGAGCCCTAAAGTCCATTTTGCACTTCACGTGCAACGCTTTTAGCTTCCTAGCTGCAATAGAGGAACATGACTTTTGCTCCCCTCACCAGACTTCAGAGATGACTAGAGACATCTCATCCACCATACGTATATAGAACATCAAGCACAACCAAATCCTCAGCTTCGCTGATGGCCCTCACAACCACAGCCAAGACGCAAATAGTGCAAGCGCCAGTCAAGAGTCTACCAAGATCCTCCAGTCATGGTTACCTGGGTGATGTAACAACGATGGTGAGTGCCAGGAGAGGCAGAGTACAACAGCTCAGGCTTCATGCTGTCCTAATATAACAGCTCCGAGGCTTTTGGCTGATTTGGAGCATAAGCACAGTAAACCTGAGCTTACCTAAAAATGCCAGTGGAAGTGTAATCCACACAGACTACTGCCCCTGAAATAGGCTTCTGGAAAGTTTCAAACTGCAGAACACAAACCAAAAAGTTCATTACTGCCCAGGGCCACGACTTCCTTTGTGTTACAAAAAACACCTACTAAACACTGCACATGCTGATCTGCTGCTAGGAGAAGAACTGCATTACTGCTAAGTCACACAAAAAGTCAACAGGAAGGATTAGGAACTGAGAGGGGAAAATAAAAACAAAAATCAGGTTTTATATTCTGAAACCAAAGTGAATGTTTTATAGCATTCTTCTCATCAAGACATCTTCCCGTTTTACTCACACAAAGATGTCGTCTTTTGGCATGATATGATTTAAACCTTCATCCATTTGGAAGATTTTGTGGAATCGATGATTATACACGTCTGTCACCACCATCTAGAACAGCAAGTGATAATTGCAAAGAGATTATAATAAAAGCTTACATAATTTCAGGCAAACTAACTTTAAATTCAAGCAAAAGTTTATTTCTTTGTTCTTTATCACAATTTTCAGCACACCAACGCCAGTGCTGTTATCTACAGAGCACCCAGCAGATAATCATCTCTATTCATTACGATGCATCAGAAAAATTAAGCAAATAGACTGATTTTACAGGGGTACCAAGGCGATGCAATTCCAACAGCTGCAAGTCAGGCTGGTGAGAACAGCAGCACAGATCCCAATATCAAAGTGACAACAGGCTTAAGATTTCAGACACACGTCACTCACATCTATAATTAACTGAAATCAATTGAAGTGCTACACTGGCATCCTGAAAATACCCCACACCCACAAAACCATTCCCTCTGGAAAAGCTCACCTGATCCCTTTGTTATTAAAAGGATGTCCAAAGAGAGGTGGACCCAAACCAGACACTGACCACCTCTGAGAGCTAAGAAACTACACTATCAGAAATCTTGGAGGTGGGGGCTAGCTTTCTGCCCCTTCTTGTAAGCCTCCCTACTGCAATGGAAGTATCAGAATAAACACAGGTTGTTTCACGCACCTTTTTATTCTACAATCAAAGAGCAGCATGCAAACTTTGTTAGAGTTTTGTCACTGTTTCATTAAATTTATCTTTTCACCTTTCTAAAAGCTAAGCCAAAAATGCTTCAAACAAACATTTATCAAAATTACTGCGCTGTATTTATCCTTACATTTTCTGCAGGAACACCAGACAGTTTGGAGAGTGATTCACAAAGATCCGAGATGGCCCCCATCATCGGCACCACAACCCGGTACTAGAAACAAAGATATCACACTTACACCAGGCAAAATAAACTGATGTAAGGCAGAGAACAAGAAAACGGAAACAAAACCTTGAATTTTATCACGGTTCAGCTGAGATTAAGGGTACAGCCACACACTTTAAGGTCTTATGGATCTCAGCTCTCCCTCGCAAAGCAAAGATTTGCAGGGAACCAAAGAGCCTTAAACTACTAGTCTTTTGCTTCAGTCAGACTCAGAAACAGTAAAACACACAAAAAAAACCCTCAGAAACAAACTAACCCTCCCAAGCAGGTCAGACCACTCAAACCACTGTTCGATGGGCAACGTCATCAACACAGGCTGTATTCATGGGATTTTAAGAGTTTGGTTCTGGACATTCCTTCAGACTGAATCAAACGCCCAGGTTCTCCCTGAAGAGGACACACCATGCATTGTTCTATATGGTGTCATGTTTTGGATTTGTGATACCAATTGTTTTAGCCATTACGGGGCAGTGCTTGTGCAAACACACTGCTGCTTCCAGAGAGCAATACATCACACACCGGTAAGCTCATCACTTCCAGCTGACTCAAGACCCTAGTATCAGAAACTGATATTTTACAAAGCCTCTGATTTCATATGGTAAATTCCCAGTTTTTACATTGAAAATACCCATTTTACCTCACTCAAAGGTGGACATCAATGTCCTTTAGATTAACTGAAAAGTTTCAACTTTAAAACTGAACAGAAAGGCCCAGATTACAAAGAAATTTGGGTCTTCCACATGACTCACCTGGACAGGTCTGCGCTGTGGGTCTGCGTGTACCAGGGTAACTTCCATGAGACGATCTCTCCTCAAGGGCAGTGGAAGCGTTAAGTAACAGAAGGGATCAAAGGTCACCGAAACCTTGGAGCATTTGGGACAAACAAGGGTGGATTTGAAAAGACCGTGAAAAATATCCACAATGATGGAATCATTCCTCAGTCTGTGATTCTCCCAGGCCTCCTTTGCCACCTCCTATAAAAAGGAAAATATGCATATTAGAAGTTATTTCTCACCAACATTTCCATGGCACAGCAGGCACCAGCATCAAAGAAAACTCAGAAACTTTATACTGGGGGTAAACTTAACAAAAAGGGGGACCCACCCATGCATCCAGCACAACACACTGGGATTTTTTTCCTCAGTGAAACTAAGGCCTTGCGTCACCAAATGTAACACCTCTGTTTTCAGCGCAGCCCTTGGTCCGGCATTCTTTGGTGCACACGGTGCCAGAAGCACGGATGGAGCCAAGGGGACAGCGACAGGGTTACACGCTGCTCCTCAGGACAGAGAGCTGTTAAGGGGACACACTCCACTCTCCTCCCTCTTCCATGAGTAACGGATTGCTGCCCCTTGCTTTTGGAAGACAACTGTAGTTACAGCTTCTGAAAAAACTAGAGTCTTTCCTTCTAGGAAAATGCTGGTACACATCTCACAAAAAGTATAAAAGAACACAAATTACAATCCCTTGAAGACTTTTACAATACAACTTATAAACTCCCCACTTAAGGGCATCCAATAGCAGGCATTTCACTTGACACACTGCTGTCTACCAGTGGGACAGCAGGTTTGTCTGCTTATAACCCTGTGCCCAGGGCAAACGTTCAGCTCCTTATCTGAGGGGCACTCTGACACCTCCACCTGAAGATGCTCCCAGTCCCATCCAAGGCCACACACAAATATGATGGCCTGCACACTAAGCACTCTCCTCAGACTGATACTAAAAGCTGCTGCTCAATCCACCTAGAGGAAGAGGGTGGGAGTCAGGAGAAAAGGTTATGGTAGCAACTACAGCCTACTTTTAAGTAGCTCTTATGTCACAAGATCAACTTCCTTCCTTTTCACTGCAGAACCGTGTCAGTATTGTACCATAAGCACATCTCCCTGCACGCCATTACAAGAACAGATGTTCTGCTGCAAGTTAGAGCCACTGTGTTATGAACAGTCAGTCAGGCCATAAAGCGTGACAGGGCTCTCCCCCAACAGACACACTCCTTTGTAGAGAGGATGTTTGTGCGGCCCATGAGCAGGAAGGCCAGGAAGCACCACAAAATCCAATAAGCTTCCTCGGAAGCACTACCTGCCCTGTCCTCAAGTAAACGGCACCATACCGAATCAGGTCTGCCATTGGCATCCTTCAGCTCCAAGTAGGGCTTCTTCTTCACTCTGTTCAAATCCTCATGCAAGCCATCTAGAAGAAAAGCCAAGAGCTCCTGCGAATCTTGCTGCTGGTATCCTGAAAACTGAGGAGCAAATCGGCCAACCTGTGTCTGAAACACAAAGGCAAGAGTTAAGCATTACCTGTGCGTAAAAGACAGAAATAAACACATTCACGTTCTGGCTTTTGCAGAGATCAACTCCATGCTACTTGATGCTAGTAGCAGCAGACCACAGTGAACTTGACACTAAGAAAGTAAGGGTGCTGGAATAATTTTCCTAACTGTTTTTATTTTTTCCCCGTAGGGTTGAGGGGGAAGAATGCATTTAGTGCTGTGACACTAGGAATCTAAGTTATCAATATTAATTTAGGAACCTGCAAACAACCAATACCAAAAAAAAATGTCTGACATTCTGTATTTTAATTTCTCTTTCAGAAACCTACAGTTCCCACAATGCAGACTTGCAAGGCAAGGCAGCACCTCAAAGCAGGGGAACTGCAAGACTGAAAATGCTTGCAGAAAATATTTAGGAACTAACAAAGCTCGCTTTAAGACTGAAATCCTCACTGTGGTAATCTAGCTATTTTAAAAATTGTGATATGAAGCTAAGAAACACAACAGCCTGAGTCAGTGAGAGCCAGAAACAGCACACCCATACAAAGCCTCTTGTTTCATAAGTGCTCTCACAACACTGCCATTTAGTGTTCCTGCTTTAAAAAAAGCAACAGAAAGTGGTCCCATGGGAGAACCAACATTTATCTGAAGGAGTGGTCAGTCCTAGTGACCATCACTAGTTTTTTCATAAACACAGAGTCCAACACACCTGCAGAATTAAGCTTAGTATATTTTAGCCACTCACGATGACAACTGAATGGGAGCCCAAACTGAAGGGCTGCTTACATTACAGAGACAGTTAACATTGTCACTAAATCAGAAACAACTGTTAGAAAAGTCACAACTAATCCCATACCAGGAAGCAAAGAGTAATTCTTATTCCAGTCTTAAATAAGAACAGCCCACATTTAGGCACTTTTACTGATGTCCACTACAGATTCACGTATTTCCTCTGAACAAAGCGTACAGAACAACTTTAATAGTGGTGGATGATGTGCCAGCAACTTCAGTTGCTGTCACAGAAATTCAACAATATCTTGTTGTTTCAGAACTACCTGTGACTCTGTACACAGAGCTTAGATTCCTGTAGTCCACAAGACTTCTACTCCAGGTCTGAAAGCCAGATACCCTCAAGATGGTACCACGCAAAACCTGAATAGCAACACCAGGCACATTTACATTAACATCAGCTCACTGCTTATTTCGTGCATTTGGGATGCTACTCTTCCTCAGCGTAAAGAGACTGCACTGCAGAAGCAAACTCTTAGTGTTCCTTGTGTACTTTAATTACCTTGGCTCTGCACTGGAGCACTTTGCTTTACATTTAAACAAGTTACATAGTTAAGAGTTTTTCTCGGGTTCATATAATACTGCAGCACTTCAGCTGAAAGCAGTTCTTTACACTGAAGCACTGGGAACATTATACCAATAAATAACACTATAGACAAGGTGATGCATTTTGCTCTATACTTTACAATTCCATTCTTTAACTTCATAACTTGCACACCTTTTCTTGCTGATTAAAGTTCACAGCTGGCAATTCACATGACCTTGCCCAGTTTTGTAGTAAACATTATTTTGATGCATCTGTAAACAGCTCTCAGGCTTGAAGATCATTTACCAAGACATCTAACACTGTAACCTTCTCTTCAGCCTGGAGAAGAGAAGGCTCTGGGGAGGCCTTCCAGCACCTGAAGGGGTGCTACAAGAAAGCTGGGGAAGGACTTTTTACAAGGGCGTGCAGTGACAGGATGAGAGGGAATGGCTTTAAACTGGAAGTGGGGAGATTTAGACATTAGGAAGAAATTCTTCACAATGAGGGTGGTGAGACTTGGCACAGGTTGCTCAGGGAAGCTGTGATTGCCCCATCCCTGGAGGTGTTCAAGGCCAAGTTGGAATACACTTGGAGCAACAGGATCCAGCGGCAGGTGTCCCTGCCCACGGCAGGGGGTTGGAACTGCATTATGCCTAAGGTCCGCTCCAACACAAACCATTTTACGACTCTAACCAATTCTGAGGTATGACAGTGCTCACTGGCAAGTTCCTCCCTGTGCCCTGGAAAGCATTTACATAAAACGTGAAACAACACTTAAGGAGTTTTGTCATTGCTGCTTTCACAACACCAAAGTATAGGGAAAGTGTATTAGCTTTCCCTGTTTCTTCTGTCAAAAGAGCTAAGCACAAGAACATGGAGTACTTACTTTAAACATACGTGGGACCACATGAGACTGTCTCCCAGACCACATCTGTTTAATGAGGTCTGCATAGGCTTCTGCAATTTCTCCTCTCATCCCCAGTGGATTGTTCTGGTTTATTTCAGCTTCATATTTATCTTCCAGGAAATAGTCAGTCAGCGGAGGGGTATTGCTCAGACACTGAAAAAACAAAATGAAGAAAACTAATTCACTGCACAGGACAATAAATCTGTGGAACAATGAAATAAACCCAGCTTTCACATCAGAAAATGTACTAAGATACTAATGACACTGGTGAGACTCACTCTGAGTACATATTTATTGTAAAAAAACACTAGTGGGAGGGTGGAACGCTGTAACCACTGCACCTCAAGAGTATGGTTCAAACAAAAAAGAAACACCACCAAATAAGCCTTGAAAAGATTAACAGCTCATTTCTCAAATACGAGTTCTCTCTGCAGATGCCTAACTGAATCCTCTTCCACCCAAAGCATTTGTCCGCAGTGCAAACCTCCCCTCTGGAGCAGTTTCTGTTGCTCGACCTCGCTTACAGCACATAGCTCACTGGTCTGCAGCTCCTTGGTTCTCCTTCAGAAATGTCTTTAAACTGACACCACATTTGTCACCTTCCACTTCTTTGGTGCAAAATTACTTTAAGAATTCATTTAAAGTTACTGTATTTAATAATTCAAAGCAATGAGCAAGAAACCCTCTGAAAAAAAAAAAAAAACCAGATATCTGGGTGCGATGTTCCTCCACATTTGTTAATCTGTTCTGTAATTTCCACTAACACTTCAAGTGGACCTCTTGCTATAATGCTGAAATCTGACACAAAACCAAGCCTGCAACTGCCAGAAGATTAAAGTTTACAATCACAGTCCTGCTAATACTCACCAAATCCTACAATGAATGCACACTGAGCAGAGATGCATTCATTTTCCCACACATTACTGAGGTGGTAGGGTAGGCTACCTTACTGATGCATTACATAGAAATCTGAACAGGTCAGGAGGGTCTTTAGAAATGTCATCTTAATGTTCTCAAGTCTATAACCCATATCCACGCTCTAACCTTGAAATATATAAGCAACAGCGAAAATAAAAGAGGTCCTTGTTCAACCCTGAGCTGAAGCACAAGCTATACTTGTCCTACAAAGAACCACATGCCATTACAAATAGCCCCATCAAAAAGCTCGCAAAGTTTAAAGGCAGGGAGAATACTCCATATCTACTCTCCTATTTACATACTTATTATCAGTGTATGATGGTAATGATTCAATACATCCTGGGGCATCACTGTAAATCTCTGGACACAAGTAAAACCAGCACAGGAAGTTGCTTCCTCAAATCAATAAAAGACTCAAAGCTCATAGCAAGAAGTCACACTTATCCAAGTCTTGCCTCACTTAGATATGTGAACAAAAAGAGCCAAAACTGAGATAACGATCAGCACTACTAGAACCTCAAGGCACTGTAACACCAATAAAATGTTAAACTGGGCTCTTTGTCAATGCCTGAAATTTCCGGACTTGTAGCAGATGCCTGTGCACCACTTCAACTAATGCGGAAATCTGCATTTCAAAAGACTGATGCCTGGAAAATTAAAGCCTAACGGAAAATACAAGAAAGAAAGTAGCTGGTCTTTAACACAAATAGTTTGCATATAAAATTAAGACTGAAGCATGTTTGGATTAAGTTACTTTGATAATCAGAACTAATTAAAAAAGTTCTCTCATCTAGAAAGTTCAAGAGAACATAATACGGTTTAAAGGTTACCGTGCCACAAGTGAAAATAAAGTCCTGTTGAACAATAAAGTAACACAGTCCAAGTTTATTGTGGTATCTTGAATACCATGCACATACTGCATTATAAGCTTTAAGACCAACTCTAGCTTTCAAAGCCACTCTACAACAACAGAGGTAATTACACAACACTTGTGCCACACTAGAATTCTGCCCTCTGCTTAAATCAAGGTTGATACATGTTGGCTCATATGTTGTTTGAATTCCTTAGCAAACAACTATCCCTAGTAAGTTTCTCCATTTTCTAAATGGACCAAACAAACCTAAGAGATCAAGTTAGCTAAATATACTCACACTATCTTTGCATAACCGTTACAACCTTACCATCCCAAACAACCGCCCAGAACCCTTCCCATGGCTTTTCACACTCTTAATTTTTGAGGAGCCTTTCAACACGGAGCCCAGAACTGTGTGCAGGGTCTGCTCACGTCAGTCCACTTTTGCCAGAGTTCAGCATTAGGATTTTATGTCACAGTCAAGCACCTGTTTAGTATGATTTGCCTCACAGCCTTTGCAGAAGCCATGCATTTCAGATCCAGCCTACTATGGTTTATAGTAATAATATGCTATGCATAAGCCAAACTAAATATGAGCTGATTATTTTTTTTTGTTTGGTATTGTTTTGGTTTTGTTGTTTTGGGGGGCTTTTCTTTTTGTTGTTTTTTTTCTTCCCTATTCCAGGTGCAGTCTCCTCGCTGAATTACATTAAAACACGCTTTTCTCTCCACAAATTTTAATCCACAATCTCTGCAAGAACATATTTAGTTCTAAAGAGGGCTCTTTTCCAACTCTTACCTGTAATGCAGAATTCATGAAGCAGGTATTTCCAAGGTTACTGAGTCCACAGAGTCCAGGTTGCGACAGGGGAGCACTGTCCCTGCAGTTGTAAGAGTTACAGGCGAATCCAGAACCTCTGGAAGAAAGACAACACTGTGAACTCCACTATGGGTTTATTGATTCTTAATACTATTTAAAATTCACATCAAATATGAGTCAAAAAACTGTTTAATGACTTTTTTTTAACCAGCCTACACATTTCTGCTCCTTCGTAGTGGCTAATATTGACTACCAGGAATGTGCAGCCTATGTGCTAAATTCAGAAACATTAATCGTTACACAGTATTATTAATTTATGGCTCCTAACACATTAATTTCTTCTGTCTACAAGTACACAGCACACTACTCTAATGTAGCAAGAGACTATAAGATCTACCGTAAAAGCTAATAATAAAATCATGATCTCTACCTGGAAAGGCTTCTACAACACTGGCAGATGAAGAATATAACCCTTTCCCTCAAACTCCAAACACTCTCAGAATCAGGCAATGCCCTAGGAGTTAGTAAGCTCTGGAACATGCGCTTCATTTGCAAGTGAGCAAGGAATAGCAGAACATAGTGGTTTCAAAAGCAAAGTTTGATAACAAGTGTACAAGAGCAGCAGAACATAGGGCACCACCACATTCCTTTTCTATACAGGCAAGGATACACAGAGCACTCATTCACACGAAGGACAGAGAAACAAAAAGAACATTCCTGCTCTTACCCCCTGCCCAGGTGGGAGTTGTTCAGTCCATAGGAGTTACTGCTATCACCGTTAGTAATGACAGAAGTGGCAGACACTGAGGAATAAGAACTTGCTGATGATTTTGAAGAGGTAGTAAAGTTTCTGCTAGTTGCAGTGCTTGATCTGGGAGAAAGGAAAAAGAAGTAGAAACAGTGCTACTACTTTTTTCACCCGCAACCTCACCACCCACAGAACTCCAAGGACTTGCCACTTTACAGTTAGTTCCCACACACAGAATTTACTGATCTGTGTGACCACACTTCCAAACACTTCACTGAAACAGAAACCTCAGACAAAAGTAACAGAAGCAGGAGTAACAATTCTTGATTAAAGCAAAACTGGGTCCCAGACTGAAAGATGGCAGGAGTGACAGGGAAGCAAGCTTTAAGCTTATGAGTAAACCACCTTCAAACACGCAAGCAAAATAATCCCAATCTTAAGAGGACAAAACACTTGTCCTACATTAACAGTGGCAGTCAGTCCTTCCCCACCTAACCCAGCCCAGCCACTCAGAGGTTAATTACCAAGATGATAACCAAGGTGGGCATAAAACAGTGTTACTGAGCCTAACTGATGCAACCACACAGCTTGGAGACAAGACACACTGCAATGTATGCACGGCACATTCCTAGCTCAGTTGCTACTAAGAAAACACTCCTGGAAAATCTCTGTGGAGCAAAAATTGAAAGACAAAGAACAAGCCGAAATGGCCAAAAGGCAGCAGAACAGCCAGGCAGCCTCACCAGCCTGGAAATACAACAGTAGTAAAATAAACACAGAAGGAAACAAGTTATGATAGGAGCTTCCAGATGAAGATGTCTAAACTTGAAATATGCTAAAATAAAACCACCAATAGCCAGCACAAACAAAAGGTATACTGGAAAGTATATTTTTAAGAATGAGATCTACCAAAAAAGCTATTCCGAGGACAACACGCAACCCTCTGGTCATTACATGTTGGAGGTGGAACTTTAAAAACTACCTGAACACAAAGATTAATGAGAAAACAAGAAAGTTTAAACTAAAACAACAATTATCGGACATGCTCCACACTCAGGAGTTTCCAGGGTCAAGAATAAAGTAAAAAGGCTAAGAGTGGCCTGTAAATCCACTAAAAGCATACTTTCAAAAGTTTGAAGTAGAAGTGAATTATCTAGAAGCAAAGAAGGGCAATCTAGAAAATGCCACACTTGAAAAATTAGCATTTCTGCTTGACACATGTGACTCCAGTGACAGAATAGGACACTTGGAAAATAACATGAATCAAATCTAACAGGGAGAAAATAAAAGCAGAATGGCCTCTTAACAGATTTCAAAACTTCCAAGAGAAGCACAGAGGCAGTGCATAATCAAGAGTCAGAAGGAAACTGTAGAGTTCCAAGAAGTCCTTCAGTAGTATCCTACGCACACAGAAATGCTAACAACTACAGGGGAAGATATACAATTAACCAAAAAACAAAGATAAGGGACAAGTCGGAGTGGAGAAAGTCATATCTATAAAGTTCTCAAGGATCCCAAGTGAATTCTTGTTAGAAAATTGGGAAGGATCAAGTAAAAAAAAAACAAACAAACAAAAAAATAAACCAGAGAGGCCAACAGCATTCTAAATGCAATAAAAAAAAAAAAAAAACAGAAATCCAATCTGCTTGGGAAGATAAAAATTCTAAGCACTCTTGCATTTTACAAGTTACTCATCTATCCATTTATCTATAACAACTGCAGACAGCGCAAGGATTTACCAAGCACAGCTGCTCCCCCTCGTTTCACAAGATGATCACATAGGTAGGTATGATTTGAGGTGAAAGGCACAGATAACAGCTAAAAAAAAAAAAAATGTTTTTCTCCAAAGGCTTCTCATTTTAAGCCCAGGAAGGTACCGTTAATGACCCCACAATACCACAGGCTCCCAAGGAGACTGCCTTGTTTACACAAAGGTGATAATACAAACGCAGAGCGTTTATCCACAATGCCCGAAAAAAGGGTTTCTGTGGAATCCGCAGACAATGACCAGTCAAAGCCACCTCTAACAGTATGTGACTTCTGCTCTGTCCTGGTTTAGCCCCCCCATCCAGGTCAGTAGCTAGAACTGGGCAGCTTTTAGTCCCAATCTCCTCCCACAGGAAAAGGAAAAGGGAAACAGAGAAACTTGTGGGATAGAAACTAACACTAAAACAGTTTAAATGCAACAATAATAGGAAGACAACAACATTAATAAGGAAACAGTAAAATATATACAAGTATAGAAAAGTCAATTCCAACTCCCCCGATGACCTTTCAAAAACACAAATGGCAAGTAAGGAGAAATCTGGAGGCTAGTAGAGTAAACCAGACAGATTTATATAGTACAGAAATGACTTGAAAAAGTACTGTAAAGAGCTTTTAAGTGCCATCTCGGGAAAAGTCTGAACTACAGGCTACTGGAAGACAGCACCACACCATAGCAGATTTATGCCCTTCCTGTTGTAGGGAACTTTTTTTACCCCTCCATGTTCTGCTGCCCATACTAAGAGGACAGTGACTGGACACACCTGGCCAGGATCCAGTACAGCGTTCCTCATTGTTTTCAACAGTGCAAGTACAATGCGTATGTGGGTTTAGAGTTATCAAGGTAACTGCTGTACAGTATTAGTAGCTTAAAGACATGGAACCACATCGAAACCACCACAGAACCTAACAGGAAAACACTTACTGCTCATGAACATTTTTTGTTATCACATGTCTATGACAGACTAAGTTCTCAACTTTTTCCTCCTTCTACTTAAAACACAAAGAATTTTCAAGTTGAACCTTCCTACACAACTTGCCTCACACAATACAGCCACCTTCAGTGTGGAAAGGCATAATGTTAGTCCAGCAGGGCTGTTAAAATCCAAAGACATTAAAGCATACAGCTTTGAGAGACACCCTTTGCCTTGCTTACATAAAACTGTTCTCAGTCAACCAGCAGCTTGTGCACTGATCAGCACACATGAATGTCAGTCCTACAGAGAAGGGGCAGGCCAGCTTCTTCTTCCCCAATTTGTCTTCCCAAATAGTGTTTCTAAATAGTTATGCATTTAACCTACAAGGGCACAAGAGCCAGAGAGCAGAATTTGCTAAACCAAAGCACTTGCCATTATAAGGAGGGCATTATGTGGAACATACACATTTGTTTCTTAACTAACAGAGGTAAGAGCAAAGGAAAGAGCCAAGACAAATGACACAGAAACAGACTGTATGACTTGTTACAATTCTTTCAGGCACCATTATCAGCATCAAGTCAAACAATTCCAAGAGTTCTGCATTATAATAAGCAAATCTTTATTTCTATGTAATTAGAAAATATAATTTGCATACTGATAACCATTTTCATTCAACTCTCGCTAGAGGTTAATTAAAAGCCTTTACTTATCAGACTAGCTGCTAAAAAAAAAAAAAAAGAACAGACTGATGCCTGGAATGTTGCAGGGCTGCTCTTTAGCTCTGCTTCATATGGAAACAGAAGGTTATGATCTGGTCCTAACAGCTGGCTTTCTAATACTGACAGTCAACCAGCGCTTGATTATGTACATGATATGAATGTTTAGATGTTTTACAAACAGTACTCTGGCAAACATTTCATTATAATCCTACAAACATCCTCCTGATCCATTTACCAAGTATGATATCTTGGAAGTAGAGATTTGTTTCAAAATTGGTTTCACTGACCCATTTGATCCATCCTTCAAGTTTAATGCTAGTAAGATCTCGATCTCAAATGAGACCACCTGGCTGCAAGTTCCAGAAGTTAACCATATTGTATGGAAAAACATTTTCTCTATTAAGATCAAGTCTGATGTCCCACTCACAGGAAAGCAAGTAGGAATCAGACCAGTAAAACCTCAGAATTTTACCTTCTGTAGTATGACTTGACAAGGGCAGTTCCTTACCGTTGCATGCAACCTCCATTCTACACCATTCCCTCTATGCATACAATATTTCATCAAACCTCCCCTCTTACTCATCTCTTCTCTAAATTAGATCATAGAGAGAATCTGTGTCAATATTTACAGGCTTCTGTAATTATCTTTGGCAGCAGGGGGAGGGTTGCTCAGCTATTTCTACACCCTTTTTAAGGAAGAATTACCAGAACTCTGAGCATTCACTACTGGCAGCTTTGGAAATACACACCAAGATCCTTTTGGTTCCACGGTGGTAGAAGACAGACAATTTTTTTCACTGTGCAGCCTGCAGAGGCAGCTTTTTAAGTAGACTCGCTCAACTTAAATAGCACTTTTGTCTCCTAAGCACTATAGAAACACAAGCTATTTAATCCTTACATACAATCCATTTGAACTGGGCTTTAAAACAAAAGACTGTTGCTAAGACAAGAAACCAGCAGCAGAACTACTGAAGAATATTTATATACAAGATTTTTCTCTCCTTCTTCAAAATACCCAAAACAAAGAAATCCACAATAGCCAGTGATAACAAGGCTTTCACATAGAACATGTGGTCACTAAAACCAAGCAAGCAAGCTAGACAAAACATCTCAAACTATTAGAGCACGCTTGCTTACTTTGCCAGGAAATGCTGTCCAGGCCATGTGCCATCTTCATTTTTCACTTCTATTAGCACAACCTGAAAGAATTCAGGTAATAAAGAAAGGTAAGTCTGTTGCACATTTTGCAAAATCATTAGCAAATGACATTGTCAATGTTTTCTCAAGGCACATAAAAGCAAGCAAAAAAAACTATACATCAGTGAAAGCAGTACACGAGAATCTAAACACAAGTGATGTATGTCCCTTACCTGGCCCTGATAGAGCCCCGCATCTTGTACAGTGCTATCCAGCTTGCTGAGTTGCTCGTAAGTGTTAGTTGTATACCTGTTCCATAACCTAGTTTCCTTCTCAGCTGGGATATTAAACAGCTTTCTCATTTCTTTCTCAATGGTAGCTGTTCAGGAGGGAAAAAAAAAAAAACATGAGTGCTTTTGAAAGAAACTGACAAGCCAGACATTTAGCAAGCAATGACCACTGATCCTTTGTGCAGAAAATGTATCATGGAAGTTATAATTGCTCATGGAGCTTGTCTAATATTTAGCCTGAAAGAATTAAAACCTTCTGTTCTCAGTCATCTATTTGTCTGTCAAGCTGTCAAACCAGTAACGTTCATAACACATTGAGAAGTTGCTGCCCAAAGGCTAACTTCTCTGAAAGAGTAGGCATTTGAAAACAGATTTAAGAAAGAAGCATTTTCTGTTACTATTGTCAGGCCATACACCGTTAAACTCAAAAAAAAAAGCATCTTTATGGACATACACAACAGCTGACATTCAGCATTTTTACATGGGTATGCACAGTGATAACAGAGAGAGAGGCCAAATTTCAGGAAAAACTGAAGTGTAGGAAGCTGTTAAGGCGTTTAAAATATTCACACACTAGGAAGGAATTGTAGAAGCAGCAGAGACAGAAATGCATTACATGAGCAATGTGGATGTTCCTTAGGGAGGTAATAAGCAATGTGATTCTCTAAGCTCTTAATCACAACTCCCTGAGATGCACACAGCATCACTGCGGCTGCAAGAACTCAGGATGTTCCTAGTCCAACCACTCAAAGCAGGGTCAACGCTGAATTGAGACCAGGTTGCTTGGGGCTTATCCAATCACGTGTCCAAAACCTGCAAGGAAGGAGATTCCCCTGCCTCCCAGGTCCTGTTCAAATTTCTAGCTGTCCTGATTGGGACAGTATTTTCATTATACTCAGTTGGAATCTATCCTGCTTCAATTTATGACTATTGTCTGTTGTTTTCTTGCTTCGTGATTCACTAAACAGTCTGACTCGATGTTCTCAGTCAACTCTCACAGGTGCTACGAGTTCTCCCCAAAGCCTTCTCTTCTCCAGGTGAAATACAGCTCCCTCAGCCTCTTCTAACACATCACATGTCCCAACTCTAACCTGCTAGTACCCACTAGACTTGCTCCAGTTTATCAACATCATTCTTGTTCCAAAAGACACAAAATACCTCCTGAGGTAGCACTAGAGCACAGCTCCATGTATCAGAGAACTACTTACCAACAGTATCTGCTTTGCTGAAGTGGCAGCTAATCGCATTGTCAGGATCACTGCTCTCACACAGCTTCAGCTCAAGAAGATAAACTTCAACCTTATAGTGCTTCACAAACAGACCATATTCCACTACCTGCAAACAGAAGGCAGACACAATAAAGTGACACAAAGTTAAAACACTGAACAGTCCTCTGCAAGGTACACTTGTCTGAATATTTTAAGTCCTCGGGGGTCTTGCAAGTCAAGCCATAAACTGAGCACTGACTCACACAAGTCTAGATTCAGTCAGAATCTCTGTCAGCTCATTTAGGAGTTTTGTTTTGGTTTAAAACATGAAATCCCAGCGCCTCCCTTCCACAGTGCAAAGTTCCAAAGGTCCATGATCACAGCTGACCTGATAGTGCCAGTTAATCACCTATGAGAAATATTTGATCACACAACCAAAGCAGTCTAGAAAAATGATCTTTTGCCTCTAGTCTCTGGCCAAGTTTTACATTAAGAAAAAAAAAAAAGAAACATGCCTGGAACATTAGAGGAAAATCTCTTCCATTAGAAGAGAGTAAGACTAAGCATTAATTATTTTTCTGCATGGTGTACAGAACCTGCCTCATTACTCTCTCCTGGCAAACACAGAGAAATACGTCAGAACTGGTTTTGATGACATTGCTTTATTTCAGAGTCATTTTCAAATCAATTTTGCACCTGAGCACATACTCCAACAGGTACATCTACCCACTCCACCAGCTTTCAGCATATTTTTAGAAAGGTATTAAGACTAGACACCACTCTTCACCTACAGATGTGCTTTAGCCAGAAAACGCAGCCCATTTCAAAGGCCAGTTCTGAGACAACTCTGATGTTGACTGGAGGAAACAAAACATCCCTCAAATCACTCCACAGTTCTTTGCAGCTATAAAGCCTAGGAAACTGAGATTATAGTTCATTGAAGCAGCAGGTATCATTTTTAAAGACAGCAGTTTTTAAGAGGCATTTGGACAAAGCATTTAATAATTTAGCTATCGGTCAGCCCTAAGGTGGTCAGGCAGTTGGACCAGATAATCACTGTAGGTCCCTTCCAACTGAAATATTCTATCCCACTCGCGTGACACCACACTTGCTGTGATCTAGATCTATATCACTTCACAGAAAAAAAAATTCACCCAGCTTTGAAAAGAAACAAAGAACCAAGACTAATGTTTTAGCCAAATTCTCACATTAAGTCTGCTTCCCTCTTCTGAGCTTTTACAGGGCTGTGTTAGATATGCCAGGTGCTTTAAAGGTAAACAATTAAACATTTGGAAAGATCTTCAGCATTTTGCTGTTACAACAGAAAGCGAAAGTAAAACTCCCATTTTAAGCAGCCTCTTGACAAGCAAATAAGATTTTTTTATTTTTTTTAAAGAATGCAAAGGAACCAATTTGCAAGTTCGCCATTTCTCTTTCAGAAGGAATTTCATTACTTGGGACTTCCTGTTCTCCAGGATTCTATAGTTAGAAAAAAATAAGAACCATATTCAGAAATGAAAGAATTCTTTCCAAGAAGTTTCTGATCAGATCACCACACCCATTAACACCGATGAATGGCAAAAAGTCTCCAATTCCCTGCTGGACAGCAATCTGAGCACAGAACACATTCAGCTGCTGAAGAAGCGCACTGGTCTGTATTTTGCACATTAATAGGTTCTGCAGTGGGACACTACAAAAGACTGCCCAAAAATATAGTTTGAGATTATAAAGAGATTATTATCTCCAAAGAGCTGCTGAGTATCCTGTGTTAATTCACATCTAGCAAAATAAACATTATCTCAGATGGGTAGAGATCAGATAAAAAAACAGGCTGAGGAGCACCTAGCTCATCCATACTTACTTTTCTCACAATAGGCTGCTGCCCATCTAAGCAGCCATACCACGCTACTAGTTTATTCCAGGCTTCAGTGGGAACCAACACGTAATCCAGCTCATCAATGAGGTGCTCTTTTAAACTCTGAGTTTCTGAATCTAAAAGGGAGACAGACAAAGGAAGTACGGTATTAAACAGAAACTTTTCTTCTCGAGACCTATGCGCATCCCACTATAACTACATGGAATACCAACACCTCCACAGGGGACAGAAACTGCACCAGCCCTCTCGCTTGAAACCAGGCAGATGGTTCCCTCCCGGAACACATGGCTTCAAAAGCAAAACCTGCAGGATGAGACAACCATCCATGGGAGCCACGGACGGGTGCCCAGGCCCACTCACCATCAAAGAGCCCAGTGTTGTCAACGGGGCCAGGGTAGAGGCTGGGATCGCCAGCACCAAACATGTCCCAGCTGTCAAAGCCCACATACTTCTTCCACTGCTTGAACCACCGGCTGTCCACCAGGTACCTGCAACACACGGTGCCATTCAGCACAGCCACGTGAGCTGCAACCCCCTCACAAGCAGACCTCACCTCGGCTTCCAGCTCCCCTGCCTTCAGCTCCCCGGACCTGGACCCTGCTCCCCCCTTGGCCCTCACTCCCACAGCTCACATCTAGCTCTCCCGACTCAGCTCCTGCTTCCCCAACCCGGCCCCCACTCCCCCCTCTGCCCCTGTTTCCCCAGCTCGGCCCCCGCTTCAGCTCCCCCACCCTGACTCCCGCTCCCCCGACTCAGCCCCCACTCCCTCCTCAGCTCCCGTTTCCCCACCTCGGCTCCATATCTCCCAACTCGACCATATCTCCCAACTCGACCCTGCTCCCCTCAACCACCGTCCTCTCTGTCCCCCTCCCCCAGCTCGGCCGCCACTCTCCCAGCTCGGCCCCTACTGCCCTCTCAGTCCGCACAACACCCACCTGGTCCCCGCCCCACTCAACCACCGCCCCTCAGCCCCGCTCCTCCAGCTCGGCCTCCGCTCACCCCTCAGCCCCAGCTCCCCCAAACCACCGCCCCTTCAGGCCCCGCAGGCCGCGTTCCCTCAGGCCCCAGCGTTGGCGGTCAGGGCGGCCTCGCCGCGCTCACCATGCCTCTCCCGGCCTGAGGGCCGTGGCCAGCAGCGGCCCCAGCTCGGCGCGCTGCACCGCCGTGTCCGGCCGCGCTCCTCCGGCAGCCGCATCGCCTCCGCCCTCGGCTGCCGCCATGTCTGTACGCGAGCCCCTCGGCGCGAGGGTGCCGCTCTTCTGCGCATGAGCGAGGGTGTGGGGAGGGTTAGGGATACACGCGGGGCCGCGCGCGCCCCGCCCCGCCGTGCGCGCGCCCCCCCCCGACAGCGGGACGGGCGGGGTGCGCGCGTCATGGAGGCCGTCGCCATCTTGGAGTCGTGTTCATCCCTGACCCGGCCATGGGAGAGCCGTGCACCCCGCGCACCGGGGGAGCAGCCGGGGCTGAGAGGCTGCAGGGAGGCCTGGGAGCAGGGCTGGAGGCACAGGGTGCAGCAAAGGGGCTCCGTGCCCCCACTCTGCAGCCTCCCCCAGAGCAGGTAGTGCGGGATGTGGGGGTATAACACCGAAAATGACAGCAAATAAACTCTTCAAGAGTTGTTTTGGAGTTGGAGAAAGCGAGCAGCCTTTATCAGGCCTGGGCAACGCGAGGGAGCGATCTCCATCTGTCGTGCAGTGAGACGAGAGCTGGAACAGAATGGATTTAACACTTGTGTGCATGTAGATAAATTTTCCCAGAAATCTTATACATATTCTATTACTTTCCAAGAACTCGTTTTAATGTTGTTATGAACTTCATAACAGCCAAATCTCTTGCTAATTTGGAGCTTTGGAGCCAGCTCTGCCTGACCTTGCATTTGAGACAGGGAGAAACTGCAGACAGAGGGAATGATAGGAGAAGAGACGCCTGTTCAGCACAGATCGCACTCAACACAAGGTGTTCAAGCTAATTTCCAGCTCCTTGTCTGACCCTGCATTTCATAGAATCATAGAATCCCTAGGTTTGAAAAGACCTTTGAGATCATCAAGCACAGCCGTACCCGTCCACTACTAAATCCTATCCCTAAGCAGATGGGGAAAGGCTGCAGAGGGGATTATAGAAAAAGACGCATCTCTTCGGCACAGATCATACTTCACACAAGACATTATCATTTTGAAAAGAACAAAGAGTGTAACAGTGTCTGGGAAAGCATGCTATTAAAAAAATGCTGTCAGAGGGACGTTTTGTCTAACTTTCAAAAAATACAGTTACTTGGATGAAAACTCAACTCTAGCTTATATATCAAAATATTCCACTTCTGTAATAGTAACTACTTCTTGTATCACTTCAGCATTGGCTGTGCCATCTCCTCCCACAGGTGACTTCATGGAGCCCTCCAGGCAGGGTGTGGGCTGGGCAAGGAAACCAGATTGTTTGGGGAATGAATGAGGCTGAGCAATCAGCCAGGCAGCGCTCAGAAGTTTCGAAAGGGTCTGTTGAAAGAACCTCTCAAGAAGAGGTTTGTCTCAGTTGCAGGTCCTGATGGAGAAGCAAAGCGCGTGCTGCTTAGGGAGCCTTCAGAAGTGGGAAAATAGGAAAGGATTCGGCTGAGGATTCACAGACTTAAAAACTTGATTTAAACTGGTACAATACCTCATCACTGTCTACGACTGCCTGGAAGGAGGTTGTAGCAAGGTGGGTGTTGGGCTCTTCTCCCAAGTGACAGGCAATAGGATGAGAGGAAATGGCCTCAATTTGCTCCAGAGCAGATTCAGATTAGACATCAGGAAAAATTTCTTCACAGAAAAGGTTCTCAGGCACTGAGAAAAGGACCCTGGCACAACTGCCCAGAGAGGTGGTTGAATCACCATCCCTGGAGGGATTTAAAAGACACTTAGATGAAGTGCTCAGGGATATGGTTTGGTAGTGGGCAGGTACAGTAGGACTTGATGACCTCAAAGTTCTTTTCTAACCAAGTAGTTCTATGATTCTATGAATAAAGAAATCCTGTTACTTACTCCTGTTTTTCTCAAAGGGCAGGGCCCCTTTGGGCTTCAAGAAACTCATACACCCTGTTATGGCAACACTGGGTGTTTTTAAAATGAGTCAGCTGTTCTGAGATAATGCTTACATCTGACCTCTACTCTGCTAATCAATTACCTCCTCCTAATAGAAAGTGCGGTAAACAACTAAAATGGTCTCATTCAGAGCTTTCTGATTCATTACTAGGAAATGAGATTGTTACAGTTTCACACTAGATAGAGGTGCTTCTGTTCTGTCCCTTCAAGCCCTTTCCTTACACCCATTCAGCTTCCTGCTTTTGTCTCCAGCTGCACCTGATGACTGCAAGAGCAGCACCAGTGGGAACAAAGCCCTTTTAGGTGCCACTCCCTTGGAGGCAGAGGTTTTCTACCTGCCTTATGAAGGCAATGATCAAAAATGGTGACCAAAAGCTATCTTAAAAGTTAGCAGATGTAACAAAGATCAGCAGGAGGAGGTTTTAAATAGATAAAAGAATATTGAGAAGGCTGAGTAAGAAAGGTCTTGGGCTCCACTTGACAGCATTTCTGTTGAGTTGAGACTTGTGAACACCACGTCTCTTCAGCTGTGATTTCAGGGATGCATGAGGGTTTGGAAAGCAGAACACCAGCAACCCAGAAGGATGAGATGGAGGCGGGAAGGATAATTTTCCTTGCAGCTAGTTAACATTCCTGATAGCTTCAGATATCTGAACTTGCTTAAAGATGTAAGGAGTTGATGGCAACTAGCAGCTAAGAGGGGAGGGAATCATCGGAAAGGGAGAGGAGTGGGGGCAAATATTCTCTAGAAGAGGATATGTGGGACTGATGTAGAAAAACAGACAAGCAGGGTGGATGTTAAGAGGGAACTGGCTGTTTGCAGTAGCAGCGGAAAGAGTGTAGGACTGTAGATATGACAGACACAAGGTACTGAAAGATCAATGTCTCCAAGCCACAGAAGCATCCAAGTGTACTAGAGTAGCAGGATTTTTATTAAGGTTTCCTACTGAGTCCATCTGTCTCTGGAATTACAGAAATAGAACTGGGCCATTTTATAATCACTAAGGAATCACTCAGGACTCTTCAGGCCTACCCTCAGCATAGAGCTGCTCCCTGTAGTGAAATGTCTTCAGCCCTGCTGGTCCCACCACCAAAGGTCAGGTGTGAGAGCCTGCGTGAAGATGTGTCTTAGCATTCTGGGGTTTCCAGCCCGTAGACTGCCCTGTCAGCCCCAGCCTGTTTTACCCAGAAGCCAGCTGCTCTGGGGAATGCTGAAACCATGAGGATTAACAAGGCTGGGAGGCTTTAATCTATGCTGCAGAGTTCCTGCTGGTGTGCCTACACCGGAATCTTTAACTTTTCCTGCTGGCATGGCTGGTTTTCAGCCTGGAATCATGTCGCTGTACTTCTGCGGGCACGGCTGTATCTGTTCTGGAGCTGTTGCTTTGTTTTTCAGCTTGCCGCAACCCCAGCAGCCAGAAGGTAAATAAATCCCTTGGCCGTTAGCACTGAATAAGCACGATGTAAGATGCCTTTCTGACTGGCAAGCTCGACCCTGTTTGGCAGGGCTGCCTTTGGAACAGCAGCAGACTTAGGGTCCACTCCTCCGCAGCAGTGGGGCTCAGCAGGGGCACAGGCTGGGGAGGAACAGGCAAAGCAAAGGAGACCCTGCTCAAATGGCAGCGGTATGGTGAGTCAGGACTGAAGAAGTGCCACAGCTCACATCAAGAATGATTTTTCAGTGCAGTGAGTTCCTGCTGCCCATAATCCCCTGCACTCTCAATATATTTCAACATCCTGCCTCAATGAGGGAAGTAAATTTAACTGAAAAAATAACCCCGCAAATCAGGCAGCCTCTGCTCCAAAGCTGAAATAGCTGCTGAAAACATCCTGTTTTTTTTCCACAAAGCTGCACTGAGAGTTAAGAAACAGCCGGTTGAGGATTGTGCAATCCGAGTTCAAAGCTGGATGACTCAGGGGCAGCAGCAAGCGGGGTGGAGCTGGCTGCAGATTTTGCCCCAGTGTCTCAAGTCAGCCCCAGGGGGTCCTTGGAGTGTGGGTACAGTGACAAAACAACTAGCGAATCGGTGAGGTGAGAAGCTGTAAACAGGAAAAAACCACAAATAACTGAAGTCCCAAGTGTTTTTAATTATGAAAACAGTGCACTAAGGCTTGTGTTGTGCCTTTCCTCTGAAAGCCCAAGTTCCTAGTCTGTGTTAGTACTGCTCGGTCCTGCACATTATACTCAGTGCTTCAAGGCCTCATGAGAAGTGGTTTGTGATGAAAATGTGCTCACAAAGCCATTTAAGGAGTGAAGATTTACCTGCAGAGGGACCTGAACTAAAAAGTAAAGAGGGCAGGTGAGATTTGGCGTAGGCTTATGGTTTCCTGGAAGGAAAACAATCCTAATTCCAGATGTTCAGCAGCAAGCTGTAACTGCAGGATCCCTGCGCAGGAAGAATGTGTCAGGATTATTGTAACAACTACCAGTAATACCTGTCAGCTCCATAGTTGACAGGAGTCAAAGTGTTAGGGAAGGAGTAAAGAGAATACTGCCTGAGCCCTGGTGTACCAGCACTTGGGAGAGTCACATCCAGGCAACTCTAAGGCAGGCATGGTTTCTGTGGGAGAAGAGGTGGAATAGGCTGGTGGTACTCTGTGCTGGGGACACAAAAGAACTGCATATTTGTGTGATTCCCTGCACTGTGAGGTACTGGATATGCATGCAGACAATACAGGCTTTCTGTAAGACTGGCAAGTAGGTAGAGATCCATGTTGGGCTACCACCAATGCACAATGGGAGAGTGCCAGCGAGGGGCAGCAGCTCTGGGACAAGGGGATGCCACTGGGTGCTGCTCCTGTTCCAGGTCTCCCCTGGGCTGACAGAGGCCAGATAACGAGGTGGGCCTTGGCCAAAGGGCTCTTCTTCCCCAAGCCCTCTGCCATGCGGCCCTGGCTGCAGAATCGCTTGTCTACCTGAGTGGTTATTGACCCGTCACAACCTGTTGTTGGTAGCCAAGCTGGGAGTTTGTCAGCCAATGTGAAACCACCACCAGGCAAGCCTCGAGCAAGGTCCAGGAAGCCCTTTGGCAAGGTATTTATATTCTGTGCTGCCCTCCTACTCTGCCAAGCTCATTACACACAGGGCGAGATGTGGCACTCGTTCACACTTTGCAGAGCTTGAAAACACTGCATACCCATCACACTGCCCCATGTTTGTGTTTGAATTTCAGCCTGATTGCACTAACCCTCGAGTGGTTGGAGTCAGCCCCTGTGAGCACCCCGGGCTGAATAGGTAACACAGCTGCCATGTTTCACCCAACTCACCCAGATTTATCATGCCACAGCCTTTAGAAAGTACACATTTTTTGTTTTATTCAGAGAATCCCAGCAAGCTACTGAGACTCACAGCTGCTTTCCCCGGCATAGCTTCCCAAACATTCCCATGCAACTTTTGAAAACATCAAGTACACTTCAAGAATTTGGAAGACGCACTTTCATAAGCAAAACCTGCACGAGACATTGGGATTTCTGCCAGAGGAGCAGCGCCCTGCGAGGAAAACAGGCAGGGGTACAGCGAGCTGAGCAGGAAGCACGGGGGCCCGGCAGCGAACACTGCGGCACTTGACTTTATTGAGGAACATTCTGGGGAACCTTCTGCAGAAGCAATTCAATATCATCCTGGATCTTGATGGTTTCAAAATGCCGGCTGTAGCGCTTGAAGGGCACGCCATCGGGACCAATGAGGAACTTCTCGAAGTTCCAGGAGATGTCGTTGCGGCAGACGGGGGACCAGATGATGTACTGGGGGTTGGTCATCAGCGAGGAGGGGTCATCGTGTGGGAAGGGAAGTGCCTCTTTCAGTAAGGTGAAGAGGGGGTGCGCATTCTTCCCGTTGACCTCACACTTCTCAAACATGGTGAAATTTGGCTTGTACCCATTCCCAGGACGAACGTACTCTAGCGAAGCCAGGATCTCCTCATTAGTAGCATTTTCCTAGGGAAAGAAAAATAAAGACATGCCGAGCCCAGCCCCTGAGAACCCAGCCAGGATGGGCACCCACTCTCCATTCCCCTGCTCCCTGTTCCCCCACTTTCCACACCCCTTTGCCCCATTCCCACACTCTCTGCTCCCTGTTCCCTATCCGCTTACCCCACTTCTTCACTTTCTGCTCCCCACTCCCTGTTCCCGAGTTCCAGGTTCCCCCACTTTCCCCTCCCCATTCCCCCCTCCTCATCACCTCGCTCCCCTCTCCCCACTCCCAGTTCCTTGCTCCCCTGCCCTGTTTCCACCCCCCCCGCTCCCTCATTTCCCCATTCCCCGTTTCCTCACTCCCTGCTCCCAACTCTCCACTCTCTGTTCCCCATTTCCCTGCTCCCCTCTCCCCATTGCCTTTTGCCCCACTCCTCCTGCCCCATTCCCCACTCCCTGCTCCCCTTTCCCCGTTCCACTCCTCGCTTCTCCCTCCCACATTCCTCAGTCTCCATTCCCCCCTCCCTTGCCCCCTCTCCCTGTTCCTCCATCTCTTCTCCCTTCTCCCTGTTACTTCATTCCCCCTTCTCCCTCGCCTCTTCTCCCCATTCTTATTCCCCCATTCCCTCTCTCCTCTCTCTCTGTTCCTATTCCCTCGTTGCCCCTCTCCCCGTTCCCCTCTCCTGGTTCTCCCATTCCCCCTCTCTCCTCTCTCCATTCCTCCTCTCCTCTTCTCTCCTCTCTCCATTCCTCCTCTCCTCTCCTCTCCTCTCCTCATTCCCCTCTCTGCTCTCCCTCGCTGCGCTCTTCCCTCTGGTCCCCCCTCTCTCCTCTGACCCTTTCCCCCCTCCCTAATCCCTCTCCCCTCTCCCTCTCCCCCCCTCCATTCCCCTCTCCCCATTTCTTCCCCTCTCCAGTCCCCATCCCTCTCCCCATTTCCTCTCCTCTCTCCATTCCTCCTCTCCTCTCCTCATTCCCCTCTCTGCTCTCCCTCGCTCCGCTCTTCCCTGTTCCCCCTCTCTCCTCTGACCCTTTCCCCCTCCCTAATCCCTCTCCCCTCTCCCTCTTCCCCTCCCCTCTCTCCCCATTCTCCTCTCCTCTCCCCTCTCCTCTCCCCCCCTGTCCCCCCTCACCTGGTGCCCGAACTGGTTGCAGGGGAAGCCGAGCACGCGCAGCCCGCGGGGCCCGTAGCGGCCCTGGAGCTCGCTGAGCTGCAGGAAGTCGCGTCTCGTGGTGCCTCAGAGCGACGCCACGTTGACCACCAGCACCACGTGCCCGCGCAGCGACCCCAGCGACAGCGGCTCCGCCGCGCCCAGCGGCCGCGCCGACAGCGACCACAGCCCCGCGCCCGCCATAGCCCCGCTACGCACTGCCCGGGCCGCCTCGGGCCGCTCCGCTCCCCCCCGGCCCCGCCCCGCCCCCGCCCCCGGAGCCGCCCCGGTACATCCGCGGGGGACGCGCCGGGAGCGCAGAGGGAATGCACGCAGGAATTCAGGCAAAGAATACACACCGGGAATACACCCTGGGAATGCACCCCAGGAACTGCCCAGTTACCCACAGGGAACGCACACCAGGAATTCAGACAGGGAATGAGCACCGGGAATGCACGCTGGGAATTCACACCAGGAATTGCCCACTTGCACACACTTTTCTCTATTTACCGCTTCAGGACAATGGGAAGGAGCTGGGATTACCACAAAGAAATGGTTTTTTCCACCATCTTCTCCTGAGGTTAAGCCATTACATTTATTGGGCTTTGTCAATCATTGGGCCTTCACCTCTCCTCTCAAGCAATTTATTGACTGCTAATCTAACAAGAGAAGAAGCGAGATTTCTTGAGTTTATTTTAAGATATTTAAAATGGGCCCTGAACGTTGGGATCTCCGTATTGAGAGGTTCAGGAACACTGAGATAGGAAGAGCGAAGCAGTACGGCTATTAAAGAGTACGTTAAGAAATGGCAAAGCAAGTTGTGTGGAAGAGTCTGGGCCAGGCACGAAGAGCAACGACCTCCTCCTGGCAGCATCACCTGCTGAAGGCCAATACAGGCATCGTAAGGTAGAGCTAATGTCAAAGAATACACACCAGGAATTGTCCACTTACCCACACGGAATGCACACAAGGAAGGTGAACTGGGAATGCACGCAGGGAATTCAGACGAAGAATACACACTAGGAATGCACACGTGGAATTCACGCGGGAGCGCACACCAAGAATTCACACTGGAAATCCACACAAGAATGCACACCGGGAATTCACACAGGGAACAAAGGCTGATGTTTTGGGCCCCTCACCACAAGGACATTGAGGGGCTGGAGCGTGTCCAGAGAAGGGGAACAGAGCTGGGGAAGGGGCTGGAGAATGAGGGTTGTGAGGAGCAGCTGAGGGAACGGGGGTTGTTTAGGCTGGAGGAGACCTCATCGCTGTCTACAGCTGCCTGGAAGGAGGTCGTAGATAGGTGGGTGCTGGTCTCTTTTCCCACGTGACAGCAATAGGAGGAAAGGAAATGGCCTCAAGTTGCAACAGGGCAGGTTTGGATTGGACATCAGCAAAAATTTCTTCACTTAAAGGGTTCTCAGGCCCTGGAGCGGCTGCCCAGGATGTTGTTGATTCCCCATCCCTGGAGGTGTTCAAAAGACAGACAGATGAGGTGCTCAGGGATATGGTTTAGTAGTGGACAGGTATGATTGGACTCAATGATCTCAAGGGTCTTTTCCAACCAAGCTGTTCTATGACATACCCATTCCCAGAAATTCTGTGGGAAATCAGCAAAATGCAAAGCAGTCCCAGGAGCCCAAACCTTCCTGGAGAGAACATCTGAGCACAGAGACGGCACAGATCAGCACTGGGGGTTGATCACCCTCCTAGGACACTACTGCCAAGGAGAGTGGCTTTTGGGAGAGAAATGCTTTCAGCTTGGGAGCCAGAAGGTGGGACGGGAGGTATCCTGAATCCACAGTCCAAGAGGAACCACAAATTCCCTTCTTCAGGCTCCCTTTATAATTTTTCCACCTCTTTGAGGTCAGTAAAGCCTCCCTTGAACTCAGCAGTTGCTTTGTCCCACCCCCTGCTTTTCCATTTCATGCCTTACCCCTTCAGGCTGTTTTAGGGGCCCTTAAATCACACAGTAGTGACTGCTTCACTTCTCATGGCTCCGGGGCAACCCTAGGTGAGCTCCACTGGCTGTTGGCTGTACCCGTGCCTGGCAACATGGCCCAGCTGCTCCTCTGTGGGTCTTTATTTTGGAACATCACCCTCCTTCAGAGCACACCGTGAAGATGCACGACCATGGGCTGGACCAGGAGGGATCACACAGCAACACAGCTTGGCAGGGATTAAAAGTGATGCCTTCGGCCTCAGCACGGCTCCCACAGGGAAGTCCCTGCACAAGGCTCTTGGCCATGTTTGTGCCAAGCGAGCTCCGTTCGGAGCAGCGTTCGGAGCAGCCCCAAGGTCAGGCAGCTGCTTATCAGTGCTGGCCGCCGGCCAAGGCAGCCCGATGCGCCCCGGGCCCCTTCAGGGCTGCCTGTTCTCTCTCGTGCTGCCATCAGGGACCCATCACAAACGCCCACTGTCACTCGCAGGCCACCACGGAACGCTGCATCTCTGCCCTGGGGGCTGCAGGATTGGGGGGTTTTACTTTGGGCCACTCTCAGCACCTGCCCCCACGACTGGGAACTGGAATGGTTCCCGGCGCCTGGTTATCGTGCATCTCTGGGGATGTGCAGTGTGTGGCAGCACTGATAGCAGGAGCCCTGACAAGTGTCCCCAGAGAGATCAGAGCAGCCGGGAAATGGCTGTGCCCTGCGTTTGTTTTGGAGTCAGTCAATAGTTACAGTCCCTGCGGACTCCTCGTGAGCCTCAGTGGATTGGAGAAGAGGAATTCTCTTCAGGGCTGACCTCTAGGGCAGTGCCAGAGGCGTCTCCTGGTGCTTTTTGACGCTTGCTCACGCCTTCGATCCTCAGGCTGGACGTGGAGATTTCCTCTGAAGCAGGGAGTTCACTGCTGGGCCCTGCCCTTTGCAGACAAGCCCAGGTTCGGGCTTTCCCTTCCTTGACAAGCGAGTTCCAAGGAAACCGAGTGAGCCGAACTTCCTTGTTGGCTCAGAGCTATACACTGTGCCAAGGCACATTCTATAGAGGCAGCTGATCTTGGACTCAGGATTGCCAGGAGCTCCCGACAGACTAGATGGGCCCAAGGAACTAGTGGGTAATCACAAAGGTGGTAAAATATATCTTCCTGCCTCCTGCTTCCACTTTCTCCTGTCTTCTAGACCTTTCCACTGCCCCTTTCACAGCTCCTTCCAGGGCTGTATCGCTTTCCCTGAGGGCTGAGATCTCATTTCTCAAACCTGCTCTGACTGTCTGCGTCCTCAAGCTCAGTTTCGATCCAGAACAAAGGTGGCCTCCAGAGGTGACAGATGCGCCAGGAATTCAAAGGGAGCCAGGCTGCCAGCCCTTGATGGCAGGAAGGCTGAGTACTGATAACAATAACCACATGCTCCTAAGCAGGCTTTCTGCTCTAATGCCAGTGGTCCAAGGAACAAGAAGGAGCTGGAGCTTCTCGTCATAGATGGGAGACTCTGACTCACTGAAAGGCAGGCCAGGTCTGGAAACCAAACACTGGCTGGTGGATAAGGCAGAGGAGATGGGGAGGTGGTGCTTTAGGTTAACAAGGGCTTGAATGAAACTGGGATAACAAATTAATCACTTCTGGGTGGAAGTGTATCAGCAGAGACACAACCCATGAGCTGGATCTGAGGAACATGCAGACCTTACTCAGAACGTCTGGAGAGCCGCTCTCCATGACCATGGAGAACTGCAACCCAATGGCTCTGCAAGACTGAAAAGCCCCAGTTTTGCTCAACTGCAGCACCCCAAACTACCCAACATCAGTACTCCCCCCCAAAAAAGGGAACCAAGCTTGTCAACAGGGCCGAGAATGAAATCCTTGTGGGCAGCCTCGCAGCTGCAGCTGGGAAATTCCTGCTTTGTTCAAGCCTATCACCTCATGTGGGTGGAGAACGGATAGAGGAGAGCGAGGAGGGGAGGGGGGACCCAGTGCCACCACCACACTGGCCAGACACTTCACACTGGGGTGTCTGTGGCTGCAGAGGGGGCAAAAGAACCACGTGCTCCCATGGCCGGGTCTGTTTCTCCTTTGTTGCAGGAAAGGGAATCAGGAATATTGCCATTGCCAAAAGCAATATTGGCATTTTACAACTTACCTCAGATGCAGCCAGGTGCTCACATGGATTGTCACCAGCAACAGGGCTCCATCCTGCCCAGCCCCATGGGCAGAGGCTCAGCTCAAGAGCAGCTGCTGTAAATACCAGGGCAAGCGCAGAGGCGCCCTGCTGCTCACCTCGCTGCTCAACCAGGAGAGGCACAATCTGCTCTCCAGTGTGGGGGCAGCACCTTGAGCCCATCCCTTGTTGCAGCACTTGAATGCAAACTCCATGAAAACAGCACAGCAAATGTGCTGCCATGTGCCACATGTCACTCACGGGCACGCAGCAGCGCAGGCCAGCGTGCTGCTTACCATCATGTGCTGCTACAGCAACGCTGTCGTCTTCTCCTCCCGTCTTCCTGAACTCCCCTCCTGCACAGCCTCCTCCTGCTCATCTATTCTCATGCTCAAGACTGAGAAATTCAACTCGGCTCCTCCAGTTTGAACACCAAAAGCGGCTCCCGGGAAGCTTCACCACTCACCGCAGGGAGGAAGCAGGGTGAGGGGGTTTCACCTCTGCTCTGCTGCAGCGCTCAGAAACCCCTGCCAGCAGCGGATGGGGATCACTCGCTGGAAAACAAAAATCAGTATTAAAGCACTTGCAACTGCTCAGCGAATCCTATCACAGCTATATCAAAGACAGTATTTTGATTCAGGCTGTCAGATGCTAGGTCATAAACCCAGAGTGAGGAATACAGACACCAGGATACAGGGAGCTTAGAAAACTGCCTTTATTCTATTAGTTGTTGGAAAAATGAAAATACAGAAAGAGTTTAGTTGGCTGCAGAACAGCAAGAAGTTCACAGGTTAGGAGTCTGATCACTACATGGTAACCAAACTTACACAAAAAGTTTCTTTTCTTTTAGTTTTGAAACTGGGTCCAGCAATGAACTTAAGGCAACTGAACAGTTCAGAAGCTTTGAGTGTGAGCAGGCTGTCTGTTCTCATCCCTACGGCACGTCATGGAAAAAAAAACTCCTCCTGGGTGTGCAGCCCACTCAAATCATTCAAATGGGTCGGACTCTTACAAATGAAGAGGGGAAGAGGATCAGCTGCTTTCCATCGGACTTTATTTTCAAATACAGTTTCTTAAAAAACCCAGAACACCTTAACGCAGAGGTTACAAGTAACAGTATTAGGAAATCCAATTATACAAAAAATACTACATCTAAGCTGGGGTAAATAGATTTATTTTTGGTAACATACATTTAAACTGGCACTAATTACACAGTAACTAAAAGGTAACTAACATGAAACCACAGAACCCTCACTTTTCCTTAGCTGAATGGGACTTGGTCATTTCAGAGTGATCACATTTTCAAACTAATGTTTTTACACCACTGAGCCATGAAAACCAGATCTTCCTAAATGTGATAGCACTGAAGCTACGCTCGATTCCACATACAGCCATGTAACTGTTGTACTCAATTAGAATAGGACGTTAGTTATAAAGTAGTTACAGACCAATCCTCTGTGCTGACAGCTTTTTCTCTTTCTAGAGAGAAGAAAGAAGAGAATTGTCTTCAATTAGCGCCTGGCATATCCTGTGAGTGCAGAAAAGGTTTGTTAGAGGAATGTTGAGGTTAACCTTGGGTGCACAGATGAATTTGATGCAGATTGTTATAAAAATCATGATTGGCTTCTAAATACTGGTAGCAAGATGACTCAATTTTTAAATCTCTTAAGTAAATTATAGATAATGAAAAAGGCCAGTAATCATACACTAAGATTAATAAACAGCACTTCAAAATTACTCAAGTGCAGGGTGCTGCTTTGGCCATCTTCCTCTGGCCACGCTTTATAAGAGAAGGCACCCGGACTTTTTCTTGCCACGCCGGGCTTGCAAAGCAGCTCTAGTGGCCATTTCAAAAACCTCCCTCACACCGTCTTTGGTCTTTGCCGAACACTCCATATACCCAAATGCACCAATGCGGTTTGCCATATCTCTTCCTTCTTCGGGTTTGACAGGCTCCTGCAACAGCACAAAGGCCACCGGTGAGAACAACCCAATTGCTGCACACTCATCTTCTCCACGCCTCCCCCACCCCCAGCTCCCCAACAACTGCAAAGGATTTTCTGGATTAAATGCACATAATTGGTTGATTTATAATTTATTGATCCCCTGAGAGCGATCCTTTAAATAATAAAGGCAGATTTAGAATACAATTTGCTTATTTTCTACAGATGCAGCACGCGCCTCAGCTTGGATCATACAGATGGGCGTGCATTTGCACCCTGTGCCACTGCTTGAGGACATGATGGGTTTTCTAACACCTCTGAGCTTGAAGGCTGCAAGACCTGTTGATGCTTGAGCAAACGATTGCTTATTTCTAAGGAAAAACTTATGCAACCCCGTCCCACAACTGTAACAAAAGCCTATGAACAAATCCCCAAATTAATGCCTCAGTCTTTATATAAAGACAAATGCTATGCTATCAGAGCAAAAACTCCAGAAGACAGCAGAGCATCTGCAGTCCTACACCGGAGCTGGGGGTTTCAGACTTGGTTTGAAAATGAAACCTAGCAAGAGGCTAGGAATGAGCTACAGTCCCCGTGGTTACCAACTCAAACCACCAACAAATAATACTGTTTCCTTTCACATCCCGAACACACAAAACCAATCACAACTTGAGTGGCATGCATTCGATGAGCTGCTCCTGATTAATCCCCTCTAGCTCAGGCATCGAGCTCTCCAGCATGGGGAGCAGCTGACTGTCACAGCAACCCAACGGAGCATTTTCATTGCTGAGAATGCCTTTTTCTAAAAACCCAATCTCCAAATATGAAAAAAGAAACACTCAATTAAAGGCAATAGATACTTTCTGGTTTCTGCTGAGGCAAGGGTTCATTACGCAGCCCACAGGAAGCTGGCAGCAAGCTGCAGATGCCCGTTTCATGCCTTGCTACAACCACTACACCCTTTCTTCCTCTATCATAAGACGATCAGAAAGGAACCTGCCTGCTTCATTTTGGCCAGCTCTCGTCTTGTGTGCTCATCATTCCTCAGGTCCTTCTTGTTTCCTACCAAGATGATAGGCACGTTGGGGCAGAAATGCTTCACTTCCGGGGTCCATTTTTCTGGGATGTTTTCTGAAAAAGATAAACACACAAGCATGACCGCACTAACCCCGCCCCTGGGGAGAAATTTGTTTTGAAGCTTTTACCTGCTGCCTGGATGGTTTTAGCTTGCTAATTCACTCACTGATACCCCTTTTCCTACTCTTAATTTGGGAAGTAAATGGACCTGTTCTGGTATTACCAAAAAAAGAGAAACTTGCCCATGGTAATTTTAAGCCTGAAGGACATCTACCCTCTCGGCTTCTCCACATCTCTCAGAAGCTACTTGACAAGGGTTAGCACAAGGCCCTCCAAAGAATAGCACGCAGAATTCCCAAGCGGAAAGTTACAGAACATTTTCCTTCAAGAGAAAAGTTTTTTTCATCACTTCTTTTATAAAGCAACATCAAACGACCACTGCAAACTCTCCCATTAGCTGTAGCAGAAATGTTGCTCCGTACACTAATTACAGATGTACAGAAAGAAAGACTTTGTGTAAGTCATTGGCAGATTTGCCGTTTCTCCCTCTCTGCAGCAAATGAATTTGCACTGCTACAAGAAAATTTTTCCTCTTAATTTATCTTCCCTGCATGACAATTTTAAATGAAGCTGCACTTGGAAGACTTGAGGGATTCTAAAAGGAAAACCTTGATAAATTTCATGCAGCAGGAAGTGTTGAAAAGCCCAAAACATTTGGCTTTGCTTTCAGAAGCTCTCAGACATCTGAGATTCACCAGTGGATGTACCTGCAGGCTACAGAACCCCTTTTTATCTTCCCAAAATTCCATTCAGCTTTTGAAGAGGTATTAATCATTATGGCATTGTTTTCTTTCTTGAAAGAACAACTTAGACAAGCATTGTGAAGCCAGTTTTTGCACTACAGCCAAAACAGCAACTCTGCAGCTGCACCTGGACTGCTCAGAGGGTGCCGGCCTCTAGACGCTGCACACCTGAAGAGCCATCTGGCAGCACACTGGAAGGAAGGGAAGGAAAAAGCAGCCAAGATCAGCACTGATTAGATCCCTCCGTGCCTGCCCCCCAGGTTCAGTAACCGATCTGGGGTGTCAGTCAGCCTCCAGCTGCCAGGGAGCAGCACACGCAGCGTAAGCGCCCTCAGCTCAAACCTGTGAGCAGCCACGCCAGGCACGACCGCAGCACCGCTGCCAACAAAGCCTCAAAGTGTCTTGGAGAGACAAAGACAATGGATGATGTATCTAAGCACAGGATCAGGTGAAGGTGATGAAGAGAGAGAACAGGATTTCCCAGCTATCAACCAGGCATTGATTTTTCTAGACAGAGCCTTTCACACCTGACTGCCCGTTCAGCAGCTGCTGCCTTTCAGGGGCAAGGCAAGACGTGAGACCGAGCCGCTCTCGGATATTGTCCCGATCAGACTGTAACGTCACTGCAACATTTTAAGGAATATTTTGTTTGCTCCTTTACTCAATCCTTCTGTGAGTTGTGGCAGGAGTGGTATTTTTTAATCATCATGGTAGTTGCATTCAGGATTAATCCTTCCATTAACTGCACTTCTGTGTCCTTTTTGACTCATTTTTATTTCTTCCTAACACACAACTCTGGGAGGCAGGGTTCTTCCGTAAGATAAACCAGAGGTGTAGGAAAAAAGCCTCTCTAAAGACAGCCTGCAGTGATTGTGATCACCCTGGCAGCAGGAAACTCCAAAGGATTCAGTGGTTTAATTGATGTAAGAGAGAACTGGTACCTCATTTATGAGCACCAGTTAAAATAATTTGACACCTGCCATCAACAGACAAAACAGAAAGGTCTCTCACTTCTTCTGGCTAGGAGCTGCCCAGAGCACAGACTTAATCTTCACTTGTTACAAACAAGCACCAGTTGGTCACAGTACAGAAGGTTCTTGTCAGAGTGCAGCTGGTCACACCCACACAGGTACACACACAATCCATGCGCTAACGATCTACCTTAACATTATCCACATTCTAGTAAGAAATCTCACAAATAGCCACTAAGCAAACAAATCCCACTGGTGAGAAGCAGATAAGGGAACTCGCTTCATACAGAAATTCATTTGTTTAAGAGAGTGCTACCGTGATGTATTTGTTTAGGAGACTCCACTGGATGGATGGAGTAATTACCATTTTAAAGGGACAGCAATCAAAGTTCCAGAGATGTTGAGTCTTATAAATAAGAGTATCTCTACCTCCCATTCCTTACCCTCTTCAACAACATCTTTCTAAGAACAAAGACATTGGTATCAGGTTTATAAATCAATCGGTGAAGATTTTGGCCTTGGACTCCACAGCAAAGAGGTGCCTATCTCATACACAGGTTTTTAAAACACATGTTTTTGGAGCTCAGAAATCATAAATCAGGTAACTCTTCTCTTTTTTCCATCACAAGCAGATGTCAGTCGCTGAAAAGCAGACTAGGAGGGTATAAATCTCCAGCCTCTGATCATTTCCACCAGCAAAAGAGCCACCGCCCTGTCAGAGAAAGCCCTCCTCCCCTGAGGTTCAGGCTCATGTTTTTCCCTCACCATGCAGAGAGCAAACAACCCCAGGCTATTCGGGATTAATAACTCAGAGTGTTTCAAGCTGATCTCTCTTGAATAAATGGAGGGGGTGAGGGTGGTGGAAGGGATGAAAAAGCCAGTGAAAGCTAGTGTTCCCATTTACAGAGAAAGGAAGTTACTCCATTTTCCTGGATATAGTGTGGTCTCGAGTGTGTAAGAGTCTACAATTTACAAGAGGAAACAAAAATGTAAAATCAAACCTCGGGTGGGCCCTGACACTCAGCAGACGCCTTCCAGACCCACAGGGTTCCTGGACACAGCAGAACCTTCCCCACTTGCTTGAGCTAACCAAGGCAGCGCCTTGCAAGGGACGAGCGCACCAGCACGCTGCCGGGACCCACCAGGCAGTGCTGCGGGTGCTGATGGGGGCCAAGGAGCTGCCTCCCTGCTAAGTGCTGCTCAAATTCCACAGCAGAGCCCTGGGCAAGCGCAGCGTGCGACTCAGCCTTACAAAATGCCACTTAGCATTGCTGAAGAATGCAGGTTCCTTTAAGGTGCTCATGTACCTCCAAAACCAGTATGATCTTTGGAACTACAAATGCTCTCAATCATTGCAGCACATGAAAATATATTTCAGAGCATGATTTCCAAGGGGAACACAGTGACACAGATGTAGTTCTGATTCAATTAGCGATCTACTTACCTAAACTATCAGGACTATCAATTGAAAAACACATAAGTATAACATCAGTATCTGGATAAGAAAGCGGTCTAAGTCGATCATAGTCTTCTTGTCCTGCTGTATCCCACAAAGCCAACTCAACCTGCAGCAGAAAGTTCAAACCAGTTAGCCAGATCGCCAGGGAAGTTTTGATTCAGAAGCTATAATCTAGGAGAAGCAGATAAATTTTTCAGCCAACACCACGTAAGAGAAGACTACAAGACAAACATTTTTTACAGCAGAACTATTAGAACGTTTACATTCCATAACTCTAAAAATCAATTTATTGCATCTTATGAGACTGTTGTTTATATCCATGACCAGTAACAATTCTCTGAAAGGACAAAAAAGCTACCAGCAGAAAAGCCAGACGGAGGAATCAAAGGGCTGGGAATCTCTCTGATAAGCATTCCAGAAATACCAATTTTCAGAGAAAGGGGACTCTCTAAGTAAGTGCTTCTTAGGATTATGCACATTTTCAATTGGTTTACAGCTGGAACCTGCAGTGACTAAGAAATGTCAAGATTGTACTTCCTTAAGCACAAATTCATTAGCAGAAATTTACACTTGCAATTTGCTTTCAAATTAAGCTGATTTGTGTGTAAAGCTTCTTGTTACTGAGGACTGAATAAAGTAGTTAATGTTCTCAATATTTCTAATTATGGTGGAGGTAGGGATGAACACCCTCTAGGATTGTTTAAAACTGTAGAAGGAATAACCAACGTTTAAACCAGGTGATTTATAAACTATAACCAAGCTCTTAAGGTACACTCTTGCTCGAGATTCTCTGATGTCTCTGCTCTTGCGATGGAGTGGGTTCCTTCTTGTTTCAACTCCTATGTTCAAAAAAACTCCAGGAAAAAAAGTCTACAGCAGCTCAGATGAAGACAGACTGGCACAACTGGAACTCAGATGTGACCTTGAGCGCGCAATGCGGGTGCTTGGTTTAGCTGTGAAGGTACAAAGCCTTAGGTGCTCACCGTAGGGTTGAGCGGCTGTCAAACAACGCTCTTAAGCACTTCTCACCTACAAAACTTTGCAATCAAGTTTTCTGAAGACAAGTGCTTGGATAAAAGATGTCACCCAGTTACAAAACCACCGGCTGACATTTCCACAACAGAAAATGCACGGCTTGAGCTGCTCATTCAATTTTCATTTAGATACCAGCTGGATATAATTGAGAAGGCACAACTCTGCTCACCCATTTAGAGACGCAGATTCAGGCAGAAGGGAATGAGGAAGTTTCACGAGGTGATAAGAGAAATGGATACCACACATATTTTGAACAATAGTCCTAAGAGTCCAAGAAACAATATAGAAACTGCAGAAACTCTCACTTGGGGGTAAAACGTGCTCTAATACTCTAAAAGTACATTTTTTTTTTAAACCTATTTGTATTACAGAGAGAAAAGCTCATTTTAGACTCAAATAGCACGAATTATCATGAATAAAACAAATAATCCACACCTGTAACAGGAAATCAAATTTAACACAAAGCCCAAAACTGACTCGCAAGTTTTTTGCTGAAAAGAGGATTGAAACTGAGCAGTTTCAACCAATCTATCGCTGCATCCTAACTAGGACTGGCTGGAAGATGTTCTGGCTGCAGCTGAACCCAGAGAAAGGCACATGTTGCAGCAAGGGACAAAACAGGGAAGCTCAGCACTATCAGCATCAAAACCTGCCACATGCTCCCGAGGAGGACCCACGGCACTGAGGTCAGGCCTGTGTGGTTACCATAAAACAGACATAGGCCACAGCTGCCTACAAGGGTTCAAAGATAGCTGGGCTTCCAAGGTGCAAAGTTTCTGCTTTGGTGCTTCTGGAATATCCTGGGAAGTGACAATTTTACACACAACACACTATCCTGTGGGACAAAAATCAGAAGATAATCTATCTGGTGTTCAGAGAACAGTTTTCTGAAAGCTGCCCCCTGGAGCTGGGGCTTGGCTTGTTTGCCAAACAGGAGGTCTCACAGGTGAAAACTAATTCTCAAAATCTTTAAAGTTAAACATTTTAATGATTAATTTACTGAAGCACACACTAAAATGAAGCTCAGTGAGCTGCGGCTCTAAGATTGGCTGCTAAGAGATGTGTTCCTTCAAATGAATAGGACAGATGATCCCTTTGAAGCCTGCTGGTCATCTGTTCTGAAGAGGATTCTGCACTTTGCCAGAAGTAGGTATGAAAAAAACACTCCAGAACAAGTCTTTGTTAATGACATCACCAGGTCCCTGCCAGAACAGGGACCTTACAACGCAATTCCAAGGGCTAACAGCTCAGTGTTCTCATCACGTAGGCACATTTTGAATTGCTCCATCCACTCCCACCTGTCGCAACATTTTGGAGTAACTGTATGTTTTGTGGAATGTTAACTTGTGAGAAGTTAGAAACAGGTTGATGAACATCAATGGAGATGAACAGGTTCTAGCAAGGCATTTTTTTTTCCACAGGTACAGGATCAATATTTTAAAATACATTTATAACATCAGTACTAAGCAAGTGCACTAACCGCTTATTAAAGAAGTGCAGACACATTCATGCTATCGCAAATGAACGCAAGTCCCTGCTGACTGTTACAGAAGTGCAGACGTACCTGCTTTCCATCCACTTCGATATCTGCTACGTAATTTTCAAAGACAGTGGGAACATACACTTCAGGGAACTGGTCTTTGCTAAATACAATCAACAGACAGGTCTTTCCACAGGCACCATCACCCACTATAACCAGCTTTTTTCGAATGGCTGCCATAGCTGAAAAAGAAAAAGAACACATTATTACTTCTTCTGTTGCAGCTTTTAATAGAAATACTATTAATTAACAAGCACTGTTTCCAATGAATAAGAACTTTTAAATTGGGAGTACACATCCATTAGGAACACAGATATTTGGAAGCACGCGAGTTTGAATTCCCATCCTTTTGAGAAAAACATCCCCCAGGATTTATCAATGCTCCAAAGTGCAAAAATAGCAGAAAGAAGAGGAGGTTGGTCTGGCTCAGCAGCTCTTTACCTGTCCTAAAGGTTAGATAGGAGTGTTCAGAGACAGCAAGCGAGCGAGCAGCACTGTCCAAGAGCACCTTCTGAAAAGTGTCTTCTACGTAATTGAATGACAGATGCTTCCAATCAAATGCAGTAATGTTTTCTTGTCACACTGAATTGTCTTTACTACAAAGTGTCAGAAGCTTTGTGCAAGTCAGTAGGCCTCAAGAGCGCTCTGCTGCCCCATCAAAGCACGAGCAGAAGCATCTCAAGGTAACCAGCCCGTCCCTCCAATTACAACCACCACACGACAAAGGATTTTGGAAGTACACATCCCACTCCCCAATCTGCTCTCCTGGTGCTGTTACCAGGTTAACAGCCTGCTCTCAGCTTATATTAAGTAAAAGGGGGACGCAGAGGGAGATACCACCATGGTGCCCCACACAGGTCTCTGCTGTTCAACATATGGATTTGTACCAGGACCACGCACATCCACAGCCTGTTCACATGCAGTTTTGGCCTCAAAAACACATTATGAAAGCTTGAAAAGGTTTAATGAAAGTCTAGAGTCAGGGTGGGACTGCATGAGGTGTTGGATTTGGCAACACCTGTGAAGCCACGAGTGGCCCAAACTGCATGGATAGGGATTGATTGTTCGTCATCAACTCCCACAAACAAACGCGAGGGGGATGATACAAAGATAGAAAAGAGTTCAAGCCTCCTAGATGGCAATGGGCCTTGGGAACCCTAACAAGAGGATGTTGCGGACACAAGAAATGTAGAAAGGCATAAAGGAAATCGGGAAAGTACATGGGAGAAGCCTCCTACATGAGTTAAAGAATGCAGAAACCACATCTGCCTTATGAAATCCCCATAGGCAAAGTACTCGGAAGCTGAGCAAGTACTTCGGGAAGCACTATTTATGGGCCTGCTCTCTTCTTACACTTCCATAGGCATTTATTTGTGAGCACTGCAGGAATAAGCCAGAGATTTAGGGAGGGACTTGGTTACAAGGGACTGGTATGAGGGCAGAACCATAACTACTTTCTTCTTCGTACCACGAAGGCGTTGCAGGGGAAGCTGCTTAGTCATCCCATGAACATCCTGGAAATGGAGCAAACGGCAACACCACCATAATCCCTACCATTGCATGACCAAAATACCACACAGGCAGCACCCCTGTGAGTTAACTTGTGCCATGACAACCCCAGCACAAAGCTCTGGAAGGATGACTGGCAGCTGGCGAGGAGAGAAGGGCTCCAAGAAGATAATTAAGACACAGCAAAGTTGCTTTACCCTTTCCTGCCTCTCCTCTTGCCTTAAGAAATTAAATAGAAAGGTAAAGCTAACTCTATAACAGCAATCTTTAGCACTGTTGGGTGGTGAAGAAACAGTGGATATGATGGAGATTCTGTACTTCTGCTCCAGCTGCAGAGAAAGACCATTTCAGCCCATCAAGCAGCAAGGACTCAAGGACTTGTAGCACACTGCTTTGCAAGACAGCTGCTCAAGTAATCCAAATCTGTCACTAAAATGATCTTCTTTCACCTTGAATATCTGTATATATGTATTAATAAGTTATTTATCTTAGGGAATTTGGGTTATTTTACATTTGTGGAGGGTTTAAAATGATTCAAGCTTTGAAGGTTTTCTTTCAGTGATTTTGGGTGGTTTTGAATATTTTCTAGCAATGGTAATTGATTTTTACAGAACTGGAAATCATCTGCCCTCTGCATCAAGTCAGTATCAACTACTTACAAGTTCTACTTACTGTCAGCTTTGTCTAATCTGCCCCTAAAAACTCTAATGCTGGGTCCTATACATGCTCTGCAGCCGCCTACCCCTCTGTTCCGCAATATTCACTCTGAGACAATTTCCCCCAATGCGTACTCTCAGCCTTCTTTGATGCAATGCAAGCACACGACTGTTTATCCTGTTTGTCACAGGCATAGCAGACTATTCCCTTTCCCTAGCGCAGCTGAGAATACACGCCTTCATTTCAGCTTCTCTTCAGGCAAAACAATTGCAGTTTATTGGAGCCTTCTCTGTAAATCATATTTCCCTGACTTTCCTGTTGCTCCCTTCTGGGCACAGTCCAACTGGCACAAATTCACCGAAGCACGGAGCCCAAGAGCTGAATCCAGTATTTCACCCAGGGCTTTACTGACATTAACGAGAGCTGCAGGCTTATTTTATTGATCTTCTGGGATCTACCGCTGCTTAAACACCACACTGCAAGTGTATGTCTGGTTTTTTTCCTCCCCAGAAAACAACACTGTTGATACATTCAGCTTTTAATTCATGGTAAGTCCCGGCTCTTAGGACTGCCGCACAGTAAACTGCTCTCTATTCACATTGTACCGTCACGCTTCTATTTATCCTCCCCCAACTGATGTTTCACTCTCCCTCTAAGTTCTAGCACTGTCCTCCAGCTTAATCACAGCCTTACTCAGATGCAAGTTTAATAGTCATGATTCCCAGATAATTATCTAGGTCACTGATGAAACCACCCTGGAGACAAAAGCAGGTGGATGACGGAATGGGATAACCTGTCCTTCCTCCTCAGTTTCCTCCCTCCCTCTCCCTCCTGTGCTAGTGGCTGTGGCCCTGGCCCCTGATCACTTCTTTTACCTGCAACAGCACCTGCTGTAGGTGACCTTTTTGGCGTCACCTATGGATAAATGTCCTTTTCTGTGGATTAGCAGATCAACTTCTTCTTTATCTTCCTTTAAATACTTCTGTCACTCTAGATTTTAAGTGTTCTTTGCCAACTGAAGCTCATTTTGCGCTTTGGCTTTCTATATGACTATGCCTAAGGGTCTATAAGAAAAATGCAGTTCTGTAGAAGACTCATCATTTAATGCAGTTATAAGCTCTTCCCTAAAAAACTGCTTGAAAATTTTAGTTTTGTATATATACACTTAAGCATATATATAAAAACTTATTTCTGGAGGTTTATTTTATCTCCTCAATACTTTCTTCCAGAGAAAAGCCTATCACACAGCTCTCCCTGCCTGAATCTTTCCTGAGATCTGCTGGCATTATTTGGATCCCACGCGGAAGACCATCCTATCAATCACGGTGCCCTCCAGCAGTGTGCGCTCAACCACCTCTTCCCACTACTCAGGATCCACCCCAGGAGACTTGCCCCTGCTCAGTCTTTGATGCGCAAGATGGTCATGAGGACATCTCAAAACTGCTGAACAGTCCTTTCCATCTCATAGAACAAATACCTGCATAATTCCAAATCTCTTATCATCAACTTCTAAAGGATCCTGCTGGATGCTCACAAAAAGCCTCAACCACCGTCTCTTTTCTTGGTGACATACAGCACCCTCATCTTTTTTACTCTAGTTTCATCTTTTTTACTTCTAGTTCTAGTTACTCCCAGAGCACTAGCACAGAAGAAGTCCTGCTGCATAGTGTCCTTGGAATGAATGCGTTGTACAAAATTCAAGATGCAAAGACGCATTTATATCCTTGAAGCTCTCAGTTGCCTCCAGAGCCCTAGGAGTTGCTTCTGATTTGTTTACCTCAAGCGTTCCCCTGGGCACGGAGACATGGCACGCGATCCTGTGTATAGACCCCAACAAATCTTCAGAAACAGCTCAGATTAAAAATGCTAGGTAGACACTCATGCCTCAGGATGTCACATCTGATCAGTGGATAGACCCCTCCATCAGTCTCGGAAGGAAGTGACCAAACATCACAACCACTTATTTCTTCCTGACATCAGCAGTTATGAACATCACAGCTCTATGGTGCTTGAAGTTCCTTCTCTACTGGCAAGGCTGAACTCTTACGTGCTGCCAGAACAATACACCCCACCTCTATTCAACATGTAGATGTTCAAGGATGGAACGCTCCCGTTGAGCCTGCACCCAGCCTTCTTCTCATGACAAAGTCATCTTATCTGTATCCCTGAAGGTCTCCATGCAGATGGCAATTGTTCTAACAGTGCTACATGTCCAAACTGCCCATATTTATTCTTCACATTTTAGCAGGTATCTGGCCAAGGCAACAGCATCCCATAATCCATGATTAAGTATATTTACAATGATTTCCTAAGTGAGAGGATTCAGCGTACAGATCAGCATCTTTTAGCTAGCTATTTTTAGCCAAAATAAATACATTCCTACCCAGTGGGTGGCTATAAGGGATTTTCAGGTCTGGCAAATACACAGAAAAGCAACATCACCGTTGTACAACAGAGAAAAAAACTGATTGCTTAGAATGAAGCTGTATCTTAGAGACGTACACAACAAGGACCCCATCAACAGATTCATAGCAGTTGGGTCTTTCTGATGCATTCTGACATGCTCTGGTTTTCCTAATCAGGTGTTCTGAATCCTGAAAATATATCAAATTTCAACCAGGGATCAAAAAGCACTTTGCCAGCCTAAAACGTTTCATTGAAGATGAAACCTTACATGCAAGTTAGCATCTGCTGCAGCAGCCTGTCACCTGCGAGTATACGTTTACATTTAGAGGTAAAAACCTATATGAACTACCTAAGAGGCTCTTACAAATGGACCCAATCCAAGCGACCACGACTGTAAATGAACACAAGCACTACACATTCATCATTTTATGCAATGTATAGAGCGGGGTGAGACCACTAAATCCAGAAAACTGCTTTAACAACACCACTGACTACACACACCCAACAAGGAGATAACAGACGAAATATTCTATCCCAATCAGTGTAACAAAATGACCACAGTGATCTTCTAGGGGAACGTGTCCTGTCTTCTGCAGCGAGACAACAGACCTGCAGTTTTGTCCTACTCTTAAATGAAGCACTCCTCCCACCCTTGTATTTATAGGATACGTAAACCAGCTACTCTGCTGGATTTGAAGTGGGAACTCTCACAACATGATTCATCTGAATGGAAGAGATTCAATTATGACGTTTCCCCAACCTAGGCCAGTGCCTTTCCCAGGTATTACAAGAGCTGTAGACACGGTTTACTCAACCCCACTAACATCACAGGAGGTTACAACACAAGGAGCTCCTGTTTGCTGAGTTGCCACACTAATATCCTTGTTACATGAGGCTGCTATTTCTAAGGGCAGCAAGGCTCTGCGACTCACGCAGCATAAAGCCCTGCTTGTTAAGAGAACTTAGCAAATGCTCTACAAGAATGAGAAATGGGGAAAATTTTTTTTCCCCATGCTGTAAATGTACTCCCTTCTAAGTCTTGTTGTTTACTGCAACGGAATTTGCCTCTTCTCCTCAGCGTGCTATTTATTTTTCCAAGGAACATGTCCAGTGCCTCCTCTCCTGCAAGTCTCAAGGCCACACAGCATGAGAGAACTGTAGACTTGCTGTTGACATTGTGAAGATGGAGAAGCTGGTAACAAACATGCCAGGTTTGCCTGTCTTGCTCTGAATCTCATCCTGGAGAAAGTAATAAAGCAAAAGAAACAGCCCTTTACCATCACATAGGTATCCCAACCAGATTTAATTTCTATTACCAATCAGCTACAACCAACTTTATGTTGCCTGCTCAGATCCCCTGTGTAATGCACAGTTTTGTTCAAAGAGGTCTGGATTACTACATATGTTAGCAAGAACTTGGCAGAAGCAGTTCAGCAGGACCATTATTGATGTTTCTGATGCTGACAGGGAAAACATCCTTTAAATTCTTTACCACCAAGTCTTGCTGAAGTCCTTAAAACTAAAATGTTGGAAATCAAGGGGTTTGAAATCTTATAAAGACCGCTTTGCTGCTGACTTCACCACACTCAGCACTTAAACAGCTTGTTATTGAGCAAATTACAGCCTGGCACTCTTCTCACTTGCTTCATTTCCCCTTCAGGCAGCCCTGCCCTGTGCCAGCAGGAGGAACAGGAGCAAGGCTGAGGGACCAGAAGATGAAACCGTGCTCAAGTGTCCCCCATCCCGACCAGTCAAGCCCTGCCCTCTACCTACCACAGGCGAGAACTGCCTCTGCACCAGGACCTGAATTTACTCTTAAAATACACCTGCTTTTGTTCAAGTTTGATGGGAAGGATAAGCGAATTTCCCACAAGACTCCAGTGATGAAGAGGATGTGGATGTGCAGGCTTTTCCCACAGTTTTCTTCTGGCTATTTAGAATGGTCTGGCATCAAACCCGAGAATCACAGAATCATAGAATGACTAGGTTGGAAGGGACTCACTGGGTCATTGAGTCCAACCATTCCTAACACTCCCTAAACCATACCCCTCAGCACCTCAAACTACCAAAACAGTTTCGAGCAGAGTGCAGATCAGCCCTAAAACAAAAAGGTCTGTTTTCAGGGCAGCTGTACACACACAGTGGAGAAACCAAGACTGAATATGGAGCATCTGGGTAAGGGAAACGGTCCAAAGACCACGAGCAGAGAATGCGGAGAGGCCAGGCAAACAGACGAGGAGGAGGATAGCAGAAGGATTTAACCACTCAAATCCACCCTCCCCTACAGCAGGATCCAGGATTCCCACATCTCCCAGCTGTTTAATTGCCAACAGGAGGCAAGGTTCTCAACCTTCTCCACTTAAGTCCTAAAGGAAAATGTCAGCAACCATATATTTTGTATTTTTTTCCTCCACTACACTTTTCATTGGTGACAGTGAGTATAAAGAAACGCCAGAAACATTGCAGTTGGCTGCTGAAACTCTATTCCTCAAATCAGGTCTTTGAGCATACAGAAGCCTGCGTGTGCTATCTTGCTATTTTCTCCACACAGCTCATACAGGATGGGCTACGTTCTTAAAGAGCAATGGTTGTAAGTAAAGGAAATGACAACCCAAACTCACCTCTTACCAAAGTCGCAAAATGGGTAGCAAACAGCCATGGGACAGCAATAACAGCAAGAGAAAAATAAAACAAAGAAAAACAGCGATTCAATGCTGTAAAGGAGTTAGATACAACTCATGCTCCTGCTACAGGGTTCCTAAAAGATCCTGGAAGAACTACATACATGAAACCATGCTGCAAGCGACCGCTTGTTTATTACCTTTACTTCTGAAGACATCCAGAATAGAACTCGTCTGTACAGCTGCTCTGAAAGTAAAGACAGACAAACTCCATGCTCAGGCTGATTGTTTGGTACCATGTACAGTTTGAAATCAAATTTACTGGGGTAGAAATAGTTCAATTACAAGCCACTGCAACACAAACACCTCAAAGATGAATGCAGTCACCACTATAAAGGAGACAGTCAACAGGGCTTATTTCAATAATTGAAATTTACTTAATTCTGTGCAAATTTGCCTGTGGAAACTTGCATTCATAACTGATAAACTACGGTATTTAAAGCGTTGCCAACAAGGCCTTTGGGAAACAACTACATGCACATTCCTTACAGCATCCAGCACAACGCAGTTTGACAGTACTGCAAAATAGACCTATTTCTAACTACAGCTACGTGGGAGCAGCTGGTAAGAAAAACGTGTATTTTTGGAGGGTTACATATGAAATGCAACACTTGAGAGAAGTCCTAAAGCTGGCAAAGCACAGGGCAGGCTACTGACACTGCACATTAAATGTTAGCCATGCTGAAACAGAAGTTTTCTATTATTGGATTGAAGTATAATTGAAAAAAAAAAAAAATGACACAGGTCAACGTAGGACCAAAGGGATTAAAATACTGGAGAGAGGTCCTTCAGGAAGGTCCTCGGACAGGGCAGGCAGTTTATTCAGACTGTGTGTTAACCACGCTAGTTAATACTTTGGGGAAAGGGCTTTGCGAGCATAGCTGTGCCTTTCCAGAGGCAGCTTTAAATCAGGAGCAGCACAGCTGTGTTACAGCCCTGGCTAATAACCCCACTGGGTCTCAGCTAACTCCGCAAATAACCAGCTCAAGCCTCTTTGTACCACATCACCAGGACCGGGAGCAGCGTCAGCTTAACTGCATTAGGTCTTAACAACGTTGGTTCAGTGCCAGCCCTGGTGAACCCTTAATGACTGATGAATTTTACACAGTCCTTAAGAGTTATCCAAAAGCACCAAACTGGTGTTTAATACACATGGGCATACAATGTGTTTCAGTTAAGCACACAGCATGCTGTTTATGCTGCTTTTACAACAGCTGCGATAGGGCAGGAGGTACCTCAGCCAGCACAAAGCCTGCCAGCGCAAAGGTTTTGAGGAAACCTGAATCGGCAGTCAGTCCTAGATCCGTGTTGTGTGTCATGCGGACATAGTACATCTAATCTGAGATATCACGTGAAGTCTCAAAGCTGGATTCATCCTATCGAATTACAGCCCTTGCCCTTGCTTTCCTCTTCAGGATAAATCCTGTATGACAACCCGCAATTCTTCTGACTCGCAAAGAAGAAAATTGCTTTGGATTCTGATATATTTTCTCACTTTCTAACCACCAGAGGAAAGAGTATAACATTTTGCTTTGCTCTCCTCCCCTGTACAGGCCACCTGCCCTACGCTTTACAGGAACGATGCCTCAGCATGATCAAACACCCCCAGGAACACACAAACTATCTTTTGTTGAAACGCCCAGGCCATGACTGTGTCCCTCAAGCAGCACCAGCGCGGACACTGACCAAGGGACTAACTCGTGCTGCAGCAAAGTTTACATTTCCTACCCCCGGCGACTCACTGACCGTCCTTTACTACAGGTCTGCACCCATAAAAATGGGTGTGTTAGCCTGGGACCTAGGTCTATGCACCTCAGCACCTGGCATTCAGGATCAGTTTAGGAGTGGATTCTTGCAGCAAAGCAGAAGTGGAAAAATGAGCAAGAAACTTCTTTCTCTGTATTCTCCAGTCTCCAATCATTTTCAGCTCAGGAGCTTCTGGGGTCATATGTGGTTCTTGTGAATTTGGTAACCTCACACAGATATCTCTTCCATGAGCTTGTCCAGGCTCCCTTTGAACCCATGTAAACTTCCAGTGCTTCTGATATCCTGTTGGAGGGAGTTCCCACAGCTTAATTACACATTGTGTGTAAAGCCACTTCCTTCAAATTCAAAATTGTCCCTATTAGTTTCTTTTTCTGCCTCCTAAATCCAAAACGGAGAGCGAACAGTTTACCACGCTCACTCCCTCGCTGCTGCCCACAGAACAGACCCTCTAAACGGAAGCATCCTAGCATAGAGGGATTTTTTGTTTGTTTTGTTTAAGGTTTTCCTATATCTTTACAGCTTTGACAGCAGTGACTGACTGGTTGATCCATCAGCCGCTGCTTGCATGTGGAAGGACAAAGTGGAGGAGGCATCATGGTGAAGCGCTTCAGCCGGGAAGGCCCTTGGCAGCCCAACACCGTGTCCCTTCCCATCCCACATCATCTGTCCCAGCCGCACAGGCACCAAGGCTGCTGCAACGCTGGCCCCGGGAGCTGCAGCCCAGAGGGACGCCCTGGTTTTGAGCAGGGCGTGCTGTACATCCACCGTGCCCTATCAGAGAACCACACCCTGAGCTGCATTTCAAGTGCAAACAAGCTACAGCTTGGTCATTCCCCCGTACACGTTTCACTCCTCGCATTAACTCCAGCGCACATTATCCTGACTTTAAAACAGGCGGTAATAGAGAATCCCCTACCCTGCTTCTCCTTCCAGCAGTTAGCTACAATTTCTGCCCTAGCGATGAGGTGTTATCTGTCACTTCCTCACTTATTTGGCCTCTGCGAGTTACTTCATACTGGTATTTTGTTTCTTCCAGGTGGTTGGTAAGAAAAACAGCCCAAGAGTTAACTCCTCATGATCTCACTAGACAGACGCACTTGAGTTGCCCCTTGTCTTTCAAAGCTTTTCTCTTCCTACTAAATTTAATACAAACCGTATTGATTTTGTACCAGCTTAGTTTCTCACTGAAAATGACATGCAATTACTGAGAAGGCTAAGATGAACACCTGTACTTAAGATCCAAACTGAAACAATTAACACTAATTGTTTCTATTTCCCCCACTCCAGGCTGAGTGGCATTGCCTTAATTCTTTCCTGACGCTTTGTTACTTATTCCATTATTGTACCTGGGATTGATGTCTTAGACTGATGGGATTATAATCATTAAGGTTGTCCTACTTCTCTTTATTATTACTGCATATTAGCTTAAACTGCTGCAGTATGTAAAGAGCTTTCTGGGAAGAAAATATTACATAAACCCCCTCCATGCTCAAACCAGAGATCCTCAGAGCCAAGATATCCATCCCAACAGGGGTGTCAACGGCCAAGTCTGGTCAGATCAGGCGTGCACCACCATTCAACTTTATTTTATATTTATTTAAGGAGATAATCAAAATACCTGATTTAAGGGAAGTTCCCTGTGTACGGATAAATAACTGGTGAGAGATAGGAAACTAGAGAGAAAGAAATGCTCAGGTCTCACAGAAAACCACCAGCAGAATCTACACAGCTCAACATCCCTAAGTGACCTGAAAAAGCAAGAAAAAATAACAATACAACACAATTCACTGATGATGACAAGATGCTGAGGTCATAAAGGCAAGGGCTTAGTGTGATGAATTTCGGAAACTTAACAGACTTTGTGCCTAAGCAAGAACATTCTAAACGGATAAATGTGAAGTGATGCACAGGGTATAAACCAGATTCAACTTCATACGTGGAATCATGGACTGGGAGCAGATTGCTGCTACTCCCGGGCAGTATTTTAGGTTATATTGTCCTGTAAAATAACAAGTTCAACACTGTGATGAGCTAAAAAAATTAAAACTCCAGTATTAAGATCTAGGAAAAAAAAAGAAGAAACCAGAAATCATTAAGCTGGTGTAGGAATTCACAAGCACGCCTGCATCTTTTGTGCACAGTTGTGATCCTCCCTGTGTCAAAAGGCTATAAAGGAACTGGAAATGACTCAGAGCAGGGCAACAAGGATGATTAAACTACAGAACAGCTTCCACATGAAGAACAATCATGGCAGGACTGGAGAAAGGGCAATCTGCAAGAGATGCAAGCGAGGAAGAAAACGACTGCAGACACTTCTCTGAGATCCTACGCAGCAGCAAGAAAAGCTGGGGCTTGAGCACTGAGACTTTAAAAAGGCCAAGGGCACACGGGGTGAGCCAGGTTCAGAGGAAAGGCAGGCCGGCCGGCAGGGCACACGGCAAGGCTGCCTTGTTTCTAACACATTTCAACTTTCTAGATCCATAATTTCTTATTCATAGGTTCCTCTTTGAATCCCCCTCTTCTCACAGTTATTTTCATGCTGCTGAGCTTCTGTTTTGTATTTTCAACTTTCAGTTTCTACTTTTCTCCTATTTAATCCATCAGGCTTTCTTGCATTGTTTTTTAAGTGCAAACAAAACAGATGCCTTCATTTCCTTTCCAAGTTGGGTTATTTAATTTGCTTTCAACACTTGGTTGGGGAAAAATATCACAAAAGGAGGTTCCTGAAACATCTTTTTTAAGCCTGTTTAAGCCAAAACTTTTAGAAACTCAAACAGCAACTTGTGCCAGCAAAACTCTGTCTTAACATTGTCACCATGCATCCTATTTTGCAAACACCAAAATTAGCAAGGTCCTCCTATGCTCTTCACCTCCCTGTTTCTATATAATTAGTAAATTAACACCATTTCAGAACTCAGGGAAGAAGACTAATTTGAACATTTCTCCCCTGCCTTACTCCACCAGGACAGGTCCTGCTCCAAGGCTGAACGCAAAGCTAGGACTACGAGAGGAGAAAGCAGTGTTTTGTTCTCAGGACCTGTGGCTGCCATAGCTGTCCTTCCACCCTCACTTAACATTCCTGTTACTTTGCCCCTACTGACTAGGTCTTTGTTATCTGTAGGTACGATGACTTACGAGAGCACTTCTCTTATGCAATACTGACTCCCAAGATTACTTTAAACAAAATGAGATTAGGGCTTAATATTGAGGTAACTATAGTAGATCTGTGGATCTCCACTTGTGTGCGATCTGCAGAATGCTTTGCATATGAGATACCTTTTTAGTTGGTATCCTCTCTGCCCAGACACCTCCAGCATTTTCAGGAGGATGGGGGGCACTCACACACTGAACAAGGCAGGTTCTGCTTGGGGAAGATCGCAGTCTTTAAGCACGCACTGCTGCCACGTCACGGGCAGTAGCACACACGGACAAGAGAACCTAACACCAATTCTTCCAGACAACCCAGAGCTGATGCCCTCACCTGCGTTCCTCCTCTCACCACAAGACATCTGTTGAGACCGCACTGGTTCAGACCAAACACTTCTCAAGTCCAGCACCCTGCCTGACAGACGCAGGTATCTCAGGTGACTAAGAGTAAAAGAAGGAGCAAACACATTGATACCTCTGCAAGTGTATTTTCTGTTCCCAGCTTGAGGGTATTTTTTGTTTATTTAATCTTTGTGCTCAAGAGCTCATTTGATACCAGCTTCTTCTGTGATTTCATCTGTTTGATCCTGAAGCCACATAAATTGATGTCATTCAAAGCACTCTGTGACACCGCACTCTGCAGTCTCAGTACAGACTGCGGGCGGAAGAAGCACCATCGGTTTCGATCTAGGCAAGACTGTGCTCAGCGTACCAAGCTGAAGGGTTCAAATCTTTCTAACCATCCCTTGTACGAAATCCATACCTCCTCCCTCATCATCATTCTTCTCGGCCTCTTCCCGCTGCACAAAGCCATTTTGAAGTCCATCTTCCTTTGCACAAAGCCACAGTAATTGGTATATTAAAAAACGAAAGCCATGACACTACCCATCTGTTTTCTTCTTTACTCCCTCCCCCAAAGCCCCTCACGAAGACTAATATCATCACTGTTGAACTTTAAACTTGCATTTTCACAGAATTATGACAAGCTTTTCCTCCAAAGTGGCAATAATTAACTTTAACCCCATTGGTGCATAAACAACCTAAAATGTCCCCCCGTAACAAACTTCATTTGACATTTTACCGTCTGTATTTCAGTATCAGAAGGACGAGCTGCAATTCATCCTAGTCAGCTCTTGTGTTTTCTTCCCTTACTACTCAACACCTTTCCTACCAGATCATATATGAGTACGCTGAGCAGGACAGGTGCACCACGGATCCTTGTTCTTAAAAAACTCCAATAGATTTAAGCAGCACTGTCTCCCTTGTGGAAATCACACTGACTTTCTCCCAACACAAGTTGTTATTCCATCTGCTTACTTATTTTTATAGAATTTGTTTTTAATAAAGCCCACTGAACTCTGATATCTGGCTGAACTGTCTTTAACAGCTACCTTGCAAGCCATCTTCTACTTCTCTGGCTTCAAGGTTTTAAGTGAGAAATTACAGTGTGTAATTAATAATTCGGTCATTTCATCCCTGTGCTTCCTTTGGAACCCTCGGGCAAGCACCATCTGGTCTTGGCATTTTGTAACTATATTTATCATTTTGCTCTAAAAACTTATACGCCAACACTTCGAACAGAGACAGATCTGCCAATGAGTCCTGCTTCCCATAAAGAGAATTTCTGGCATAGGACCTCCACAGTGAACAGGAATGCACATAAGTCATTTAACTTTGTACTGATGGCTTCATCATCAAATATTTCTTTCACTTCATCATCATGGCCCTCCAGACCCCAGCACCTTTCTGGCTTCTGATGTACTTGGAAAAGAATTTTCTCTTAGTTATTAGTACAACGCTGCTCACAGCCTATCTGGTGGGCCCTTATATTTTTCATTTGACTTGCCAGGGTTCTTTTTCTTGCTGAATTCTCTGGTCAACTGCACGACTTGAACTTTCTGAAGGCTGTATTCTTATTTCTAATGCTTTCTCTATCCCAAACTGCACGCTCGTTCTCATCTGTCAACATCCCACAGTATAATTTAAAATCTTCCCAAGAAGACTTTCAATTTTGAGCGCAGGAGCCTAGTTTTGCTGTGGTTTACATGGAACCCAGCCTTTCCAAACAGCTTCTGGACTCAAGTTCAAAAAATGAATCAATTCATTTTGTCAGTACCAAGTCAAGATCCTACAGCAAAACACCCTTCTCATCTCACACAATTTGAACAGAGCAGAGAGAAGGTGAAGAACAAAGAGCCGCCAGGTGTAAAATGTAAGAAAAATGAAATGTTAGAAAAGAATGCAAACAGAGATAGCTGGTACTGGGAGAGCTGCTACACCTTTCAAACCACTGACACACGCAGACAACCTTCCTCAAAACCGTGAAGATGAGAGAGAATCACTTTGTCCACATCCACAGTAGAGATCCGGTCCAAACGTGACACTTCTATCAGCCAGTACACGGCCAGGTGAGACAGCAGTATTTAGCGTTGCAAAGCACCATTAATTAAATGAGCAAATAGACTGAATTCTGCATTGTTCCTAATTAGAAACAACAATTAAAAAAGCACAAACAAAAAGCCCACAACTGTCAGAGCTTGAGGAAAGAAAGACCTCATATCCGTTGTGGGTGTACTGCCCAATTTTACTTGGTATCCTAGTGACTCTCCATCTGTTCCTCCTGCTGGGGACCTCGGTCATGAAGGCTGGTCAAACAAAGACAGTGAACCTCGTTCTGATTAGTTTAATTAGATGATTCATTTAGGAAGGACTGGCTGTTAGTTGTGTGTATGCAACAGTGGATGGCAAATATCTTAATTGAAAGGCAGTCTATGGATATCTTAGTTCTTTAACTGGCTCAAACACCCTTCTCAAGAGAAAACATGGCGATAGAAAAAGGACAGAAGAGAGGATAGACAAGTCAGAGTTGTTCTACAAACTCCAACCGTGTTTTGGTAGCTTTTATTCACAGTTCTGAATGAGGCGATGAGATCACATCAAGGCCAAAAGGCACCCAAGACACCTAACAGCGCTGTAAAATGGCTTAAAGCAAGAATAACTTCACCAGTGTACCAGAGACAGGTTTTTTGGATATTTGTGCTTATTTCTGAGATGACCCCGAAAGCGATAAGCAACTACCTCTTTCCACTTAGCCACCCAGCTATTTACACAGCGTCCAGTGTTGCAGGACAACAAACACACCAGCAGGTAAGGAGCAGAGGATTTTCACCACGCATTCCGGTGTGTGCTATTGCACAGCTGTATTCCTCGGAATGACGGTAACCTGTCATTTGGTAAGTTTATTTTGCACAGCACAGTTCGTACTATTCAGCCTTATTACTTGTTTACAAGGATAGACTCACCACAGATGAGTTTAAGATTTAAAGAGCATGCTGGCGAGCCCTTATCGACACGCTAACTTCCTCAAACTCACTGATTAAACTTTTCCTCCACCTTAGCTAAACTGCATTTGAAGATGGGTTGTAATACAACAGGAGAGTTTAAAGGGATGTGGAATTACACGGGAGCCAGATCAGATTTTAATATAAAAGCTAAAAGCGTCTGAGCAGAAACTTGGAAAGAACCTAGTGATATTGTAACAGCAGGGAATAAAACGTTACTGAGTGAGAAGACCCAACTGGCTAGTGAGAAAGTAGTAGTCTCGGTCAGAAATCTCTAGGGCTGAATGGACCACCGTGTAAAGATGAGCCAACAGGGTTCTGGGCAATGTAAATATGTTGAGAGAAAATGATGAAGCGCAAAATGTAGGAAAAACAAGAGGTACCATTAAAAAAAAATAAGGAAAGATAATGATATTTCTAAGCTGCCCAAACTATCAGACTGTTTTTATGTGGAATTTGCTTATCTGAAGAGCCATCGCTAGCCCTACATCCTGGTGGCAGTTAAGATCATTTAGGATGTTTTTACTGTCAATTCCTGGCTCAGAGAACTCCCCGCCTCTGGCGCTCAATTGCTGTGGCACTCAGCCAGAGCGTGAGTTTGGTGAACTAGGAGGGATAACATAATCACTTGGCTTAGCCCTGTGACTGAATTTCTTTTGCTCCTTGCGTGAAGGGGCATTTATGTCTTGAGAAACTATTTATTTTTTAAAAAAACCCAACACCACAGCAGGTATTCTAGTGTTAAATGATACAAATCACCCATTAAAATTAATTTATGTCGAGCATTTATGCTGAATATGCTGTCAGGCATTCCAGCGAACTAATTAAAATGAAATAAGGCTAATGGCAATTTTTCTTTTTTTAAACATGCAACTTCAGTCCAAATCAGAGCCAGAATTAGTCTGCCTACTTGAAATGTTAGCGTGGTGTGGCTGGAGCCCTGGGTACAGCCAGGCCAGAAGGAGGGCACACGGGGCACCAGGAGAGCCTTCAACTGAAAGTAAATATTCTCAGAAACAATCTTTTTTTTCAGACAGGGAGAAACTTCGTATTTCCCTACTGAAATCCCCAAAGAAAGCCATTGCAGAATCTAATACTTCGAGTCACAAACAATATTCAGGACAAGAAAACCTAATTTTTAAGATTTCTGAGATATAGAGATGGTTGTAAAAGTTGCTTTTAGAAGTGGTGCAGAGTTTTAAAAATCACAGTCAGCACAGTTTTTACCCAGTGTCAGCTCTGGGGTGGGGGGAGAAGCAACAACAAACCTAACATTCCCTAGGTAGGTCTTAGGATTCAGTTTTCTCCAAATCCTGCATTATGTACGGAAAGAGCGGGTGGGAACTACTGCTCATGATGGGTTCCCTACAACAAACAAGTGAACTGTACAGGGAGAGAAACAAAAGCTGGATATGAGGCAGCAACTAAAAACAAACAAACTGTTCCAGACACCTCTTAGACAGACTTAAAGGGATATCAGAGCAGTAAAGGCATCGTTTGACTGGGGACAATACTTCATGCTGAGCCTCTGTAATATCTTGAGCTTTGTGAACCTCTATAAGAAGTTTTGTTTCTTTTTTTTATGACAGAATCATGGAACGTCAGGTTGGAAAGGACCTTGGGGATCATCTGGTCCAACCTTTTTAGGTGATATGCAGTTTAAATGAGATGTCCCAGCCCCCTGTCAAGCCGAGCCATAAAAGTGTCCAGTGTAGAGGAAGCCACCACTTCCCTGGGGAGATTATTCCAACGTTTAACTGTTCTCATGGTTAAAATTTTTCTTCTGGAATCCAATGAGAATCTCCCCAGGAGCAACTGATACCCATTCCTCCTTGTTTTTCCCATGTGACTCCTTGTAAAAAGGGATTCTCCATCGTCATGATAGACACCGTTTAAGTACTGGTACATGGCAATAAGGTCTCCTCTAAGCCTTCTCCTCTATTTTTAGGCCCAAACACAGCTGAAGTGGTGCCCAAGTCTCTTCTCAGCCCTGGAGGAACGGGCTGCCTAGCAAAGAAGCGTTTGGTAGAAATGGGCCTCCTGGGAAAGGGCGTTTCGGTAGGAACGGGCCTCCTGGGAAAGGGCGATTTGGAAGGAATGGGCTGCCTGGCAAAGGGCATTTTGGAAGGAATGGGCTGCCTGGCAAAGGGCGTTTCAAGCAGGAAAGGGGCTATCTGGGAAAGGGGATTTTGGTAGAAACAGGCTGACTGTGAAAGGAGCTTTTGGTAGGAAGGGGCTGCCCGGGAAAGGAGTTTTCGGTAGAAATGGGCCGACTGTGAAAGGAGCATTCGGTAGGAACGGGCTGCCTGGCAAAGGAACTTTCGGTAGGAACAGGCTGCCTGGGAAAAGGGGCTTTGGTAGAAACGGGCTGCCTGGGAAAGGAGCTTTTGCCAGGAAGGGGCCGCCTGGCAAAGGAACTTTCGGTAGGAAGGGGCTGCCCGGGAAGGAACGTTTCGGTAGGAAGGAACCGCCTAGAAAAGCGCGTTTCGGTAGGAACGGGCCGCCTGGTAAAGGAGGTTTCGGTAGGAAGAAGCTGCCCAGGAAGGAGAGTTTCGGTAGGAACGGGCCGCCCGGCAAAGCGCGGTTCGGTAGGAAGGGTCTGCCGGGAGAAGGGGCCGGGTCTCCTCGGGCTCCGGGCCGGCCGGTCTCGTTGCGGGCGCGGCCCGGTCCCTGCTCGGCCCCGGCCCCGCGTGGCGGCGCCTCCCGCGCGCGCGCCCCGGTGACGTCACCACAACAAGCTGCCACTCACCGGGCACCCACGCGGGGGGGGGGGGGGGGGGAGCCGCCCACGGGCCCCGCCGCGGGGCCGGCACCGGGATGGGGGGACGGGGAGAGGGGAAAGGGGGAACCGCCGGGACCGCGCCCCGCCCGCCCCGGCAAGGCCGCCATTACCGGTCCGCAAAACTTGTGGGCTCGCGGTAGGGCCACCCTCCTGCTTTTGTGCGCCCGATGCCGCTCGGGCGGGCCCGCCCGGAAGCTGCAACGCGGGGTGCCGGTGAAGGCGGGGGCGGCCGGGCCGCACCCGGTACGAAACGCGGTGTAAATCCGGTAAACCGCCCTCCCCGAACAACACGATTCCCCTCCCCACTTCAGTACCTGCGGCCTGCGCTGCGTCTCGCTGCCGCCGCTTCCTGCTGTACAGGCCCGAGCTCGAGCAGCGGCGAACGGAAACGGGCGGGGCGGGGGCGGGCGGGCGTGCGCGCTCACCGGCCCGGCGCGACGCGGCCGCGGCGCTGCGATCCCAGCTCTGCGCCCCCCCCACACCCCTCGCCGCCACGCCCGGCCCCGCCCCCCGCGCGCGCCCCCGCCCGGTCCGCGGCCAATCAGCGCCTGCCGGCCCCGCCGCGCGACCAATCAGCACAGCCCGGCCGCGCCCAGCCACGCCCCCCGCGCGCGCCCCCGCCCGAAGAGCGGCCAATCAGCGCGCCCTGCGCGCGGGGCATGCCGGGAAGCCGCGGTATAAAAGCCCCGGTGCTATTTACACCGCCCGGGTTGGGTTGGCGGCGCATGCGCGGGATGGGGATGGGGATGGGGATGGGGATGGGGATGGGGATGGGGATGGGGATGGGGATGGGGATGGGGATGGGGATGGGGATGGGGATGGGGATGGGGATGGGGATGGGGATGGGGATGGGGATGGGGATGGGGATGGGGATGGGGATGGGGATGGGAATCCACGGTGCTGGTGGGGGGGCAGCTGTGGTGATGGGAGTTCAGGGGCTGGGAATGGGAGCGGTGGGCGCTGGGGCTCTTGGTGGGTGGGAAAGCCATGGTATTTGGGAGCTGTGGTGCTGGGACCCATCGTGGTGGGAGCTGGGAATCTTGGTGGGTGCTGGAAGCTGTGGTTCTGGCAAGCTTGGTGTGGAAAGCTGTGGTGTTGGGGAGCTTGGTGGTGGGAGCAGTGGGCACTGGTACTCCTGGTGGGTGGGAGCTATGGTGCTGGAAGCTGTGGTGTTGGGAGGGTTGGTGGTGGGAGCTCAGGAGCTGGGAATGTTGTTGGTGGAAGCTGTGGTGGATGGGAGCTTCATAGTGGGAGTGGTGGTGCTGGGGAGCTCGGTGGGTGGGAGCCGTGGTGTTGGGAAGCTTGGTGGTGAGAGCTCTCTTACTGGGAGTGTTGGTGGTGGGAGCACAGGAGCTGGGTATGTGGGTGCAGGAAGCTGTGGGAGTGGTGGGCGCTGGGAACCACGGTGCTGGAAGTTACGGTGCTGGCAAGCTTGGTGGGGAAGTTTGTGGTGTTTGGGAGCTTGGCGGTGGGAGCTGTGATGTTGGGAATGTTGGTGATGGAAGCTGCGGTGGGTATGATCTGTGGGTGCCGGGAAGGGTGGTGAGTTGGAAACTTGGTGGTGGGAGCTGTGGTGTTGGGGAGCTTGGTGGGGGAGGCTGGGGTGCTGGGAATGTGGGTGCAGAGAGCCTTGGTGGTGGGAGCAGTGGGCTCTGGGGAGCTCGGCAGGTAGGAGCTGTGATGCTGGAAGCCATGGTGTTGGTAAGGTTGGTGGTGGGAGCTCAGGTACTGGAAGCTGGGATGCTGGGAAGCTCGGAGGTTAGAAGCTGTGGTGCTGGGAAACTTGGTGGTAGGGAGCTTGACAGGTGGGAGCTGGCATGGTCACCATAATATCATGGTATGTCAAGGTTGTCATTGCTTTAGAGCTATCAGCGGAGCAGCGTGAAGCATCTGCCTACCCCAGGAAAAATGTATTTGTGTGGTAGTGGTGTGTGTGTGGTTTTAGAAAAACAAAACAAAAAATCCCCAACAACTTGCCTTTCCAAGCTGATTTGGATATTTAGCTCTTCTTAAAGTCATGAACTTTCATCTGAACCTAGGCTGCTCGGATTCAGAAAGGATGAAAATTAGCAGGTCAAGACACTCCAGACGTGTTAAGTGTCTTCCCGGTTTCCTTGTATATGGCATAATTACACAAATAGGAACTCTCCCAGTCGTGCCTGTATAAAAAGCAATGTAGAAGCAGCGGAGTCCAAAACAAAAGGAGATGCATTTCTTCCATTTAGGACATCATTCTTCCTCTCTCTCCAGTCTACACAGGTTTAAGGCCAAGCGCGGGCCTCGCTGAAGTTACTTTTTGACCTGCCTTGCAGATAAAGATGCTCAGAAGGTAAGGTGCTTGTCTGAAGTCCTAAAGGAAGCATCCTCGAAAGGCAGTTGAACACAAGCTGTGGTTGGAGAGAAGAAGCTTCTGAGCTCCAGCTCAATGCAATTGAAGTGTATGACACTGGCACAGGTTTGCTTGTGGCATAGACACCTTCTAGACGGCACTGGTCTGGTTTCCCTGGCCCAGAGACCAGCGAGGGCTGCTGGAGGAGGAAGCAGATCTGTGTCCCCATTGAAACCCTGGTACAGAAACCACCACGGCTCAGAGGAACAGAGGCCTTCCAAGAAGAGCTATGAATTTCAATTCAATTCTTTGTCTTCTTTCACACCACTGCAGCACCTTTGCGTTAAACTCGTACGTGGCATTCTGCTGGCCTTTAGTGTGCAGTTCTAACTATGGCGAGAAAATGCAATGAAAATAAGTTTACCATGTGGTACACGTGGAGAGACTTAATTGAATTAAAAACCCTATCAGAAGAATCTACAGTTTGACCAACTGGCAGCAAGGGAGAGCAGTGAAGTTCAGTTTATGCTCAAAGACCAAATTTATCCAGAATTTTGAGTTTCTAAGCAGAACAGAAAAAAATCAGAGGTGCTTACCCAGAGTTTCCAGCAATAACTGTGCTATGCTGAAATATTTAATGCTTTGTAAGTTTCTATTTGCTTTCTATTTCTATATGCTTTCTATTTCTTTTAGAATAGAAAGGGACTAGGAGATGTCAATTATATAGTAAGGTATTTGATATTAACTCTTCTTGTGCTGTTTACAATACCAATCTGATCATTTTCTTCCTGCTTTCTGAATTTAGAAATATTTGGAAGAGCTCTAACGAATTATACTATGTGGGAGTGAAATAAAACCTGTTTCCCTTCTTAGTTTTAGAGAGTAAACTAAACTGAATATGTTTATGCAACTTAGTCTGAAAGAATTCCATTTCCCCACTATCTTACTAGTATTTCAAAACCTGTTTTGCTGCTGAGCAGCCCCACCACCCCAGTTCTGGATTTGTTTCAAGAAACAGCAAAAAAACCCAAACCTCTTAGACTATGTGCCCCTCTCCAGATACAAACGTATGTGTGCAACATTCCACTTCTATCCCAGGCAGCGGGAATGCACCAGAGAGAATGTCCTACAGGAACTGAATTCTGATATGTGATTTCCATCTGCCTTTAAATGCTCAATACACCCTCTGTTTGTCTTATGCGTGGAAGGAAGGACAAACACAACCCCTCAGTGTGAAACACGCTGTAGTTGGGCAGCAAGGACAGACCTACAAGAACCTCCAGTCTTGCCTGAGCGCGACGGTGCCTGTGCTCCGCTCCTTTTCTGCTGTCTGCTGCTACACTCTGGAGAAGCTAAATCACAGAAGGACCAAAGCAGGACACCTGGTGTGTGCTTGTACAGCTGGAAGAGAAAAGAAGTCATGGTTGTGCTCCGCTACTGGTGGGAAGGTTCACCTAAATCAGCTGTACCAGGGCAGGATGAGAGCTGAGCCCCAGCAGCACTGAGTGCACCTGCCTGGGGGGGTCCTGTCCTACTAGGAAACTACCCTGGAGATGCTCCCTAACTATCTGCAAAACTGAGAGAAAATGCACAACGTCCTCCGTTATTCATATTCCCTGCTCCAAGCGACATAAATATGATTTTTTTAGGCTGCTTTTAGCACTTTCTGACAGAGGAGGGAGCTGTCAGCTTACCGTTGAGCTGCTCAGCAAGCAGAGATGCCCACCTGGGAGCTGGTTAAGCTGTCTGGGTGACCCACTGAAGGCAGGTGTTAATAAGCCTGACTTGCAGGAGGTGGACGCTGGCCTGAAAGTGCTTAAATACTCCACTTTAACTGCATATATGTGGTGGTTTGTGTCCCTGTACAATAAAAGACACAATAACTGCTCTGCTGGGATGGTGGGAGCAGCAGGCAGGAGAAGCTGTTTGGAGGTGGAATGTTTGACGGTGGGGTCTTGGGCTTTTTGTTGTAGTGATGCTCTCCTCTGTTGCACCAAAAGCCCCTGGAAAACTGCAGCCTGTGCAACACCCACCTGCTAAGAGCTAGAGACAGAGCACCCCTCTGTGTCCAAGCGATGGAGTAGCCCTTTCATTGAATCATAGAATAGTTTGGGTTGGAAGGGACGTTAAAACCCATCCAGTTCCAACCTGGCCTTGAATACCTCCAGGGATGGGGCAGCCACCACTTCCCTGGGCAACCACCTGGGACACCTGCCAGGCAGCAGAAACAGGCAAGGAAAAAGCTAGGTTAAACTGGTTTAAAGTTGATTTAAGCTAACACGGGCTGGTCTGAAGTGGGATAACAACCTGATTCCATCTGCTCTTTCTCCTAGGGCAACTCCTCGGTAGCTTCCTGCCTCAGCCAGCAGCAGTGTGACACAGTATGGCTTAATTACAACCCTGAAATAAAAATAATTTCTTCATTATATGTTGTCTTACGGCTGCATCAGTCGCCTTCTGTCCAGCTGCTCCTGGCAGAGCTCCAAGTGGGCTGAATCGTGCTGGTTTGGCAGGTACGTGGTGGGGTGGTGGTTCCAGTCTGCAGCTGGGCAGAATGAGGCTCTGAGTCAGAAGCTCCTGGTGACGTTGCTAAATTCAATTTACCACAAAGGTCTTTTTCTACTTCATACTGAAGCTGTCTTTATGCAGTCTTTCTGCCTTCAGCCATATGGCTCGGACCCAATTCTTGCGAGTCACACACATTCATTCGTTAGCCGTTGGAAAAAAGTAAGCGAGTAAGAAAGAGAGTGGTGGCCGTATTACGTGTTTGTGGACTGATTTCAACCACACTTGTCTTCTTACAAAAGTTAGGTGATAAAGATTGAAAGTCAAGGCAGCCTGTATCCTACCTAGGGTATCATGCTCTATTTTTCCAGCCATGGAGATAATCTTTATAGAATCACAGAATGGTTTGGGTTGGAAGGGACCTTAAAGCCCACCCAGCTCCAACCCCCTGGGATGGTCAGGGACACCTCCCATTAGGTCAGGCTGCACAAGACCCCATCCAACCTGAACACCTCCAGGGATGGGGCAGCCACAACTTCCCTGGGCAACCTGTGCCAGTGTCTCACTGCTCTCATAGTGAAGAAATTCTTCCTTGTGTGTAGCCTAAATCTGCCCCTCTCCAGCTTATACCCATTGGCCCTCGTGCTATCCCCACAAGCCTTTATGAACAGCCCCTCCCCAGCTTTCCTGTAGCACCTTCAGGTATCAGAAGGTCGCTATAAGGTCTCCTCGGAGCCTTCTCTTCTTATGTCAGATGACTTCATTTTAAATTGTAGCGAACCCCTGAGCTGATGATTTAGGAGCACTCATGCACTGTCATTGTTGCGGCTCTGGGTTTGGTGTGTTGCTTTGTGCACAAGAAAGATGGATTGTTAAGGCTAAATGAAGAAGGAATACCAAATGCCATATGAAATGGAATCTCTCTTCAGCCTGTCAGTCCTCCAAATCCTGTTCATCTTTCCCCAAAGTACTGGTGCTAAAAATCAGCAGCCTTTCCTCCCCCTCAGTCAATATATTGAGATTAGCTTAGAGGTAATAGTTCTGGTCTGAATTCTTGGTAAATCTGGTGTGTCGTGTACAGTGGTGACTGACTCACATCAGGTCACTTGATCACTTATTCCAGGAAAATAACACTCAAATTTGCCAGGGAACTGTCCCTGACACACTGAAATATCTGTGAATTGAAAGCTTTTGCAGCTCAGAATGGCAGTTTCTGAAAGTTTTCCTCTAAAATTGTTCATATTGAAACATTGTGGGCGTTGTACAAAGATCCTTGCTAGACTCTTCAGTTTGAGAAGAGTTTAAAATTGATCACTTGAACCAACAAGAGCCTTTGTTCCAGGCAACTCCGCTCAGACTAACAGAGTTGCACAAAAACCTCCCTGAGAAAAATCAAGGCATAAACATGGGATTTAATCTCTCCATTTCATGCTAAGAATTTTTTAAAGAATATTTTAGCTTCAGTAACTCAGGAAAGGGCTGTGTCTACCTGGAAAAAAAAGCCTTTTCCCAGTGATGGACAATTCAATCCTTTTATGTTCTTTTATCTTGATGAGGAGCAAAAGATGCAGGAGGAAATACTGCAGAGACGTAAAACTCTCCCTCTCCTATGGGAAGAGAAAAGATTTTGTAGCTAAATGGGAGAAAGGGTTGCTTTTTTAGGCCTCTGAGTTTTGGCATAAGTCCCTGTGGGACGTGTGGCTCCAGCCCTCTCCAACCTCTGCACAGAGTTGCATTTCTTCATAAAAATAAGACCGTTACTGATACACAGAGGAAAACGGAGGGGACGTAAAGGAAGCAAACTGGATGTCACGTGTGTGGTGAGTGGTTCCAAGTTAGCTTCCACCACTGTGCACCTGTGTCATTCCAATGTGCTTGCTAAGGCTGTGTCCCAGGGCTGAAGACCCTCTCCTGCGCTCTCAGAACTTCAGAGGGACTCTGTAAGGCTGGACTGACCCCTAAATGGCAGCACGGGTCAGGTAAATCTCACAACTGCCTCATAAACTTCCAAAATCTTGGGAAATCCATTTACCTGCGAAAGCCAAGACAAAATATGCAACATTGAGACAACATATCATTGATATTCATCTATCTTGTAATACATAGATTGACCTCAGCTCAGTTTCTCACTTCACGGATGAGAAACAGCCTGGTCAGAAAAGCTGCCAGCTTTCAGCAGAAAATGTGCTGTAGCGGTTTACATGCTTTCTGCTCAATTGGCCCCTTATGCTTGGGGTTTTTTTTGCACTCCAGTGGCACAAAATACTTGTGACAACCCGTGACACATTTGTCCACCTGTACTCCTTCTTCAGTCACTGTAGGAGAACCATTGACGTGAAGGCTTCCATTGGTGTCATTACCACGGGGCTGCTTTGCTCTGTGGAACATCAGCTCCTCTCTGGTTCGTTCACAGCTGTGTGAGGCTCTTAAAACCCTGCTGAAATCCCTGCAGCCCTGTTAGGGGATCCTGCATTAAAAATGTTGGATGATAGTCTAAAGTGCCACTCGCTGTACAGAAGGAGCTTGTTGACATGACCACATTAAACCCAGCGCTTTTTGCAAGCACAGTTTGTAAAGCCAGCGAGACAGCGCGTAGTGTGTTCACGTTCTCCTTCTTGTTTCTGTCTGGATGGAAAACGGAAGAACACTCTGGGCAAAATATCTCATGTTTTCAGCAAGAAAAAAAAAATCTAAACTTAATCTAAGCTTCATGTTCAAGAGCAGAGGCTAAAAAAACCCCAGAAAAGCCTGTTTTGTAGATGTGTATTCTTCCATAGCTCAAAGACAACATAAGATCATCCTCAGGATGAAGAAGGAAGTACATGATCGCTGCTAAGACGATGAAAGTTGAAGGCCTACCACAGGAGGAGAAATTAAGTGAATATTTCAATGCAAATCATAGAACCATATAATAGTTTGGGTTGGAAGGGACCTTAAAGATCATCTAGTTCCAATCCTCTGCCATGCACAGGGACACCTCCCACTGGATCAGGCTGCCCAAGGCCCATCCACCCCCAGGGATGGGGCAGCCACAAGTCCCTGTGCAACCTATGCCAGCGCCTCACCACTCTCATCATGAAGAAATTCCTCCTTATGTCCAGTCTAAATCTGCCCCTCTCCAGTTTATACCCATTGCCCCTCATCCCATCACTACAAGCGTTTGTCAACAGCCCCTCCCCAGCTTTCCTGTAGCCCCTTCAGGTACTGGAATGTCACCATAAGGTTTCTCTGAGCCTTCTCCAGGTTGAACATGCCCAACTCTCTCAGCCTGTCCTCGTACGGGAGCTGCTCCAGCCCTCCGATCATCTTTATAGCCTCCTCTGGGCCTCTTCCAACAGCTCCATATCCTTCTTATGTTGAGGATTCCAGAACTGGACACAATAATCCCGATAAGGTCTCACAAGAGAGGAACAGAGGGGCAGAATCCCCTCCCTCGCCCTGCAGGCCACGCTGCTTTGGATGCAGCCCAGGATATGGTTGGCCTTCTGGGCTGCGAGCGTACACTGCTGGCTCATGTCGAGCTTCTCTGGAATCCCTTCTGGATCAAACACAAACACCCATGAGTAGCATGGATACCAGTTTTGGGAGAACAGAACGCCACTGTGGAGAAGAGCTCCCTTCTGACCCCTGCTTGGCATCACAGGAGGAATTTGACCAGACCTGTTTGGTCATGAGTCAGAGTTGTTCACCCTACTTCCAAATGACTGGAGCTATAAACAGCTGAAAATCGTTTTCAGGGGTGTTTGAAGTTAAATAATGCACTCCTCCGAATTCTTTATTCACAGAAAATCAAAGCAATGTAGAAATGCGATTACTGACCCTGAGGAGAAGAGTCTGAATGGCTGCTGATACATCTCCCAGCAGCCACCAGAGGTGGTGCGGCATCTGAAAAGAAGGGATCAAAGCTCCATCACAATCTGTTAAATAAAATTCCATCTTACAGAGGTGCAGAATTCTGATCTGCTGTTCAGTGCTTCACTAGAAAAAAGGAGAAGCTCATAGGCTACAACTTGCAGAAGTTTTTATTCTATAACTTCATGGAAGTTTGTTTGTAATAACTATGGAAATTCCCCATGACAGAAGTCAGGATTATGACAAAAATCCTAACAAAATACCCAGGGGAATCCGTCTATGTGTTCCTATCAAAAAATATTAAATCAAAATGGAATAGGTGTAGTGAAGGGGAATGGAGGGTGATTTGTAAGAACACTTTTATTTATTTATCCCAGGGAAAATGAAAGCCCTACTGAGATGTTTACCCCGAAAGTATTAAACCTCACCAGAGGCTGCAGTCAGTATACGCACAAGAAAAGACAGGTACACGCTAGTTCTAAATAAAAGCAGGTTGGGAACCTTCTACTGACCCCCACCTGCCCAGAGGACGTATTTGGAACAGCTAATTACAGGAGCAAAGAGCCTGGTTATTTTAAAGGTACAACACTGAAAAATTATTGAGAAATCATAGGATGCCATGCACCAGACAGGAAAGGACTGGTCTCCAAACTGGAAATTCCTCCTTGTCCTGCTGCTGTACGTCTTTGCAGCTCAAGACACCGTGCAGGCATCACTGAGTGTTTTGCCCACCATTGCAGTCCATTCTGTTTGGTTTGGTGGCTTGAGTTTTGATTGAATGAGTGGATCCTACCCGTTCCAAGTTTGGTTTGGGACTGGGATCTGAACACAAGGCGAGAATCTAAACGCGACCCTTGTGGTTTCAGAAGGCAGGAGGTAGGGGAGGTTATGCGCCTGCCTGAAAAGTTCATTCCATAACTTAAAATGTGCATTTAATTACAAGCCCACAGGAGCAGGGGATGGAGGATCTAGCAGGTGAGAGCAGAACTGGGAAGCCCACAGGCTGAGCCAAACACCCCGGCACAAGTACCACGTGCTCTGCTGAGACGATGTGGAGCACTGGGGAAATGGGGTGCGGTGACTGCCCTGCTGAGCATCATTGCTGACTGCTGGGGTGAAGCCAGAGCCCCTCCATGGAGCAGCTACGGTGGATGGAGAAACATCGCCTAGAGCCTGACAGCTTGTCCACACCTGCTCCTGCTCACAAACCACCTCTGTTTCTCCCTGCCGCTAAGAGAATTTAAATGAGAATGGGCTGACCCACGTCCCATCAGAGACATGTGAGGCTCAGAGACGTGTGGGGCCCAGGAGGGCCCAAACAAGTCTGGTGAGACCAAGTATCTGCCGTAACAGGATGTCCAGGGCCCCCACTGGGGCACCAGCTCAGTTGGCTGACACGCTCCGAGGTGATGGGTGTGCAATGTGGCTGAGCAGGGGAGGAGAAGCATGGAGCCTGCCAGAGAAAACACATCTTACATCCTTCTGCTTCTACTCTTTTCATTGTACTGTTTTAGAAGGAAGGCATGAAGCTGTTAAATGAGACCCAAACTGTAGCATTTGCTGTTGTCATGGGAAAATGTGTGTTAAGTATTACATGTACTCTGAGTTAAATCATTCCAAGGCTGGGGGAGAGAGAAGTGTCTGGTGGCCAGAGCTGGCAGTTAAAGGTTGAGTTCTGTTCCTCTTCCTGCCTGTGATTTGCTGTATGGCTCCAGGGGAGACACGTAACCAAGCTGACATATTTTATTCCAGCTGCAAAACAGCTGTAACGCCAAATACAAGGAGGGGCTCTGAGGTTTAACTTATTCCAGTTTACAGAAAGCCTCAAGATCCTCGCTAGGAGTCTGCTGGAGAAAGGCAAGTATTGCACTATTTCAAACTACTGTTCATAAGTGAGCTCTTCAGCTTCATGTCAGTGAAAAGCAGTGCCTGGAACTACCTCTGCAAACAGCCTTGACAAAGGGGGGTGGGATGTCTGGGAAACGGATGTGAAACCACAGCAGCAGAGGCAGCAGCAAACTCCTCTGCTTCTTCTTGGCTTGGACGAGCGGATTGTTGGGTGTTCCAGCACAGACCAAACCTTCCCTGCTGAGAGGGCTGGAGAAAGCTTGGCGTGGAGAGGTGGGAAGGTTGCTTTTATGCAGCAGGAAGAAAAGGAGGAGGGGAATTATGTCTGGGCCCTTCTAGCATAGAATTATAGAATTGTAGAATGGTTTGGGTTGGAATGAACTTTAAGGATCACCCATTTCCACCCCCCCCTGCCATGGCTAGGGATGCCTTTCCCTGGATCAAGTTGGTTGAAGCCTCATCCAGCCTGGCCCTGAACACCTCCAGGGATGGGGCGGCCTGTGCCAGGGCCTCCCCACCCGCAGCATGAAGAATTTCTTCCCAATGTCTAATCTAAACCTTCCCCCTTCCAATCTAAAGCCATTTCCCTTCATCCTATCACTCCAGGCCCTTGTAAAAAATCCTTCCCAGCTTTCCTGGAGCCCCTTCCAGCACAGGGAGCTGCTCTAAGGACCCCCCACAGCATCCTCTCCCATCTCGAACCCCCAGCCGGTCCTTCCCCGTCGGCCCCGCCCCTTCCGCATGGACACGCCTCTTGATGTGGCCCCGCCCCTTCCGCATGGACACACCTCTTGATGTGACCCCGCCCCGCTGTGGTCCCACCCCTTTCCCTGACCACGCCCTTATAACAAGCCTAGTTCCCTGGCCCCGCCCACGCCACAGCACACACGGCGCATAACCACGCCCACACAGCACATGGTCACGCCCATTCGCCCATTGGCTCCGCCCCCCGGCACGTGGCCCCGCCGCCCCACCCCGTGCCCGCGCGCCCCCGCGCACCGCGAGCGCAGCCGCCACCGGGGCGGGGCGGGACCGGCGGGGCGGGGCGAGGGCCGGCATCGCTCCGGTCCGGCCGATCACGGCGAGCCCCGGGTGAGCAGAGCGGGGTGGTGCCGGGATCCCCTCCGGCCGGTACCGGGGTGGGGGGCCGGGAGGGCAGCGCCGCGCCGGTACGGTTCTCCACACCCGAGGCGCGGCTTGCTGGGAACCGGGCGGCACCGGCGGGGCCCGGCGGTTCCCTCTCTGCTCGGGTGTCCAGGCCGGCGGCGGGGGTTGTAGCCGGTGCCCGCTGCTCACCGCCCGCAGGGGTGCCTCGTGCCCACCCGCAGCCGGTCCCGGTGCCAGTGTCGGTGGCCGGTGCTCACCGCCCAATGCCGGTACCGGTGCCAATGTCAGTACTCAGTGCCTGCAGCCAGTGCCGCTACCGATGCCTGCCCGCAGCCGCGCTGGGCAGGGACGGTGCGCTTGGCTGCCCGTTTTGGGGCAGGTGGGACTGCCCGTGCCCCGGGACCGGGAGCACCAGCCAGAACCTGCCCCGTTTCCTCAGGGCCGGCCGTGCCCGGGGCTGTGGGTTTGGCATCACCAAACCGTGGTCTGCGTGGAACAAGCGCGTGTTGGCCATGGGTTGGAGGCAGGTGCTGCTGGGAGCGGGTTCGGATGCTCCGGCTGAGCCAAAGTGCCGCGATTCCGAGGTCAGCCCCGAGCAGCAGCGGGTGCGGGTCGGGGTCCCGGGTGAGCAGTGTCGGGATGGCCTGACGTGGGACACACCAGCGGAGGTGGCTGCTTCTGCCATCCTTGTCCTCGTGCTCCCCAGTTCCCGTGTTTCTCGGTGCCCGTGTGTTCAGCCAAGGTGTGCTGGGAAGGAATCCCGGCCTTTGGGGTGCTGCAGGAGAAGGTTCTCCTGGGGACACCCCTCCTGGAGAGCCTTTTGGGTGCTCTGCTGTGACTCTGCTTTTGCTCTTGTGAGTTTAGAAGGAAGCAATGCTATTTATTTTTTCCTGCTGCAGCGCCACAGATCCTGCGCCCCTGCGGATCAGATGTCGTGAACGGTTCCTGGGCTGAGCTGGTTTCTCAGGTGAGTAGAGCCGTGGTGTGAGACGATGCCCAGCCTGGCACTGCCACAGCACAGAGAATGCTGGCGCTGCTGACTTTGGGCTTTGCTGCACCCCTGCTCGCCGGAGTCAAGCCGAGCGGAGCTGCCTGCAGTTCCTACCAGGATGTGGCTTTTCTCTCACTATGAAACTGCGCAAGTGGCAGCCGCCGTGGATGACTTTTTTGGGCAGCGTGTGTTTATAACCCAGAGGTGAAGGTGAATTGTTTACTTCAACCTTTGCTTTCAAACTTAGCTCCTGTGAACGTCCCAGGGGAGTGTGGCAGCCAGTCCTTGTCCCCAGAGCTGCGTTTCGAGGGAGAACAAAGCACAAACAACTCCCCTGCGCTGGGTTGGGTTGCAGCTCTCCAGAGAGGTTGCCCTTGGTGGTTGAAAACGAGCAGGAGGTGTTTGCCAGGCTGCTGTGTCCTGCAGTCAGAAAGGAGAGCAAACAAACCAGGAAATCTTGGCTAGGGTTGTAAAACCCCTTTTAGCTCAAAAAAAAAAAAGCCATATCAAAGGAGTAGCAGTAATTCATTGCACCTGAGTGCACTGGGGATGCTTTCTCAGCTTCCTCTGAGCCTCTGTCTGTGCTCAGGTCTGGATGCAGGGCTCAGTTCTGAACCAGCGTGGTCCTCACTTGGGTCTTTAAAGGCCTGGACTTCTAGACTTTCTGACGAAGGAGCTGCCCTGGTCACGATGCTGAGTCTGGTGTCTACAAATGAGAAATGATTTGATTATGGTCCCCTGATCTGTAACCCAGTGCTGCGTATCTGTTGGTTATAGGCACTCCTGGGGTAGTTTTTGGTTTCTTCTGGGTGCAAGGCTGGGCATGAGCGATGTGGCTGGTTCTAGGAAGATGGGGACAATGCCTCTTGCTCCTTCCCCTGTAACTAGCTAATTCCCAAGTGGCTCTGAAGGAGCATAATCGTACCTGGTGACCAATTGGAACAAGCTGATGCAACATGGGACTAATATTCTGGGAGGGCTCCACTGTCTTTAAGCTTCCCGCATAAGAGAAATTGGAAGTGGGTGTGTTTTACTGCAAATAAATAGCTTTAAAGACTGATTGCTTGTCCAGTGTGCACTTGACTCCTTTTCCTTCTCTCCTCTTGCCACTAGTGCATCAGAAAACATGGAGCATCTCGCATCCATCCTGTCCGACTGGGTGCTCCTCGGGCTCATTGTGGTGCTGGTTGCCTTGCTGCTGCTGACTGTTTTTGGTTTCGCTGTCTACTCGGGGCTCTTCACGGAGGTGGTTGTGAGTGCTGGCTCCCCGCCTGTCGGCAGCATCACGCTGGCCTACAAGTTCAGGGTGGGCCCGTACGGTGAATCGGGGCAGCTCTTCACGGACGGCTGCAGCATCTCTTCAAAGCTCTACTCCATCGGTGTCTACTACGACAACCCTCACACGGTAAGGTGTGCTTTCATGGTCCGCACCCGAGTTCTGGGCTCGGGATGCTCCCTGACTGTATTTCAGGCACTCACAGCTCATCCTCCATAGATGAGCTCCATAGATGAGTTTGCAAGGTCTCCCAGATCTGCAGAGGATGCTTTGTGGGGAGAGGCACCTGAAAACAGATGGTTTCTTGGATAGTCCTAACTGGAAGTCATTGGGAAAGCAAAGCTTGTTATCTTCTGATAGCTACTGCTGAACATCAGCATGATGATGGCTCTGGTTATGGAGCAGAGGCCAATGTCATTGACTCCAGGGTGAGGCATTCCTTGGCAGGTCCCCTGGCTGCAGGAAGTGTAGCTGAGGCTCCTTCTGGACTTGCAGCTCTACAGTTGAGAGCAAATAGTCTCTTCAGCTGGCTGTGTCCTCATCCATACTCCTTCTCTTGTTTCTAGTGCTCTCATGTATTTCTGAGCTTCCCTGTAGTCCTTGCATCCCCTGAGAGCTCCTACTGAAACCTCAGGTGGTGCGTGCTGAGGGCTCCTGTCTGATGAAACAGTTACTCCATGATGCTCTTCAAGCTGAGGTGAGCAGAAAGTGCACTGCCTGATGGCTCCCAGCCAGACCTAAGTGCTCTGGTGGGTACGGTCCAGGATAAGGAGCAAACAAAAGTGCACCGTAACTTGCTGGGGTGCAAGGAGCCTGGCTGCCGATGCTCAATGGCACTGGGGTCTCCAGATAATGGCATGTGGGCATTTGTCCGTGGCAGACAGCCTGGCTCCCAGATAATTCAGCGGTAACTAGTGTGACCGTGGAGGAATGCCATGGAGGGGAGGGATGGCAGGGTGGCCAGCAGCCACGTGCGTGTGCTTGGGCACGTGTGCTGGGGGCTGGTGTGGGCACGGTGTTTGGGCTGGCAGCTCTAGCCCAGGGCTTCTGCTCTGAGGGTGACTGGCACTGCTTCAGGAACCTCAGGGGCTGCAGCGTACTTGCCTCCGTTTCGTTGCTTGCAAGATGGTGCTTCCAAGGGTTGGACCTCTTAGAGGGAACTTTGTCCATGAAAATGCAGTGCTGAGTGGCTCCTCGGAGCACTGTGGCAGGAAGATAATAAAGGCGAGAAAACACTGAGCTGACTGCTCAGCAGAGCCTGGTGCACTCAACCACCTTGTGTCTTTGTGTCCTATGATGAGCGGACTTATCTTTACCTCCCTGTTTTGCTTCTGGGTCAAGGGAGGCTGAGATGAGACACCCCGCAGTGCCCTTCCTGGCCTGGGAAGGAAGGGGACAAAGAGGGCTTCCTTCTGGAAAGAGGCAGGGTTCGGCTAGACATGCAAGAAGTGTTGAGTTTGGAGTGGGTGAGGGATGGGAGCCATGGGGAGTGCCTGGTGCGCCAGGGCCCGTGTAGTCAGAGCAGCTAGTTCTCCCACCACTAATTTTGTGTCCTGGTCCTTGTGTTGAGGTCCTCTTCTGGAATTGAGAACCCCGGTGCTGCTGCTGCTTCTTTGCCACTGGGGTGAAGGAGGGCAGTCAGTACTTTCAGAAGGGCTCAGCGTCCATTCTTGGTGCTGCCCTGCTCCGGGAACGTCATGTGGACCTGTCTGTGGTTGCCCTGCAGACCTTTTCTGCATGAGTGCTCTACCTTACCTCTCTGCTTGTGGAAGCACGGGCAAGTAAAAGCTTGTACTGGTGTGACCCAAAGATAAGGGTATTTGTGGTGACTCCTGTTGTGACTGGCACAGGGAGTGTTTTCCCTGGCAACACCAGCTGAATGGCTCCTGTATGACCCTGGAAAGTTGGGGTGTCCATGCAGGATGAAGCTGCCTCCTCTTTCTGGTCCTGTCTTTTTTTTCTCCTCTTTCTGCATCTGTTGCAACTCTGCCTTTGCCCTGTGGCTGGAGCAAGCTGTGGGGCTGCAGACCTTGTCTGTGGATCTCTGGTGTCTGTCCGGGAAGCCAAATGTTTCTTCTTTTGCAGTTAGGTCTTTCAGGAGGGGAAGACCACCTCTGCCAGCATGGCTGAATTCTTCTGGTAGCCAAGGAGTAACTGAGGGAGGTTTGTCTGCGTTCAGGGCTCAGCAGGTGGAGGCAGCTCTTGGTCAAGGGTCACTGGGACCTCTGCCTGGTGACTCAGCTAGTGCCCAGTCTGGACTGGAGCGTGCTACTGGATCTGGAGGCCTTCTATCCCTGCCCTGCTGAGGGGTCTGTACTCGCTTGCCTGTGGTCTGGCCACTGATCCAGTGCTTGTGGAGTGAGCCTGGAGGGTGCTGGAAGTTCCTGAGGCCCAACAAAGCCTATAATGCATCTCTGTGACCAGTTGTCCCAAGCTCCGGAGGTCGCGTGGTTGGTTCTCGTGATGGGAGCATAACCTGCTCTCCAGGGCTTGGCAGGCAGCCCTGCCGACCTTGCCCGTGTCTGGAAGGGCTGCGATTGCTCATGACGTTGGGCAGGTGACATCAGCCCCAGCCTCCTGCCTCCATAGGTGTGCAGTGGCTGGGGCACAGCGGGGCGATGCAGGACATACCTGTGGAGCCTGTGACTCCTCTTGCCCAACACAGCTGAGCGTGCCACCAGACTCAGGTCTGCTGGAGCAGCCAAGGCGCTGGCAGGACCTTTTCCAGGCTGATCCTGTGGCTCCTGAATTGGTTCCTGTGGAGATCTGCGTCTGCTAGGCTAGGCCAGGCAGCGTATTGGGAGTGAGGGCGTCCTTTGGCAGGATGGGCAGAGCCTGCCTTGCCTCAGAGCAGCTAAAAAAGAGGCAGTTTTGGGTAAGTCACTTGGCCAGCAGCTGCAACACTCATGCCTGATGTTCTGGTTTGGGCACCAGGCACCCTGTGTCTCGTGGGATGACCCTGCGTCCTCGTCCCCAGCGTAGCCGTGATGGTGCAGGAGTGGGAGATGGTGTGTGTGCTTCTGGCTTCTCATTCCTGGAGGTCCAGCAGAGTGGGATTGGTCACCCAGGCTGCCTTTCCCCCAGGCAGAAGAGATGACCTCTTCTTGGTGCTCTGCTGACCTCAGAGGCTGGTCTGCCTGGAGCTGGCTGTGCATCGCGGATGTTGACTTGTCACCAAAAATAGACCTTTTGTCATCGGGCAGCGAAACGTTCTTGTTGCCCGCTGTGTCCTGCGGTGTCCCTGGCTGAGCACCAAGGGCTCTGGCCAAGCTGCCCCCTCAAGCCCAGCTCTTGGCCACCAGCACTGGGGGGTTTGGTGCCCCCGGCACTGCAGCAGGAAGGGGCTGGTGCGGCGTTTGCATTGTTGGTGGACTCGCGCCAAAGGAAGCTCTTGCGAGGAGAGAGGATGGCGATACCAGAGCCCGTGAGTTGTCCCCTGGCTGGGAGTGGGGCAGGGGGAGCCCCATGGCCTGGAGCATGTGGGCTGCCGTGGGGTCACACCAGGCCTCGGAGCGGCCGCCGTTGCCGACATCCCCAGGGCTCCCTGCGGGCTCCTGGCTCGGCAGCGTTCACACTAGGATGCTCCCCGAGTGCTGCCGAATCCCTGCCAGCGATGTTTTATGTGTTTTAATGGACAAGATTAATATTAATTTGCGCTTCTTTTTCCCCTTTTTCCTTTTTTATTTAATATTTAGCAGCCCAGAGGACTTCTCCCTCCTTCTCCCACCTCTGGCAGGAACAAAAAGAACTCCTCAGCAAGGCCTGGACGTGGCAGGGTTTGTGCTCAGCTCCAGCCGAACCCTTCTGCTCACGTTTAGGTGTAGGCACGTGCTTGGGCTGCAGTGCCGTTTGTGCTCAGCCATCGGCCTGTGCCCAAGCATTGCATGGATGGGGCCAAAACGCTCTGTGAATGCGGGATTTTGCTCCCGTAGGCAGAACTGCAGGTGATTAGGTTAGCTAATTGTTTCTAAAACTTCTCTGTGGGGGCACTTGAGGGAGCGGAGGCTTCGATCAGCACCTCCTATCCCAAAAGGACGTATTTGTTAGGGAAAGGCTGGTTTTAACTGGAATATTTCCTTCCTTCCCTTGAGATGGGCTTTGCCAGACAGGGGAAAAGGCAAATCTGCCTTGCGGCTGCCCTGGAAAAAAACACCTGCGGGGCTGCGAGCTATGAAAAAGTAAGTTAAAAGGAGAAAGGAGGATGCAAACAGCACCTGGCCCGAGCGGTGCTCAGCTCGGATCCTTTGGCTGATTGCTCTGGGGCTGTGGGGAACTGCCTTTGCTCAGGGTGTGAATGGAGATGTGGTATTTAAAAAGAATTCTATCTAGATTTATCTCGCTTCCTTTGGGCCTTTCCCCGTGGATGCTTGCTGCCTCTTGCTGTCTCGAGGGTGGATCAGCCTCTTTCTTCCCTGCCCCAAAGCAGTGAAGCTCCACAGAGCCCTGTCTGCAGCTCCTTCTTGCAGCACAGGAGGGCAAAAGCGAGCTGTCAGGCACCCAGGCCCAGCCTGGAGGCTGCTGCTGCTTCCCACAGTGTTTTCCTCCTTCCTGTTTACATCTGCTTGTGTTTCACCTCTGGGATGGTCCTAACGTGCGGCTTTAAAGGGTGTTTAAGGGAAAAGGAGGGCAAGGGAGGGTGTGTGGGAATGGGAAGGTGGGAGTGGTAACACCCTGGCTTTGTCTGCACCTTCTTGCTGCCTCCTAGCATTTTGACAGGACGGGGAGTAATGGTTTTAAACTAAGGGAGGGCAGATTTAGGCTGGGTGTAAGGAAGAAATGGTACACTGGTACAGGTTGCTCAGGGAGGCAGTGGTGGCCCCATCCCTGGAAACATTCAAAGTCAGGTTGGATGGGGCTCAGAGCAGCCTGATCTGAGTAAAGATGTCCCTGCTCCTGCGGGGTGGGTTGGACTGGATGACTCGTAAAGGTTCCTTCCAACCCAAACATTCTGTGGTCATTCCTGGGAGAGCTTTGCGATGCCAGTGGCTGCGAGGTGTCCGTCTATCTCACTGCCGTTGTCAGGCATCCTGGCAAATCCTGGTGAGGTTTGCCACCTTGTGTGATGCGAATTTGGAGACTTTGATTCTCCAGCCCTCACCAGAAAAGGAATGGTTGGCAAAAGGTAGCCTGACTCATGCATCCGCCACTCCTGGTTGCTCACTGCCACATCGGCTCATTCTCTGGCAGGCTTGAGAGTAGACGGCACGGAAGTATGAACATTCAGATGGTGCCCCCTTCCTTGATGCCTGGGCACCCCGCAGCCTTCTTCCTTGATGGGAGGCATCCCCAAATCTGCAAAGAGAGCACATTTTGTGTTTTGCATCTTGTTGGGATCCAGGATGGAAGAGGATGTGTTTCTCTTCATGTTGCTACAAACAGCTTGGTGCAAGTCTTCTGTGCCTCAGTTTCCCCACCCCTGAAACTGCACTGGACTGACTATGCCCACTCAGGAGGGACCCATCAGTCTCTGGATTTCTGTCTGGCTTCATACTGGTGGCTTCTGCTGGTGGGACACGTGTCTGGGTGGCTGTTGGGGGCAGGCACTCCTGCAGGGTGACCTCTTGGGGGTGGGATGGAGGCAAGCCAGGCTGGTTGTGGTTGTGTCTCTTTTTAGCCTCCCTGGAGTCACAGGGATGACCTGCAGATGGGGAAGGTGGGGAGCACGTCTCAACAGTCAGGTCTCTGATGAAGGGGCCAGAAGATATGCCTTCTACCGTGACTGTCACCTGGGGTGGGTTTGAGTGAGCAGCCCTGTGGTTCTTCTCTGCTGTGAGTCCCTCTGCCTCCAAGGAGGGCCTCACCGGGCTGTGAGCTTAGACTGGGAGGAGCATGGACACTTTGGGCCTGGGTCAGTCCTGACTGGGAGCAGGCACTTGGTTTAATGTGCCCGATCCTGCCGGGCCATTGCGTTTACCCTGGTTCATATTACTCTCCTGCCTTTATGCTCAGCAGGGGGTGGTTTTGGCCAGCCTTCAGCCTCTCTCTTCTGACCCCGTCTGTCTGTCCCCTTCACCCAGGTGAATCCGGAGAAGTGCCGCTTCGCCATAGGCCGAATCCTGAGTGAGGGAGATGCAAAGCCATCGGAAGAGCAGATCAAACGGTTCCAGAAGTATGGCTTCAAGATCTTCTCCTTCCCCGCTCCCAGCCATGTGGTCATGGCGACCTTCCCGTTCACCACGCCACTGTCCATCCATCTAGCAGTCAACCGTGTCCACCCAGCCCTTGATACCTACATCAAGGTAAGCCAGTGTGTCACGAAGAGCATTGCATGTATTTGGTGGACTGGCAGAAGCTTCTCTTGCTGACAGCTGATGAGGCTGCTCTGACATGTCATCTCTTGATGTCTTCCCTTGGGCACCACCATCAATATCCCTCCTTTTGCAATCTGGCAGGTAGTTCCCCAGCAGGGATGTCCTCCCGTTCGTTCTGTAGGCACAGGGTTGTGTTTTCTGCTGTTTTGTGTTTATGAAAAGCAAGTTATTAGCTGACAACTTGCTGCTCTTCTCCTTAACATAGAGATAAAAGCTGGTTTTCCCCTTGAGTGCCTTAGTTGTTGTTAGGATCTGGCAGGTATGTGCCCCTTCGGTGTAATGCATCGTGTCATCAAACTTCTGTTTCAAGTGCCAGTCCCTCTGGTGGGGCAGCTATCTTCTGCAAGGGTGGGAGGAGATGTTAGAAACTTTCTGGGCCATAGGCTTATGAATACTTGGTTTCAAGCAAGACATTGAAATTTGTTGCCTTTAGCCCTGTCTGGGCAGCTGGCTGCTGTGGGCTGTGTTTGCCCTCACCCCTCAGCTGAGCAGGTGGCCATCCCCGCTGCTTCTGGTCTTCTTGAAACCAGCTTTGCTGCCTTGCTTTGGCTGCCAGGACAGCTGCAGCAAGGATGTTCCCAAGCAGCACGTCTGACACGGACCGCTCCAGATCCAGGCTCTCTAGAGAGCAGGGATGGTCCTGGCCAGCTGGGTGGTGGAGAGAAGGGACTGTCCTTCCTGGAGGGGGAGGATGCTGGGGAGGGGCTGGCACACAGCCCCTGGCTTATCTGGCTGTCGAGTTCTGCCACTTTCATTTGTTCGTGTTGAAACGCACTATTTATAAACTTGCTTTTTCTGGCGAAACTCCCAGCCCTGTGGGGGAACTGTGTGAATCCCTCCAGCCTGCGCTGTGTTGCAGGATGGCTGCTCTGGTGCCATGCCCAGAACTTCAGCTGGGGGCTCTTTGCCGACCTTCTTCTCTGCCCTGGCCTTAGGGAGCTGCTTGCTGGTACCGGCAGATGCGTTAACACCGGCAGTGGGTGAGACCACTGCTGCTTGTGCCCCTGCTGTGTTGGAGAGCAGAATCAGTTCCCCGTTCTCCTCTCCCCATCCTCTCCCCATCCTCTCCCCATCCTCTCCCCATCCTCTCCCCATCCTCTCCCCATCCTCTCCCCATCCTCTCCCCATCCTCTCCCCATCCTCTCCCCATCCTCTCCCCATCCTCTCCCCATCCTCTCCCCATCCTCTCCCCATCCTCTCCCCATCCTCTCCCCATCCTCTCCCCATCCTCTCCCCATCCTCTCCCCATCCTCTCCCCATCCTCTCCCCATCCTCTCCCGCTCTGCCAGCTGTTTTGGCATGGGGGGGATTGGGCACTGCTGCCAGCCCTGCGATGGACGCGTGGGTGTGCAGGAAGGGGGCTGGCACGGGTGGGAGCATCAGGTTGGCCACGGGAGCGCTCGGCAATGCGGGGCTGATGCTGCCTTACTTGGGAAAAGGTCCTGGTGAGTGCATCTATCGCATGAGAGATGGAGTTGTTGGAGCTAAAAAGGGAACCACAGGAGCACCTGGCAGCTTTTAATGGGAGCAGCCGATTGCGAATTAAAACAAATAACTGAAAGTATAGGGAGCGCAGCACCCAGGGCCACGTACAGCGGGAGGGGACACATTTTGATCTCTGCCCCAGTCCTGGCAGCGTGTGCGTCGGGGTGTGTGCCTGCGACATCACCGAGTCCTGCAGCAGAACGTGGTCCCCTGCCCACGTTGACTGGGGGACACAGGTAGGGAGATGATGGAGTTGCTGGTGGGTATGGGGTGGAGGGGAATGGGTGCTGCCTGTCCCCACACGCCGCACCCTGGGGATGTCCCGGGTTTCTCCAATGCGTTTTGGGGGACTTCGGATGCCGTTTGCAGCCATGCCAGCCGCATCCCTGCCACTTCTCCCACATCCCAGACCACCTGCGCCCTTGGGGCTGTGCTGGCACGTCCCAGGGGGTGGAAGGATGGGGAAGGAGGGGGAAAACTTTCGTGGAAACAGGTGACCTATGCCCGCTCAGTGGTGGGAATGGGGGTTGCCATGGAGACAGCTTCTCCAAATAGCATCCTTCATCCCACCCCGATGCCTGGCTTCCTTAAGCAACCCGAGACAGCAGCGAGACAGAGATTTGCTTTATTTATTTATTTCACGCTGCGACTGCTTTGAGAAGGGTGTTGTTAATGAGAGCTGGGGGTCAGGCCTGCCGAGCGTGCAAGTCACCCCCGCCGCCCTCCCACCCCAGCGGCAGCGGGGAGGAAGGGGATGGCAAAAGACAGTTGGCCTGAAAGAGGGCTCCGAGGTAGAGATGAAACACTAACTCCCATGGAGAGAGGGAATTAGCTGAAGTGGAGGAAGGATGGCATGGCCGCCTGGTCATAGGAAGGAGATGTGGGAGAACAGCGGATGGGGAGGGAGGTGGAGAAGGCAGCGAGAGGGGTAGAAGATGGTGAGGGAGAGTGGAGAAAGCTTTAGGGATGCTGAAAAATAGAGGAGGAGAAAGGGACTGGATGGGATTTGTGTGGTGAAGGAGCCTGGGTTTGGGGACTGATTGAGGGAGCAGGACTGCGAGAGGTGGTGGGGAAGTCTAGGGCAGAGGTGGAGGAAGCCTCACTGCGGTGGCCCTCCAGCGCCCTTCCTGCAGCATCCCGAGGTTACAGCTGGGGACATCGGGCTCCTGAGGCTGAAGACTGCTGGACATGGAGGGCGAGTGTGGGTCCCTCTGAACTCCTTGGTGCGACGCTGAAGTTACAGAGGACGTCTGTGACCCAGGTTTCCTGAGCAGTGTGGGTGCAGCAGCAGCACCAGCTTTCAGCATCCTGGGCTTTGTGTGTCCGGGTCCACTGCTGCTTCGGAGAGACAGGGAAGATTAAAAATACAATTTATAACAATGATTGAAAAAATAAATAGGATGGCCAAGTCTCCTTTCGTCAGGGATGGGAGGGAGGTGGGCTGGCATGGAGCAGGAGATGCTGTGGTCAGGCTACCCTTGCAGAATGTGTCCTCACCACCCCCCCGGTTCTTTTGGAGCTCAGGAGCTGGTGGTTTTGTGATTCTTTGGGTGTAGCTGTGGCTTTTGGGAGCTGCAGGGAAATAGCTGCAGCCGTCTGTGGCAGGTGAGAGGACATCCTTCCCCTGGGATGACAGGCTGGCAGCAGCAGTGACTTGCTGGCTAGAATCACCTTTGGAGAAGCTCGGGAGAGCCTGCTGGCTCCTTGCTTCGAGTGTCGGTTATTTAAAGCATAGACTGGGGTTATTTAATGTTCCTTGAAAGCGTTTCTTCCCTAATAGCTCCTGTCAATGCCTCTCCCTGCTGCCAGGCAGGTGCGCCCCACTTTCCCAGGGTGTACAGTCCTGCCCCACGGCACAGCTGCCAGCCGAATCCAGCAGCCCTGACTCCTGGGTGAGAGCTCCTTTAAGCACATGCCACTTGGCCTTTGATTGAGTTGTAATTTCTCGATTAGAAGTGGGATATGGTCCCAAGTCCTACGTCTCTTCTGAGTTCGAATGAACAGCACGAGTGCTGGTTCATTTATCAATCAAGCCTGCAATCCCCACTACAATAAATCACATTTATTCAATGGGATCTGACAGCTGTAAACATGTGTTGGTTGGCGTTAATTATGCCAATCTCCTTTGGATCCTGGTGATCTGATCTGGTTGCAGCCATACGTTTATTTTGCCTTGGCTCAGTCTTTGCCTGACCAGTCTGTGCGTGCCCGAGTCAGCTATTTACCCGTCTGAGCGTTGGCAGGTCCAGGCTGCTGTCTCTCCTGGGACTTTCTTGCAACTCCTGCTGGCCAGAGATCACTCTTTGACATGCGGACAGCTTGTCAGCATGTTTTAAATGTACGTTATCTGGACGTATGAGCCGTATGTTATATCTTCCCATGGGAAAGCAAATATTTCACCCACATCCTCTGCCCGTGTTGTCTGGCTTTGTCCTAAATCCACTGCAGAAATACTCCTTGAGCGCTCCTCCTTTCTCGGCGGCACCACCAAGGTTTCTCCTGGCTGTGTCCGGGATCTGTGCCATCCTTCAGACTCTCCTCCCCTACCCGGTGTCCTGAACAGCTTCTTAACGTGAGCGGCTTTCTGTCTGTAGGGACTGGGAACCTACACGTGGTGCTGAGTGGCACCAAAGGCTCGGTGCCCAGCGTGAGTACGGCTGCGCCTCGTCTTTCCCCTCGGCTCCCTGACCGCGCTGCTACGGCCGCTGCCTTCCCCCAGATCTTTTGATGTTGCTTTTCTCCCAGTTATTATAAATGAAGCTGTTTTCCTGTCCCAGACAGTTTGTGTTTTAAAGGTGAAGCAACGGAGCGATCTTTTTCCTTGGCTTGGGTTGGCAGCTAGTAAAACGTTTGTGAAGAGGACTTGATTATTGGGATGTTTTTCCCCTTTAATTCTTTCTCCCGGTTGATTTCATTTCTTTATTTTGGACTCTGTGAAGGAAGCCTTTTTAAATACCAGCTTGTCATGTGCGAGTCGTCCGAGCTGCAGTCTGCGTGAGATCCGATCGCAGCTCCAGCCGATCAGCCCCCACCCAAGCTTTTCCTCTGGGGCTCTAAGAAGTGCTACAGATACGCAGCCCTCTCTGCTGGTGCTGTTCCTGAACCGTAGCTTTGCTTGGCCTCTTGACTCCTTTGGTCTCCTGCAAGCTCTGGGGACCAGGGTCTGAAGACCCTTTCTAAACCAAGGCCAAAGTTGCATATCTATCTCCCCAGGGAGCAAGATACCTTTATCCAGAACTTCTCCCCACCAGTGTGGGACTTTGCTGCCCTCAGTGTCTCATCATTTGGGCCTGGAAGGACTCATCCAGATGACCTTCTCCCTTCTTGCATCTCTCTGGGGAATATCTCTGTGGCTTTCTGGGAGATGAAGCTCTCCATCCTCCTCCTCCCTTTTTCGCGTGTTTCAGGGTGACTGGGAATCGGTTTGCAGGTTCCTTAAGAGTGGTTTGGGGTGCTGGGGAGAGAGGTGTCGCCTTGGCTGCCTGGCTAGGTGGGGTGACCTTCAGTTTAAGCCCACATGCGCTTACATATTGGTCTGTAGAGTTTCCAGGAAGACAGGAACTTGTCTGATGCCGCTGTTAAACGATCCTCATACATCAACTAAAACCGGAGAGGGGAAAAAAGCCCTTGAGAATTATAGAGGACTTGACATTTCTAACTCGTATTGATGGCAAAGATGAGACCAGAGCTGACAGCGTGACGGGCCGCTGGGCCCTGGGCTGGCAGGGGCTTGGAGTAAGTACACAGACTCTGCGCAAGTGTTTTGGGCTTGCGTGGCTTGCGCACTGCAGACACGCCTCGCCAGCCCGCCTTGCCCACTGGTTGCATACCCGGGGGCCGCAGTGGCAGCAGGCTGAGGCCGTCCGCAGCGGACACCTCCAGTGTCAGGGTACCCACAGAGCACCGGTGCCTCCAGTGGATGCGCTTGGCTGGGGTGGGGAGGTGGCTGATGATGGGAAGCCCCCAGGAGGGGTGGACAGTGCAGATGTACGCCTGGTGGAGGCTGTGAGTGTTTTCCTTTCCAGATTTTTTTGGCTTTTGTTGTTTTTTTTGACCTGATTTGACTGAGAGTGGGAGGCTGTTGACGAGCCACCTCCCTGGTTTTGCCCCACTGGTGGCAGCCAGCCAGCAGCAGGGTTTGGAAATGAGGGGGAAGAAACAAGACCCATCCTACTTGTTTTCCCTTCTCATAAACAGAGCCCAGCTCAAATGCTGCTCTGGCTTGGTTTATCCTACGACCAAGGAAGCCCTCAATGGCGTTGTCTTCATTGCCTGTCACTCATATCTGCATGTGCTACGTGATGGATTGAGTTTCTCTTCTCCTTTAGAAGCCCCATTGGGCTTGGGGATGTGTTGGGTGTTTGCAGTCTGCTCCCCCAAAGGCCTGCAGGGAAGCTGAGGCACAGGGGATGTCACAGCCAGCCTGCTGTGTGCTGCTGAGGTCTTCCACCACTGCTGTCTTTTCCTGCCACAGGAAAAGAAGGGTGAGGGCAGTATCAGAGATGACTTTGGGCAGGTGTTTCTGGTTGCCTGGGGGCTGGTGGGCGTTGGGGTGTGTGATGGTGCCTGTTGAGTCCATCACACTCTCTCCTCTCACCTGGACTTTACACACACCGTTTGTGCTGCTGGTAAAAGAGGTTGAGATGAGATTTTGGACTTATTTTAAGGGCAGACAGTTTAAGGATTGGGGTCCTGGCAAGCTACAAGCCTCTCCCTACCCACCCCTGCTTCCCCACTAGCCTGGTTGACACCGAAGGCGAGTCTGCAGCAGCTTGGCCAGCAGTGTTGGAGGGCATCTTAGGCAGGCGCGTGCTCTGTGCTGGGAGTCAGTGAAGCCCTTCATCTCAGGCTGGGCAGGAGGAGTGGGGACCGTGATGTTCCAGCCTGAGCCCCTTCAGAAGGTGACTTGCAGCTGCAGAAGCTGGAGTGGGACCCTGAGGTCTCTCTGCATGGCCTTAGCTCTTCCCGGGCATGTTCATCTCCTGCTGACCTGCACTGACAGCTGGTTTTCAGCGGTCTCTCTCCAGCAAGGCCTCTCGCTTGCCGCTGGTCGGCAACCCTCAGCTGCATGTCACATCACATCAGTTGGTGTGTTCACGGTGACTTCTATTTATTAAATATTTTTAGCGACAAAAACGCTCCGAAGAAGTTTCAGTGCTGCAAGTGACCTCGCCTTCAGCGCTACGCGAGGGAGTGGACAGCAGGGCGCCCATGAGGTCGGGCACGGAGCTGAGCCAGGTGAAAGGCTTTTGGGTGAATGGTGTTTAACGCCGTAGGGACCTTTGGACCCATCTCGGGGTCAGCTTGTGCAGCAGAGTGGGTCCATTTAACCTGTGTCTGCGGGGAAATGCATTCCTCCTGCGCTGCTAATGGAACATATGGGAATCCGGGGCTCTGCGTCACGTCTCCTGCCACTCACAGCAGGCATCCCTGCTTTCCCACTTCTCCAGGAGGAATTTGGCAGCCCCAGGCCACTGCTCATCTGCTGTCAGTTTTCCACAGTCCTTGCGGGCAAGCAGTGACTTAGCGCTGGCTGCACTTATCCATCAGGACCAGGCGCTGCCCTGGCGGAGCCAGCATGGCCAACTTGTGCCAGGTACAGCGGCGTGCTGGCTGCTCTGCTGCCTTGTGCTTGCAGGCACCTCTCCTCTTGCAGGCGCCTGGCTTCTGGTTCAGCTCTGCTGTTGGGTTGCATGGGGGCAGGTGTAAAAGTGCAGCTCTGGCAGCATCGCTGCCTTGAGGAGGAAAGAGGTTTTCTGGCCAGCTTGGAGATCCGGTAGTCACAAAGGCTTCTTCCCTGCCTCTGCAGCTTGTTTTATGTGTGAAGTCACCCATTTTTTTCCTAATCTCCTCGTTGACTCCATGCAAGCGCTGGCCCCAGCAGCAGGCAGAGGAGTCCAGGTCCCGTGGAAGCAGCTGGTGTGGAACACAGGCTGCCAGCCACTGTGACCCCCCCCAGTTCTAATTGATCGCAGAATGGGAACGGCCCAGGTTGGAGGCTATCTGGAAAGATCATCTGGTCCAACCTTTCATGGGAAAGGGAGCCTGGCTGGGATTGCATCTTGAAAGCCTCTGGCGCTGGGGACTCCATCGCATCCCTAGGGAGGTTGTTCCAGCTGGCAGCTCAGCCCTGGCTCTCTCCCACCGTGGGTGCTTTCCGATGGCATCCAGCATTTTGATCCTATTATCATCTCAGCTCCTTTTTCCAGGAGCGGTTCCAAAGGCAGCTCCTGGAAGGAAAGCAAACTTCAAACGCCTGCCTTTCCATGCGTGCCAAACCATGCAGGCATCCCTGATGGCCCGATGGCCACAAGCCTGGCTCGGTGCTGCCGTCAGCCGGTGGCCCTGCTGAGGGGCCTCTTCATCCCAGGCGGGGGCGAGAAGCCACCTCGCTCTTCCAGCCGCATCTTTGGAAAGACAGGGTTTGCAGCCTCCTAACGACTTACCCAGCCTTACAAAACTGTGACAGAGATGAATCTGCTCAGACACAAAGATTTGCTCCCCCCCTCGCCTTTACAGTGAGGATTAATGATCACGGAGGAAGCCAGGGATATTTCAGATGGCCATCCAAGGGAGAGAAAGAACTGAAATGATTTGCCTTGGGCAAGTAGGGAGAGTAAAATACTACAGTGCTTTTCTGTCAGATCTCTTTATCGACTCGATCTGTACATGTGCTCTCCCATGGATGTATTTATAGAGAATCCCAGAGGATGCAGTCGGCTCGAACGGTTTTCTTTGTCAGGCGTTGGAGATGGGTGCGGCTACCTGCAGCAGCGATGTTGTCCCAAACCTTGGGGTCTTCACTCCTTGCCAGTCAGTCAATTATTTTGATGATAAGATTGATCTGTCTCTCTGCAATTATTTTAGCAGAGTCCTAATGAGTTTTTTCCTGGGATGGTTTTTCCCCATAGCCCTCCGAGCCAGACCTTGCCAGCTGTGCCAGGCTTGAGAAAGAGCAGAAATGAACCCGATCAAATGCGAAACAGCTTCTTAGAAATATTGCTCTTTCCCAGCGAATGCTCCTGGCCCACTTTCCCTGGCTCTGAAGCTCCCACTTTGAAACCTGCAGAGCGGGGAGATAATACATTTGAAAGCAATGGCATTTTTACCTCCAGAAAAAGGATTATTGTGCTATGACTAACTTGCACTTTTTCGATTCTAGTTACGTATAAACTGGCAGGAAAGACCTCGCTTTGGGGAGGGCAGAAAAACGAAAACATTTCTTTTCTGCACTGAGTCAAGATATGGATGGGTGGTGATCAAATCACAGGGATGAAAGAGCAAAATTGGTTCTTGCTCCTTCCCATGCGGAGAGCTTACATGCCGTAGGCAAGGCGTGGGCTTTGGGGCTGCATTGGTGGCTGGAGCACTGGTGCAGTGGCCAAGCCCAGCTGTTTGCTCTGAAGCAGAAGGTTGCTCTGAAGGTCCCTCAGGGTCTCTTCTGTCTCTTATTTCTCTAACCCTGTTGTCTCTGCCTGCCTGCAACAGCCGCTGCCCTTCCAATGCTGTTCAAATTGCTGCTGCTGCTGCATGCTGGTGGCCTCAGGCAGAGGCCATGGGCTGGAGGTGTCCGTAGCTACCAGTCCTTGTGACCTGTGGTAAGTATGGCGGTTTGCAGAGCCTTCACGTCCTGGGAGGTTTTCATGGGATCAGAGTGAGCTTTTTCTCTGTTTATGCTGTTGCCTGGTGGCTGTCACTCTGCCGCACCTGTAGGGACTCACAGCCTCTGCAAAGCAGGTCCAGGGTATGGAGAGGTGAAATGGTTTGACGCAGAGCTATGTACAACCGCCACATCCCATCCCGCTTTGAGGAGCAAACACCCGGTGCTGAACCCGGGCTGTCCCAACAGGCTACGGAAAATCCTGCTGCCAAATCCTGGCCCTCTTGAACTCCATTGGATTTGCCAGGGCCAGGTTCTTCTTTGTGGTTTCCAGCTGCCTCTGCTGTTGCAGGGCTCTGGAACAGCTTGCAGGCTGGTCTGTGAGCTCCTTGAAAGAGGAAGGTCAAGCTGTGCTTAATTCTTGGCTTGCAGACTTTTGGAGAGCGCCTGGGAGCCCTCAGCTCCAGGATTCCTTTTGTTCCAGCATGTGGCAGCTTATTCCACCCTCTCTTCTTCAGCCAAACTGGGGAAGATCAGAGCTTTTGATAGAAACCGAGGCAGCTGATGGAGGTCTGCAGCCCGGTGGGGATGTCCAGGCTGCCTGCATTGCTTCTCCTGCTCCATCCCAGGTGAGCAGTCAGCCATGGCGAGCCTCTTCGCCTTCGTGGCTGATGGACTGGCTGGGGAGGCATCTGGCACCGCTCCTCTTCACTTGATTGCATAGAGTTTTTTCCCCTGCTGTCAGACCACAGTGGGCAGAGGAGGCAGCAGATCCCGGGAAGCAGCAAGGATGAATCAGTGCTTGTCCTCTGTCATCCTTGAGCTGACTTCTCTCAGCACCCCTTCTGCGGTGTCTGGTGTTGGTAAGAGACTGAAGGTACCTGTTAACCTCAAGAGTGGATCAGCACCTGATGAACCAGTGCCTCTTGGTGTTTCAAGGCAGCATCCCAGTTCTTTGTCGTAGACCCTCCTGACGTTTGCCTCTCCTGGGCTCCTCGGAGCTCTGGTGGGTGTGAGGTGGTGGGGACTCATGCCTTGTTTGAGCAGATGCGTTTCTGCTGGGTTTGCTGTAGAGATGGTCTCCCTTTGGAAGGGTGCCTCTGCTCTTTCGGGGCTGGCAGGAGGTCTGGGGCTGCGATGTGAAAAAGAATGTGCCTCCAGCATGGAGGAGTGGAACAAATCTGCCTAAGAGGTGAGGTGATGATGGAGAGTCACCTCTCCTTCTGGGCAGCAGAGGAAAAGTAGAAAGAGGTTTCTTTGCTGACTTGGAACAGAGCCTAAGCACAGCTTTTGGGACAGGATCAGATTCCTGTTGCTGCCACGTCCTCCAAAGCTCATCTCTTAGGGGCGTTTGAACTATGGATCTACTGGTCTGTGTGCAGAGGAGGAGCTGAAGAAGGTTTTTGGAGGCTTTCAGGGTTGTGAGAGTAGTCCAGCTGCAGCAGAGAGCCTGAGCTCCGCTCCAGCTTGCATCCAAGGGGCTCTGAGAGCCGGGAATCTTGAACCAGCACAGAGAGGGAGGGGACTTGCAGGCAGCCTCCCCCGGCACTGGGGTGGCTCAGTGGAGACACTGGGCTGTGAAATAGAGTCACTGGTGAGGTTTGGGCTGCGCTCATCTTCCAGGCTGATGAGCCTGGATTTGGCAGGTCTACGTTTTGTGTGTCTGTGCTCCTCCTAAAGCTCAGCGAGGCTCCGCGGGTCTGAGGCCGAGCTCCAAATTAAAAGACACCGAACAGTGTGGCTTTACATTTCAAAGGGTCTGAGGGAGCAGAAGGATGCCAGGGAGTTTCTGGTGCTGCGGAGTAATTGGGGTGATTTTTTTTTTGATGGTTTATATGATGACTGCCAGGTGCTGAATCCACAGGTGGGTGGGTTTACCTGTTCTTCTGCTAATGTGAGGAATTGTAAGGACACCTCAGGGATGAAGGGGCGTTACAGAGCTGAGAGCAGGTTAGTAACCGCTCTGCATCCCTGACTCTGCCCGCTTATCACAGTGATAACTGGTGGACGGGCGCATTTGCATCGCAAGACCCCTGGAAACGTTGGCTCCTGTCCCCTGCTTCCACGCACCACCAACCAGAAGATCTCCTGATGCATTTAGAGCTGTTACAGTGTCCATTTTCCTTATCTTCATATCTCTGCAGGGTGAATCTTAAAGGAAAAGCACTGCTTGAAGGTCAAGGACAGAGCTTTAAGTTAGCTGGGAGAGTGGTTGGTCTGGGAATCTCTGTCCCAGCACTGCGCTGGGGGTTGTTGCCTTTCAGATGGAACCCAAAGCGGTGTCCTGGCCCCATGGGCATGAGGAGGGATGCACTGTGGCTGTTCACAGAGTGGGCCTGTCCACAGCTGCCTGCCAGCTATGTGCAATTGCAACAGGCTCTGTTCCCATTCCGAGGGGTGTAAGGCATCCCAGGAGGGCTGGAGAGAGGGAAACCGCACCCTCCTTCCCACTGTGGACACTGGTGTTTTCTTCTCACCTCTGGACGGGTGATTACTGTCAGCTGCTCCCCTGGGTTTTATTTCTATCAGGAGCTGGTGGCAGCTCCTTGACATGCAGAAAGGTAGATATCTGTCATCTGCTGTGGCCAGCTGCTCTTCTTTTCACGCTGTGCAGATTCACAGCTTGGGGTAACGTCCGCCCAGTGGTACAGTAACCAGACCGTGAGTTAGCAAAAGCTTATCAAGAGGTCAGAGAAAGACTTGCTTTGGTGCTTCTCTGCTGAGCGGCTCAGGAGATGAGCAAAGCAGAAGCGGCTGCTGTGGCTGCAGGACCTGCCTGATGCCGTGGGCTCACAGTGGAGGAGAGTGGACATCGGCTCCTCTCTGTTCTTGTATCCTCCTCCTCTCTCACATGCGTCTCTAGATGCCATGTTCACTTGTCCCTCTCTTGCTTGGTTCCTGCCTCCCCAAGAAGCCCTCGCTTGCATCTCCCACCAGTTCCTCTGCAAAGCTGCATCTCCCAGTAAGAGCTGCTGTGGGACCCATAGCATCAGACCAGCATCCAACCTCCTCCTCTCTTGCTAGCTCAGACCAAGCAGCCTTCCTGGGGTGGAGCTGCAGCAGCACAGGGCAGAGTCTGCTCTCTGCCCACCGTGAGCCACAGCTGTGTGGGGAAGGGTGGATGGGGACAGAGGTGCTGCCACAAAGTCCTCCACGTCCTCTATGTACCTAGAGCTTGAAGGAGGGCACCATGATGGGAAGAGGGGCGCTGGCCTCCAGATGTAAGGCACCGATGAGGATCAGGAGAAGCTCTAGAGGCTGCGGCATGAGCCATCGATGGCGTCATGCATGGCTGTGCATGGTTCGGGGTACCCAGGAGAGTGAGCAGTGGTGGAGATGAGGAGGTGGCTCCCTTGCAGGGAAAGACCTGGAAAACCGAGTGGCCCAGTGTGGACCTGGAGCTTTCCTGGCTGATGCAGCACCTCTGGGAGAGAACACGACCTGGAAAGCCGCAGGCTTGTGGAAGGACAGAGTAAGGCTGGGCTCCATCTTCACCTAACTTGCTTTGATTTCATCTGATTGATCTGTGCAGTCAAACTCACGATCCTGCGCTGGCAGAGGAGCTGTTGCCAGACTGCAAAGGTTGCTGAAAGCAGCTGCTGCCCTCCCCTGCTGCCTCTGTTACCAAGTAGAAGAGCCTGGCTTTGGAGGTGCTTGGCTTGTGTCCCCACCAGCACCCCCCCGGCATGGTGCTCGGCAGGTGCTCTCCTCTCCAGACCAAGGTAACGAGCCCCCTGGGACCCTGCGCCGAGGTCCCTTGTGGGCCAAGGAGGAGGAGGTGAGGGCTGCAGAGGAAAGGCAGGCACCCAGCCCCACCTCACCTCCCGCGCCTGCTCTGGGCAAGGTGGCTGGAGAGGTCTTTAGGCACGTGCAGCCACCAGAGTGACATGTCCTGGCTTGGGGACATCTGGAGCTGTCCTGAGGTCCCTGATCAATTTGCCTGGTGCTGCTCGTTTGCCTCCCTTACCCCCTCCTCGCCTCTGCCTGTGTTTTCACCTCCTCCTGTGTCGCAGGCAGCCTGCCTGTTTCTTTGCCTTTTGCTTTCTGCTGCCAGTGCTGTTTTGTTTGCGCTGGGGATTTCCTTGGGCGAATCGTTATCACCGGTGGCGTGCGGTGACTGGAGACTCTGGGGGCTTCGTTAACTGAGCTCACTGGCAGGAGTCCTCGTAGTGATGGGGCTCACCAGGATCATTGGCTCTTTGCCCTTTGCCTCAAAGCTTTGCCGGCTTGTTCATAGAATCGTAGAATGGTTTGAGTTGGAAGGGACCTTAAAGGTCATCTAATTCCAACACTCCTGCTGTGGGCAGGGACACCTCCCACTAGACTGGGCTGCCCGAGGTCCATCCAACCTGGCCTTGAACACTTTTTGGGGTAGAAGTGCAAGCTCTTGGATGTTGGAACTCAAAGGAGGCTTTCCTGGAAGCCTGTGGGGAAATGTCTCTTGTTCATTTAGTAAAATTCAGAAAGGCGCTTGTCCTGGGCTTTGGTTTCCTTTTGAAACATGGGGACATCTTCTCCCCAGGGCAGGAGATGGAGAAGCAGGAGAAAGCAGTGAATCGAGGGTGAGTACTGGCCTGTGGGCAAATGTCCTGCAGCAGAGAGCCTGGGAGGGATCCCTATGACCCAAGGCAAGCCTGGGTCTCCCTGAGCAGGAGGTCAAACAGGTCTTTCTCCACCGTTGGCTGCACTTGACCAATAGTTTGGAAGATCTTCCTGTCCTCGAAACTTGCTTTCTGTCATCTGATTTGCTGGCGTGCTGTACTGGTGACATGATGATGGACATCGTGATCATCTTACCCATTCCTCCTCTGCAAATCAGTCTGAAACACTCTCGATCTTCCTCCTTCGTGGCCTCCTTACCTTCTAAATGAGGCTGATAAGCCTGATGTTAAGTCCCTGTTGGTGAGGAGGGAAGGGCTATTTCATCTGGGAATCAGGCGGCTGCATCCCAGCTTTGGTCTGGGCTCCTGGTGGCTTTATCTGTGCAAGTTCAGCAAGGTTAAGTTCTTCAGCTTCCCTTTTCAGCTTTCTCAGCTGTGAAATGATGGTGTGAGGCTGAGCTTAGCTCATCATGAAATGTATTCGATGAAGCCTGGGAGCTGGGGGCGTTGCAGAAAGACAAGGTTGTTCAAGGGAGGTAGAAAGGGATGGGGGGTATTTATTCCACTGCACCATTTTCTTCCCCGTGGCATTAATGTGACATGTCCTGAGTTTGTCCTAGTGACAAACAAGCTGTGGAAGAGCAGCTGGAAATGTGCATGATCCCAGGAGGATGGTATGTGGAGCAAAAAAAACAAGAGGAAAGGGCTGAGATTTGGGGTGGGCAACCCAGACATTGGCTTGAGAAACCGAGAGCTCCCACTGTGGACACCAGGCACTCCTGCTCCATCTCTGCTGCTTTGGATATGGCCCACAAGGGTTTCCTCACGGGGCCTGTTACAAGTGAAGATGTGTGTGAGAAGGCCACCAATGACGAGCCTCCACTGGGCGTCCCCGTCATCCCTCAAGTGAGTGGTGGCCTGGGAGATAAAGCCATCACAGAATCGTGGAATGGTTTGAATTGGAAGGAACCTTAAAGCCCATCCAGTCCCACCCCCTGCCATGGTCAGGGACACCTCCCACTGGATCAGGGGCTCCAAGCCCCATCCAACCTGGCCTTGAACCCCTCCAGGGATGGGGCAGCACCACTGTCCTGGGCAACCTGGGCCAGGGCCTCCCCACCCCAATAGTAACAAATTTCTTCCTAATATCTAATCTAAATCTCCTCTCTTTCAGCTTAAAACCATTCCCTCTTGTCCTATCCCCGCGCTCCCTGATCCAGAGCCCCTCCCCAGCTCTCCTTTCAGCCCTGGAAGCTGCTCTAGTGTCTCCCCAGAGCCTTCTCTTCTCCAGGCTGAACAACCCCAACTCTCTCAGACTGTCCTCGTGTAGGAAGTGGGTTGGGAATGTCCACCTGGATGAGGAGCACTCCGGGCTCTCAGCTGTGAGTTAGCCGCTGAAGAAGATCTCTCACTGCAAGAAACAACCTATTGTTGGGTGCCTCAGGGTGGGGTTGGACTCTAGGTCAGGGCTTACTGGCCCTGCAAGCAGCCTAACGAAGAGCTGTGTTTCAGAGAGGCTCTTTTTGCCTTCATGGTGCCCCACGTAGGGTGGGAGGCTGCAGTTCCGAGAGCTGTCTGGCTGAGGTGGGATTGGCAGGAGAACGTCTTGGGCAATGAGCCCTTTCCTGAAAGGTCCTGCCTTGACAAGAGGGAGAGAGATTGCCACAGCTGCTGCTCCTCGCAGCCTCGCCGAGGCAGCAGAGCAGGCAAAGCAATTTAGCATCGCTCCACTCATCCGTGATGGCAGAGATCATTGCATCAACCTCTTCAGCATTGTGATTAATGCTGAGAAAGCATCCTTTGAGGGCTGGAAGGAGAGCTTTGGTCCCCAGAGACCCCCACTCTGAAGCAGAGGCAGCCCTCTCCAGCTGTGATCCACCTCTCCTACAGTCTCATCTGCCTCCTTTCAGGCACAGCTGTTGACCCACACACTCCAGTAACGATGGAGCTCCTAGGGGTGGGGATGGGAACCCAGGTCTGGTCCCTCAGGGGAGGAGAGATTTTGTGGATTTATGTGGATTTCTCATCCTGTAATGAAAATCCTGTGTTTGAGCTTCCCAAGTGGTCACAGCCAAGTTCCCCTTTGGAGAGCTCGCGTGTGGGAAGGAGGAAGAGAGGAAGGGATGTGGTTGGGGTCAGGTAGGAGGAAAAGCGAACACTTATTGAGGAGCTCTGGAAGCTGGTAAGAACCATCTCCCCAGCTGGCTTCGCTTACCGGTGGAGGGTACAGGAGCAAGGAAGAACGCGGGGACGTGGAAGGCACTGAGTTTTTAGAGAAATTCATTTTTTTAAATGCAAAAGTTTGCTTCATTTCTGAAACTCTGCTCCAGGACTAATTACAACCAAATCACCGTCACATCAGGGGGGACCCAAGCCCCATGAATTGTGTGTGTTTGCACCATCTGCTCCTCATTCTGCAGGTGACGTTCCCATAGTCAGGGGCAGTAAAATAAGTCCCTGGGAGCACATGGACAATGTACCTGAGCATGTCTGGGCTGGCAGCCTTGTCCTTCCCCCCCCGCCAGGGGCTCTGGTTGCCTGTGGCTACTTTCTGAAAGGTTTTGTCTCATTGAAACTTGCTGCCTGGCTCATCTCTGAGGATGGGAGATGCTCCTGGATGTGCCGCAGCATTTCTCAGCCGGGCACTGAAGGAGCGGATGTCCAGAGCACCTCCCATCCGAGGCCAGGCTGAGAGAGTTGGGGTTGTTCAGCCTGGAGAAGAGAAGGCTCCGGGGAGACCTTAGAGCAGCTTCCAGTGCTTTTAAAGGGGCTCCAGGAAAGCTGAGGAGGGGCTCTTGATCAAGGAGTGCAGGGATAGGATGAGAGGGGTTGGTTTGAAGCTGAAAGAGGGGAGATTGAGATGAGATCTCAGGAAGAAATGTTTGCTTGTAAGGGTGAGGAGGCCCTGGCCCAGGTTGCCCAGAGCAGTGGTGGCTGCCCCATCCCTGGAGGGGTTCCAGGCCAGGTTGGATGGGGCTTTGAGCCCCTGATCCAGTGGGAGGTGTCCCTGCCCATGGCAGGGGGATGGAACTGGGTGCGCTTTAAGGTTCCTTCCAACCCAAACCATTCTATGATTCCTTTATCCTGGGGAGGAGAAAACTGCTCATGGCTCTCGCAGCACCTTCCACCAGTGTTGTGGGAGCCCATGTCTGGTCCCCATCAGGCCTTCTGGGGCTCTGGGACCTCCCGTACCCACCAACCCACGCAAGCTCATGCCGTTGCCTCTGGGTTTGGCCGTACCTGACAGCTGCCTCTTCACAGCCCCTGTGGCTCCGCCAGGGTGGGAGCAGCTGGGGAATTCAGCTCCGGGAAGCGCAGGCAAGGTGTAAATTGCATGGCGAGCTGCCTTTGCCAAGGTGAAAATGAAAAACCAAGCTCTCGAGCCTGGCGTTTCGCGGCTCCCACAGTCCAAATGCACTCCCTCTCACTGCTGCAGAGAGGATCTCGGGGGCTGATTTTCACCTGCCTGTCCCAAAGCCACAGCGCTGCCGTGTCGGCAGGATAGTGTCCTGGTTGTAGGCGGGAGGGGGACCCGCTATGGGAAGCGGGGGAAGCGTGTTAGTGCGGAGGGCAGCGAGAGATGCTGGTGGGCGTGGGAGGTGCTAATTGCCAGGTGCTCTATTTTGCTACCTGGAGGATTTGCTCTCCTTTGGTGAGACTTTGTTTTCTGCTGCTGAAGTGCTGGTGGTGCTGCTTGGTTTTCCTGCTGGCTGATGGAAATCGCCTTTTCTTGATTGCAATTATATCACCTTCTGTTTCTGACACACCTCGCAGCCCAGAGGATTTGAAAGTAAAGTGCACGTGCGTGGGAGCAGTCTCACCACCTCTGAAATGTGAGTTTTTCCAGGCTGGGAAGCAGCAGCTGTTTTGCAGCCCTCAGCAGCCTGGTGTTCGTGGCTGTGCCGGAGCTGGCTCTGAGTGGCGGCCGTGCCGGGAAGCAGGTCCTGCCAGCTCCACATGCATCCTGCTTGAGCAGCGAGCTGAGACCTCAGGGTTTCCTTGATGCTTGAGGTATTACTTGTGAAAAGCACATCTGCCTGCCTCTCCCTCCAGCAGCTTGTCCTCCCTTCTGCCCAAACCATCTCTTGTGCCAGTGGTTCCTGCTTCTCGATGGGCAGCCACGGGCACCCAGGCTTCATCCCTGCCTCCTGTGGTCAGACTGCAGCTTGGCGAGGACCGGAATCACGGAAGGGTCTGAGTTGGAAGGGTCCTGCAAAAATCATCCAGCCCAACCCCCTGCTGTGGCAGGGACATCTTTCTTTCCCTGGATCAGAGTGCTCAAAACTCTCTCCAACCCAACCTTGAGCACCTCCAGGGATGGAGCACCCACAGCTTCTCCGGGCATCCTATGCCAGTGCCTCACCACCTTCATCACAAGACTTTTCTTCCTTATATACAATCTAAACCTGCCCTCTTTCAGTTTAAAGCCATTGCCCGTTTTCCTGTTGCTACAGGCCCTGGTTAAAGTGTTTCTCCATCTTTCTAACAAGCTCCATTCATTTTAGTGAAAAGCTGCAATAAGGTCTCCCAGGAGCCTTCTTCTCTAGGATGAACACCCCCAACTCTCTCAGCCTTTCTCCATAGCAGAGATGGTCCAGCCCTTGGACCATGTCCATGGCCTCCTCTGGAGCTGCTCTGACAAGCCCATGGCTTGTCTTGTGCTGGGGATCCCAGAGCTGGAAGCAGTGCTCCAGGTGGGATCTCCGAGAGCAGAGGGGACCATCCCCTCCCTCAACCTGCTGGCCGTGCTTTTTGTAGTGCAACCCAGGAGACACTTGGCTTTCTGAGAAACAAAGTTTGAAACCCAGAGAGGAAAGGGTACCTTCATTTCTTTTGCTTTCATCATCTCAGAGTTGAGACCAAGGCAGTGCTTAACCTCAAGCTACCGTTTGGGCAAGGAGAAATGGAAACAGAAACATCCCAGGTCTGGGTGTGGGGTGGTGTTATGGCCCAGCAAGGATTCTGTCACCTGGTTGGACTGGGAGAGTGCCAAAGGGCGCTGGGTGCTGTGCAAACTGAATTGCAAAGGCTCTCTGCACTACCTAGCGCCCGTGGTCTAAGATAAGCGGGGATGACACACCGAGTGTGGAGCGTGTGAGGAAGCGAGGAGGATGTGGCACACAGCGCGCTCCCTCCGGTCCTAGCTGGTGGCTCAGTTTCAGCTCTAATTTTAGCAACTCATTTTAGGGCCCTTCAGCTCCACGAGGTTTTGTTGTTTCTTTAAAATCCCTAGGACTGAAGCATCCGATCCCTTCACTGGGGGGGAGGAGAGGATGGATGTCTCCTGCTGGAAGCGAGACGAGGGGAGTCGAGAGGAGCTGTGTTGCGTGAGCAGGCAGGAGGTGCCAGTGTGCGGGGACGGGGCTGGTGGGTCCCCTGATCCCCCACGGTATGCTGGGTGCCAGCTGACTTGCTGGCACTAACTGGAGCATCTCAAGTGCTCCCCACCGCCTTCCCGATGATCCTAGAAGTATTTTGGGGCCGACAGTGGGTTCATTTGGAGCCTGGGCACTGCTGACATGCCTGAGCATAGTGAGGATCCTGAGAGCATCCAGAAGGCTCGTTTGCTGATCTCCTAACAAGCTGAATTTTTCCAGCAGTGGGAGATGAAACAGATGCAGTTGGTGGCATTTGAATTCCTAAGCAGATAAGCCTGACAGAGTGACAAAGCCGGTCCCCGCAGTGCCCCAGCTTGACTTCTTCCCAGCAGGTGCCGAGGGGCACGGTGCCACGTAAGCACCACACCACCTCCTTCCATTTGGGCATGATTCTGCTGGGATTTTAATGACTGCAGGTCATGTCTCAGCTGCCTTGTTGCATGTTCTGTAGCCCTGGCACTGCTCTTCTGCCTGACTGGGGAACCAAGAGCATCCTCTGGTTGGGAGGCTGCACCCAAGCCATTCCATGCCCAGACAATAGGGTATATTTCTTAATGGACAAGTAGGGAGGGGGAAATTTGTGCTGCTGGGGATATGCCATCTCCTGCTGCTGAGGAAGATCTCCTGAATCAGTGTGTAATCCTGGTCATTCTCCCTGATGCACAAGGCTGGGGGATGCTCCATTCCTAGAGGGATGAAGCTGACCTGGAGAATGTCCTACAGGGAGGTGAGTGATTTGTAAACAACCCAGGACTAAAGACTGGGGGCAGGGTATTATTTCAACTGGGAAAGGGTCGTGCAAGAATGTAAAACGTTGTTCCTAGAGGATGGTGAGCAGCACCGTGGCCCTCAGATGGGCCAAGAAGGAAAAGGCTTCACAGGAAGCAGTGAGTCTGTTGTAACAGGAGTGCCGGAGTTGCTATGCGTGTCAGGACTGAGCTGATGGGCTCTGATGCACTGGCCTGTGCTGTGTATGTGTAGCTCGACTGTATGGTTTACGTGCCATAAAGCTGATGCTTTGTGTGCCCAGGGGAGCGTCCTGCATAGAGATAAGCCTTGTGCGCTGCGCTGCCGCTTCCGTCTCTGCTGCTGTAGGAAGGGTGAGCTCCTGGAGGGGGCTGTGAAGGGAGAAGGCACGGCACGACCTTGCGAAGGGACAAGTCCCCTTCCCTGCCCTACTTACTGAGTCCTGCTGTCCTAGCCAGAAGCCTGGCCCCGGCATCATCGACATCCCACTGTTCGGCTCTCACTGAGCTCCTCCGCCCGTGTGAGACTACATTTGATTTGACTCAAGGGCTCTGCATTCCAAACTCCACATCCACCTTGCTGCTCCATCTGTTTGCTTAGCTGCACAGCGAGTGAGGGGCTTCCTCCTCAGCTCCAGAGCATGTTACTGCCTGTTGAGCATCTCTGTTGTTTTGCCATGTATTTGAGCCTTTGCTAACTTGCTTTCTGCTTAAGCCTTCCCCTTTGCACTCTGCTCTCCAATCTCTTCAGATTGTTTTTTTCCCTTGCAGCAGCCTTCCAGCCTTCCTCTCCATTGGGATAATGCTAAAGCTTCTCTGTCCTATGCTGATACCTGACTTGGTTGCGCTTTGCTGCATCTCTGCCTGTGCTTTCCTGGCCTTTGCCTGCCTCCAGATCCCCTTTGGGATGATCACAAGGGCCATCTCCCTTGCACCCCCTTTGGATGATTCCTCTATCCGTTTATTTTTATGATCCCCTTATCTGTTTCTGTTGTTCTGGCTCCCATTTCATCACCTCTGCCCTTTCCTGAAGTCTTTAGGCAGCCTCATCCTTTTGATCTCAGCCTGGATGGGACAATGTTCCCAGCTGCCACCTCCCTGCTCCTTCTCAGGGATGCTGTCCTCTCCTGAGCCCAGCTGCCGGTGCTGCAGCAGCCCTGCCAGGAGCTCAGATGCTCCAGGAAGAAGCACAGAAGCAGATGCTGGCTCTCTAACCTGGCCTCCAACTTGATTTGTACAGGCATAAATTGGGATGCTGAGGCTCTAGTTTCCCCCCATTTCCTTTTGGGGAGAACCCTGGATGCATTGGGAAGAAGTCAAGTATTAAGTATCCTTGTAGTTTTCTGTAACGAGGCGGGTGTTGGTATTGATGGTGAGCATCTGGCCACCTCAGCATCATCCCACTGACCTGGTCCATGTCCATGGGCTTTGGCTGTAGAGCACCTGGGCTTTTCAGGCTTTGGGGAGACAAAGCTGCTTCCCACCCTGGCAGAGTGGAGCATCCTCATCTCTCTTGTAGGATAATCCTTCAGCGTGAAGCAGCATTTGGCCCAAAAGCCAGTCTGGGACCCTGCTCTTCACACAAATCTGCATTTTTGTTCCTTACAAAGCCACGTTTCCAGTATTTAGTGTGTGGAGGGAGCATTGTTTGTGCTTTGGAGGAGTCACTGCTGTGGCTGTGTAATAGGAAGGGGAGTTGTAGCAGCCTAGATAAATTGTAGGGACAGGGTACGACTCGCATCTGCTCTTCAGGAATCCCAGGGTGGACTTTGGAAAGTCATCTTGAGATGTCGTGGAGGCCAGACTGGAGCGCTGAGGCTTTAAACTGGTTAGAGACCTAAATATGAATTTAATACAGGTCTCTTTGGTCTAAGATCCTTTGAGTTGTCCCTGTCTGCATTAAGTGGTGGAGAGCCAGCTGGATGCACCCAAAAAACCTGCGAATCTTGGAGATACCCATCTCTGGGATGTGTTGCAGTAGCCTAAAATAACGAGCTGCGCTGAAGATCGGTTGATGGGCTTGTGGTTGGTAGAGCAAGGGGCAGAGCAGCGGGGAGGGTTCTTGTCTGCCTTGTTGCTGAAAAAGCAAGAGTGATATGAGCCGCCTCTGCTCTGCTGCTAAAAACAGCCTGTCTTGTTTTTATTTAATACAGTTTTGATCCACATACGTTAGCGTTTCACCTGCCTGCGAGTGGGAACGCTGGGCTCCCAGTGCCTTGGAAGCCCGCCCGTGTCCCTGCGCATCCCTGCGGCACTGGGATCGCAAATTGGTTCTTCCTCGGTTGGAGGAGGGACTCTGCCAAAGTTCAGTCTTGGAGGCGTTGGGATGGGACGGGTAAAGCTTCTGCTGGGGTTTGGTTTCTGCCCCGGTGGTGCCGGTGGGTAAACTGAGGCTCCACAGTGCCGGCTCCTCTGGGCTTGAAAATGACTTACATGGGGTTTTCTTCCCCAGGAGCCTGCCAGCACGGAGGTGTCCCTCCAGGTGGCCTTACTGCTGGCACGGGGGAGAGGGTCAGCGTTGGCTCCCCTCTGTCCTGGATTCTGCCTGGTGTCGGCATTTGGCCAGGAAAGCAATGATTCAAAATCAGCTCTGCCCATCCCCAGGGGGGTAGGGGATCAGGAACAAACAGGCTTTTGTAAGGTCATGGTTGATGTGTCCATAGAGCTTGTCCTTGGAGAAAGGCCAGCCCTGGCTTTGGAGAGCCCTGGAGGGCTGGGGAACCTGCCCGAGGATGTCTGGGCAAGCCATGGCCGGGAGGAAGAAGAGGATAGTTGGGGCAGAGAGGAAGAAGAGCATAGTCAGGGCTAGGAGGAAGAAGATAGTCAGGGCAGGGAGGAGGAGGAGAATAATTGGGGTGGTTGCAAGGTTAAATAGAAGCTTTCAGTGATCTGAAAAGGGGAAAGAAAGAAAAAGAAAACCCGCTGAAGAGATGCTCTCCCTTCTATCCTGGCTTGTAATCAGCCGCCCCCTCTGCCAGCGAGCAGCCGGCGGGCGGGCAGGCGAGGAGGGGGTGGCAAGAGGGGTCCAGCTGCTCCTCAGCCCAGCCCTGGCACCCCGAGAGTCCCCGCAGCCCCGGCTCGGCGTGGGCAGGGGCACAGCGAGGGGGACGTGCCCCCATCACGGGTCCCTGGCAGGCTGCGGGGGGTGAGGGCTTGAAGTGCGCTGCCAGGGGGAGGTGAGTAGGAGGGGGATTTGTCTGAAATGCCAGGGATTCATCTCCCACTCCCCCTGCCCTCTCCGTTCTGAAAGGAGCTGCTTGAGCTGTCGGCTCTGGATTATATTAATTAGCGGAGAAGTGCTACGCCTGCTTGTGGGGCCATGCTGCCAGGAGGAACTAGAGGCTTGGCAGGTCTGTGTAAAGCAGCTGCTGGGCTCCCCGAAACCCCTCGCTCCAGCTCAAAATGAGCACATCAAAACCAAGACTGAGCTGGGGGAGCTGAGTTTCCAGGGGCTTCAATATCTCTGGAATCCTCAACATAGGAAGAATATAGAGCTGTTGGAATGGGTCCAGAGGAGGCTACAAGGATGATCCGAGGGCTGGAGCAGTTCCCATCCGAGGAAAGGCTGAGAGAGTTGGGGTGGTTCAGCCTGGAGAAGAGAAGGCTCAAGGGAGACCTTATAGCGACCTTCCAGTACCTGAAGGGGCTCCACGAAAGCTGGAGAGGGGCTGTTCACAAAGGCTTGTGGGGATAGGACGAGGGGGAATGGGGATAAACTGGAGAGGGGCAGATTTAGACTGGACATTAGGAAGAATTTCTTCACGCTGAGGGTGGTGAGGCCCTGGCCCAGGTTGCCCAGAGAAGCTGTGGCTGCCCCATCCCTGGAGGAGTTCCAGGCCAGGTTGGATGGGCCTTGGGCAGCCTGGGCTGGTGGGAGGTGTCCTTGCCCACGGCAGGGGGATTGGAACTGGAGGATCTTTAAGGTCCCTTCCAACCCAAACTCTTCTCTGATGTCCTCCTTGAGCCTGGCTGGCTGCTCCCCCCCAGGGCCGAACCTGCTGGCCCTGCCACGCGGGAGGCTCTCGTGACAGGGAAAGCAGCACTGTGATTTCGGGATGGAGCCACTGCTCCTTGTGAAGCAGAACAGTCTGTGACACTGCCAGGCCGGCAGGTCCACGTGGTGGGGGGCTGCTGGGGTGCATCCCTGACCCACGGTCACCTGCTGTCTTTCAGGAGAGGAAGCTGTGCGCCCACCCCCGGATCGAGATCTACAAGGAGGACCGCATCTACTTTGTGTGTCCCCTCGCTCGCCAAGGGGACTTCTATGTGCCTGAAATGAAAGAACTGGAGAGGAAGATCAGAGCTGCTGCAGCTGAGGCCGAGGATGCCCAGACAGACATTGCAGGTATCCGTGATGTGCGCATGGGCTCTATCCGCGATCGACATCAGCCTTTCGAGAGGCTGAGGTGTCCCCGGTGCTGCCACCTGAGCAGGCAGAGAGGGTCAACCTGCACCAAATGACTGAGTCTCAGCTCACCTTTTCCCCTCCCCCCGGGGTGAGATAGGATCTCATCCCTGAAGTGTCACACCACACCTCGGGAAGCACCCGGGCACCCCTGCAGCGTTGGGGTGAGGGCCAAGCTGCCGCCGAGCCACCAGCCCACTGTCATCAGAGCAGAATTGGATCTCACAGCTTTTGGTTGCAGCTGGGCTTGTTTTTCTCCTTGTCATATACATCTTCCTTGATCTCATCTTCATCTGTTACATATTGGGATTGTGAGGAGCTTAAATACCAGGTTGCTGTAGCTGGTGGTGGAGTTGCCCGATAGCATCTGCTCAGCGAGATCTGTTGGAGCCTGAATGTATTCATACAGGAAGGGATTACAATGGCTGTAGGCGCAGAATAGCAGTGCTATAGTAACTTGAAATGTTAGTTGCCATCACCGGCCCACGTGCTCAGATGTCTGCGAGATTTGGGAGCTGGCTAGCTGAGCATTCCTGGGTGCCGCATAGAATCATTAGGTTGGAAAAGAGATCATCAATTCCAACTGTACCCATCCACTACTAAATCATATTCCTAAGCAGTTCATCTGCCTGTCTTTTAAACGCCTCCAGGGATGGGGACTCCACCACCTCCCTGGGCAGCTGTGGCAGTGCCCAAGAACCCTTTCTGTGAAAAAATTTTCCCTAATGTCCAATCTAAACTTCCCCTGATGCAGCTTCTCCTATCACTTGGGAGAAGAGGCCAACACCCGCCTCTCTACAACCTCCTTTTAGGTGGTTGTAGAGGCTGATGAGGTCTCCCCTCAGCACGGCCGAGCTGGCTGCTGGCAGGAGCCACCGCCTCCTCCTGCCCCGCGAGTCGCCCACGCTTGTATAATGGGCATGAAAAAACCATGACGGCTCTCCTTGCCTGCCAGGGAGTTTGGTCATTTTAACACAGCCTCGGGTTTGGGTTGCTTTAATTCTTAATCGTGTGCAGTGTAAAAGCAAACTTGGGAATTGCTTTCTGGGAGCTTTGTCCATTTAGTGCTGCAACGAAGGGTCTAATTGGAGCGGTTTCCCAGTGCTTCGAGGTCCCACGTTCTTGCAGTGCTCGCTCAGCTCTTCGCCTTTTTGTCTGCCTTGCGGCGGGGCGGCTGCTTTGGACTGGGTCGGCCAAAGTCACCCCGCATCCCTCTCGCTCCAGTGCCTTCCCGTGGTTACCCCTTGGTTTTGGAGAGGGACAGCAGGACCCTGGTGAGCAAAAGCTGCTTCAGGTCGGTGGCTTCAGCAGCTGCGTGTGCTCCTTCGGGGGATGCTCGCTGCAGTCGCGCCCAGCGTCCCGGCTGTCTCAGTGCTTTCCCTGGGATGCCACTGCCAGTGCGCCCACGGAAGGGGTTCCCTGCCCTACTGGAAGGAGGATGAGGAAGGTTTTTCCAATTTTATATGGCAAATTATGTTGGACTTCCTCATGTGGGAGACGCCTGCCTTGGGCCAGGCTCTCCAGCTGCAGCTCTGGGCTGGCTCCTCTGCTACCCCTCCTTTTCCAGTCACGCAGATGAGCTTTTGTTGGTGCAATCTGATGTGGTGTCACCTGCTGAGTCTGCATAGAAGCAGCTTAAAATATGAATAGCTGTGAGAGGTTGGCCTTCTCTCAGTCAAAGCTAAAGAGCTGAGTTTGGATGTTGGCACTGGGATCACTGTTGCTGCTGGGCGTGGTGGCAGAACTGGGTCTAGCTGGACATCACATCTTTGCTCCGGATGTTGGAGAGGGTTAAAGATGAGGAAAGCCTTCAGGTTTACTTGTGCTGCTCCTGCCTGAGGGTCTTGGAGGTCCTCATCATCTCCTGCATACCCATGGTGTCATGGTGCCCCAGGCTGTCACAACTGCTGTCACCTGGGGATGGTGGCACCTCATGGGGAGTTGATGGGCTTGTGCAAAGGGAAACAGTTCCTGATAAGCACCTTGTCCCACCGCTGCTGTCCTGCCAGCACTGTAGACTCGGTTTGTTGTTGGTGGCACTGCCCCAGCCACCAGTGCCAAGTGGCTTTCAGACTGCTCCTGGCTCAACAGTAGAATTAAAGTCAAAAGTGAGGTGTGAGGGGGTAGCTGGTCCCATCAGGCTCCTTATCTTGCCACTGAAGTCCTACATGGATTTTCTGAGCCTCCCAGTATGAAAGGAGATCTTGCTGGATGGAGCCGCTGGTGGATCTCCCCTCTGCCCAGCTGCTCACTGGACACACGTTGAAGGAGATGCTTGAAGATGACACCTTGAAGATCACAGCTTATGGATTAAGAGTGGTCCTTCCTTTCCTGTGCTGGGATCTGTGCAACCACCTCTGAGCTGGAGGAAGAGGAAGTCACAATCCGTGACCGAGCTGTGCAGATTGAGATGCAGTGCTCTGACACCCTACTGCCTCACAGGAGAGACTGGGGAGGTGCTGAGCCCCTTTTGCTCTCCACGAGGCACCTGAGGATGCTCTGCACGCGGCAGCCCTGGGCTCTCCCTCCTGATGTGACAGCAGATGAAGCCCGCTCTCCCTCCCCCACCAAATGACTGAAATAATAACATTGCATGTGCGATTTCAGAGTGAGTGTTGTGTGTAGTAATGTTCTGTGTGGACGCAGCACCTTTCGGTCACGGCTCATGGAACTCCCTGCCAGCAGCTGTATTACGCTTTCCTCAAATTAAAGACTTCAGGAGTTCCCAGCGGAAGACGCTGCCGTTTCTTCTCCCAAGCCATTGTGGCTGGTGTCAGGCAGAACCGAGCGACTTAGATGTGCAAGAAAAGCTCAGATTTGTTTTCTTGAGCCTCCTGGCCCTGAGGCATATCTCACCATTTAGGCTGCTGCCCTCCTTGCTCCTGAACTCATCCTGTGGCTCTGAGGGATGCCAGTGGCTGTAGAAGCTGCAGGACGTGGCTCAGCATCTCTGCTTTGTGCCACCACCCTGCGCAGAGCGGGATGCTGGCAGCTCTGCTGAGGACAAATGCGCTTGGCACATAAGGAAAGGGCCGGGGGCTGCAGCTGCCTCCGCACCAATTCCTTCCCTTCTTCTCCATCAGCAGGGTCATCGGAAAGACGGGAAGCATTTTTGGAAGGCGGCTGATGGGTCTCCAGGGGGCCAGTGTCAATCATGATTAATTGTTTTCTATTTAATTATCTTCTGGGGCTTTGGCGTCAGCGCAGCGCTCAGCGGGCCCTCGCTCCGGGCTCGCTCGCAGCAGCGCGCTCTTCAGCGTGACCCCGCTGTGGCGCATGGAAGGTGAAAGCAAACAAAAGCAGCCTCTCAACACGGGCTGTCTGGCATGAACGCAGATGCTTTCTAAGCACGTGGCTCTGCCCGGAGAGTCTCAGGTGCTCATTTTCGTGGAGCTGAGTCCATCCCGCGGCATCCGGCTGCATCCGATGACATCCCCTGCTGAGCCTCAGTGCCACAGGGGGCCACCTTCCTCGGTGGGCTCTGCCTCATCACACTTGCTTCTGTTCTCCAAAGAGCCCTGCCTGTTCTGCTTGCCTGTTCATCCCGAGAAGGGTCTCGGTGGGCAGCTCCTGCCGTGCCTTCCTGCTGGTCTGCCAGCCTCAGCCCCTCTCCTGACGGCTGTGATGAGCTTCAGCAAGAGCTGTGCCCCTCCTGGCAGCGCAGTGATCTATTATTCAGTGGCAGAGGTGATGAATATTTGATGGAACAGGGGGAAAGTGAGGGTCCTGCTGCCCCAAGAGAGGAGGGACACTCAAGCATCAGTGTCCCACTGGGAGGGGAGATGGTCCTGCTCCCTGGGGGGATTTGGTGATGCTGGTACCTGGGGTGGCACAGGGCTTGTTGGCAGCGTGGGGTGAGTGGTTCCTGTTGCACCCAAGACTCCAGCTGGTCTCTTGGTGTTGGCTGCTTGGCTTGCTTTCTTCCTAGGTGACCCTGGCCTTTAGGGGGGTACTCCTCAAAACCCTGGCAGAGCTTCTCCCCAGGGTGATGCCTCTTTATCCCAAACAGTAACTTCCTGGGTTCCACGTTGGTGAGGCTGTGCCTCGAATCCTGGGTTCAGTTTTGGGTCCCTCACTACAAGAAGGACATCGATGGGCTGGAGTGTGTCCAGAGAAAGGGAACGGAGCTGGGGAAGGGGCTGGAGCACAAGCCTTATGAGAGGCGGCTGAGGGAACTGGGATTGTTTAGCCTGGAGAAAAGGAGGCTGAGGGGAGACCTCATCACTGTCTACAACTGCCTGAAAGGAGATGGTGGAGAGATGGGTACTGGTCTCTTCTCCCAAGTGACAGCGATAGGCCGAGAGGAAATGGCCTGAAGTTGCACCAGGGCAGGTTCGGATTGGATATCAGGAAAAATTTTTTCACCAAAAGGGTTCTCAAGTGCTGGCCCAGCTGCCCAGGGAGGTGGTGGAGTCCCCATCCCTGGAGGTGTTTAAAAGATGGGTACATGAGGTGCTCAGGGATCTGGTTTAGTAGTGGACAGGTCTGGTAGGACTCCATGATCTCAAAGGTCTTTTCCAACCAAATGATTCTATAGTTCTATAATTCTATTCTACTCCTGTTGAGTGAACACACAGTGGGATGGCTTTGCTGTTCTTGGGGAGCAGAGTGGAGACAAGGGTGCTTCCATGGGATGGCTGGCACCTTGCTGCATGCCAGAGGGAAAAGGGGAAAAGCTGTGATGGATCTGGATGCTGGGCCAGCTCCCAGTGCAGGGACTGCCCTTGGGAAGTGGGATGCAGGGGATGGGCAGTGGCTCACTAAGGGACCAAGCAGAGTGCCCGAGGCTGGGTGGAGATGTGGTTGTGAGTCTGCTGGAAACCTTGAAGCCTGTGAGATGAGAGTCAAACCCTTGCTTGTCCATGAAGCACCTTCCAATGAGGCTTTGGTTGCCCTCTTGGAGCCTTGCTCTGCTCTCCAGGCTTTGCTGGGACAACTGGGGTTCCTGCTGCAAGGGGTGACCCCACACTGTCCTCAGCAGCTGTGGCTCTGACTCTCAGCCCTTCCCGCCTCAGCCATCCGTCCTTGGCCAAGCTGGGTGGCTGTGCCAGAGCCAGCCCTGTCCTGCACAGAGGAGAGTGAGGCTGCTGAAATGGGCCAGTTTGCCAGCTGAGGCGGCTCAAACATGATCAGAAGTGACAGAGCGGTGAAAAAGTGCTCGGCTGAAAGGAAATAAGACTCGATTTACTGTCGCCCTTGGAGCGAAGGAGAGGGAGACGGCTGCCGGGGGTGAGGACAGCGGTGCTTTCCCATGGTGGCAGCTTGGATCAGCACATAGGTAGGCTTCATCTCCATCCCAAGCTGCTGCTCACCTCCTTGAGGCCTCCTTGGCTTTGTGGCATAGGGTGACGTGATGGTTTCCCAGCCCAAACAGCCCCTGGGGTGGCGAGGGGTGCTGCACAGGCAGGGCATGGCTTGCGGCGTTGGGGTCACTCTGGTCCCGCGTTTCACAGGGGCACGAGATGACCACGAATGATGTGAGCTGTCATGAAGCCATGGTAGGAGTGTGGCTGTGTAATCTCAGGCCACCAGTTTAGCCAAATTGGATTTTATTTTTTGTTAAGATCCCCGCTCCAAACCTTACAAACCCTTATTGGCTTCAAGGCTTGGGGTCTCCACGCTGTCCTCCATCTCCCACAGCTCTCGGTCTTCCCAGAGGCTCCCTGCTGACCCACTGCCCTCCCACGGTCCTGCCAGGTGGGATGACACCTCCCTTCTTTCTGCTGCCTGCTTGGTTGCTACTGTCCCCTTCGTTGAGCACCTCGCTGGTTGCGTGCAGAACATCTTTTTTAACTTAGAGTAAATGTAGTTTCCATGTCGAGACACTCCCTGATGCTTCAGCAAAGGCAGTGCACGTTGGCAGGCGATGGTTTTTCAGTCTTCTTCATAGGGGGCATCACCAGGCACCGCTTGGGTGGGCAGCCGTGGGCTTGGCTTCTGACAGCTGCCGGCGGGGTTCCATACCATGGCCAAGGTGAGAGGATGGAGGCTCTGACTCCTCTCCAGATGCCTGCTGGGCTGAATGCAGGTGATACACCAGGGGGGATGAAGCAGTGTGTACCCTGTGTCTGTGGATCTTTCCTGATGGCTCCTCCTCCTCCTACCACTGCTTGGTCCTCTCCGAACGGCCCTCGCTCAGCCGGCAGGACCGTGGGTTGATGCTGCTCAGAAGGCAGGGGACTGCCATTTGCAAGCAGTTCTGCTGGCAGCTGCCCAGGCTGGGAAGAAAAACAGCAAAAAAAGAGATTTAAGAGTGTTTGGAAGGAAAGTTCTATCAGGTCTCTTTGAGGATGGGTGGCTGCCATGCAGCTGGAGGAAGGCAAGCAGCCCAGCCCTGGGAACCCCTGGCTGGAGAAGCCCAGGGAGGCTGGAGGTGCCTATGGGAGCGTGGGGCAGCCCCACGCCAGCAGCTGGGGATGGATGGAGCTGTGCCGGCAGCAACCACCGTGGAGGAGAGGGCTCTCTCCTGCTTGAGAGTCCCTCCACGGTTGTCACCATCCTTTTTGCCACTTTGTGGCCCTGTTGGTAGCAAGCCATGGTCCTCCACTGGTGCTGCTGCCAAGTGGGGCTCCTCCTGGTTTCCCTCCTGGTGCAGGGCATGACCCTTGGCAGGGGCATCCGACCCAGCAGGGATGAAGCCCCCGAGGGAGCAAAGGTGCTGGGAAGTGTCCGAGCCTGGTGCATCTCCCCCCCCCCCCCCGGTGCCAGGTGGGTGGGAAGAAGGTGGAGTAGGGAGGGTGACAATGAAGGAGCCCTCCCAGTATTTGCTGTCGTAATTAACAATGTTGATCTGCAATGTTGTAATTGGCAACATGTGATGTCATGATTAACCATGTGAATCTGTGATGTCATAATTAACAATGATTAATGTTTTACACAAGGTTTTTTTTTCTCCTGGCTGGTTGCTCTGGCAACAGCACCGAGCTGCTGGTCTCAATCTGACACTCTCGTCTCGTTGTTGACTCTTTAATTGCGTTGTCAACCACACTAACAAGGCAGGGGCGTGGGGAGGAGGCAGTGGTCTGGTCCTCCCAGGCAGACAGGGGTAGCCCCTGGCGGGGCTCGGCTGTGAAAGGGAGTGAGGGTTGGCAGCCGGGTGATGCGGAGCAGTGCCGTCTGGGAAGGCTCCTCTCGTGCCCTGGCACCCTGAGTCCTCTCTGCTGCCACCGAAGCCGACAGCTGCGGAGGAGCCAAGGGCTGATGGTGGCCACGCAGTGAGCAGGAGTGGAGACTGGGTTGTGGGGGTGCTGAAGGCAGCGTTAGGATGCCCTGGCGTGAGGCTCGACCTGCACACACTTCTGACAGTGCCACCATCTCCTTGGGTGCCAGTGTGCCAACACCTCCTTGGGTGCTCATGCAACGCTGCAGCTCCCCATCACCCTCACAGCACAGCGTCCCACTCCTTGCCTTGTTCCTGGTGCCATGCCAGCGGCAGGGCTGTCCCCCGGCTCCCAGGCCTGGCATTTTCCCTAAGGAAGGGCTTGCCAGGTCCTTGGCATGTGCCCAGAGAGCAGCAGCGGGGCCAGGGCACTGTGGGAGGTCAGGGCATGGCTGGGAAGCCAGCGTTGTTTGTGCTGGCTGGGGGAGCCTTGATTTCAGGGAGCTGCGGAGTCCAGCTCGTACTTGTCTTGGCCTGGTCACTTCTTGAAGGCACAAGAGGTAGGAGCTGGTCTCCGCTATGGTCTGAGGTCTCTGAGGTTTCTGGCTGTAGCACCCCATTTTGAAGGCTGTAGCACCCTGTTTCCATCCCCATCTCCATCATCGTCCCCATCTCCATCCTCATCCCCTCCTTCCCACAGCATTCACTCCTTCCTCTTCTCTCTCCATCTCAGGGGCCGACACCATGAGCGAGGCGAGCTCCATCAGCATAGAGGCCACAACCGACAGCAGAGACACCTCGGTGGCCACCTCCATCCTGCTGCCCTTCCCAGCCAGCTGTGGCCGGGAGGAAGTGGACAACCGCAGCGAGCACAGCTACAGCGAGTCTGGAGCCAGCGGCTCCTCCTTTGAGGAGCTGGACCTGGAGGTCACTGGGGACGGCGAGGGAGCCGCAGCCCTGCTGCCCGATGTGGCCTACACAGGCAAACAAGAGGTCACAGACAAGTGGACCAAGGAGCCCATCGCTGCTGAGAGAGGAGAGGAGTGAAGCAGAGACCTGCCTGCCTCACCTCCCGCCGGGGTCTGAGTTACTGGGAACTGGTCACCTTTTCCACCTCCTTCCTCTCCAGCCAAGCGATTGCGGTTGATGATTCCCCCCGGGACCTGCTCTCCCTCTTTGCACAAAGGGTGTTTGGCCGTTTCGGGGACGCTGCGAGACTAGGGGGGTCTCCTGCAGTGCTCAGCAGTGCGGGGTAGGTGCAGGCTGGGGGGGCAGCGAAATGCATTTGCTGTTTGTGTGTCTTTAGATGCGTCGCTAATTCCTCGCAGGTGTCTCGGGGGGTGGTGGTGGATGGCAGAGGTGTCCCCTCTCACCTCTGTCGGTGCCCCTCTCACCCACAGCTTCTCTCTGCCGCACCGCCGCGTGTTTTCTAGCACCAAAGAGCTGTGAGTGGGGTCAGCTGGGTTTGTTCCCCTCTTCCTCTTGCTGAAAAATGGAAACATCCCATGTAAACCTAGTCCTCCCAGCACTGCCATGGGCGCTTTTGGGGTCTGTAATAAAGCGGATGCTTTTCCTGGCTGGTGGCCGGCGTTGCTGACTGCCTCTTGGCCGATCGCGCCGTCCTGCCCTGTGGCACAGCGCGGGTCCCTGTTCAAGGGCTCTGAATCCCCCTTGCTCACATTTTCCCCCTGCTCGAGGAATGCTGTGGGCTGTGGGGACCATCCCGGCTTCTGCAAGCTGCAGGGGGAGCAGGGAAGGGTGGCAGCCACCGTGCTGGACTGGAGGGAGGTGGCATCCCCGCTCCCCTTGGGAACCTGCTGAGAGTACAAGCAGGAAAGCCAGGTCCGTGGGCTGCTGGTGGACCTGGTGCCACTGTGCTCCTCGGCAGGTCCGGTGGCAGAGGGACCAGCCTGCCTGCACTGTGCCACCCTTCCAGCTCACCTGCCTGGTCCCCCAGCCCTGGGGTGCACGAGGGAGGGCTGCCCACGCTGATCCCAATTCCTCATCCCCTGCTGGAGACGAGGGAGCAGCTTGGACATCACCGCCGTGGTGCCTCGGGGCGATGCCAGTGCACCTCAGTTTGAAGAGCGCAGCCCCTGCTCTGGTGCCCCTGATACCTCTGGCAGGTAGAACATTGCAGCCCAAAACCCTGGGGTGGGGATGCAAGGGACAAGAGAGACCTGGCTGTCCCTCTGTGCTGGAGACGTGTCCTCCCGGGCTTGGAAAGGTCATGATTTGTCCTCAGACAGTGATTGACATAAGATTGTTCATAAATATTTTGTGCTCTGAGTGATGAAATATTAAACTCCTTCAGCCCACATGGAAAAATATTGCTCTTCCCGGTGTTTATCTTTGTTGCCGGTTATTACAAAACTGCCAAGCCCCTTAAATATTTATGGCTGGCTGAAACTCCGGGGGGGTGGTGGAATCAGGCAGCACATCCTAACGCCGCTTGTCCCGTAACCCAACCAAAGATGAGGTCCAGGGAGGCTTTGCCATTGTCCTGCTGGCAGCAGCACCGGAGCAGGAGCCAGGAGGATGCAGGCGGTGCTGAGGTGCGTGTGAGGCTCGTGCCAGGTCCTGTCTGCAGCAGGGGGAAAGCAGGAATTTGGTGTTGCCAACATCCCTCAGGTCCTGGTGCCATGGGTCGCCAGAGGCAACCTTCCCATGGAGTTGTAAGTTATTCCCCCACAAATCAGGACGGCTGCGGGGGGACAGAACTGGTCTGACTTGCTGCAGTGCCCTAGCCTGTAGGCTGCAAGCACCGCAGCTGGCAGCAGGGAAACTGAGGCACGGGGTGGTGAGGTGCTTACCCAGAGTGGTGCCCCAGAGGCTCCCCTGGCTCCTGCCTGTCCCTGCGGTTCCTGTGTCATCCGCTGTTCCTTTCTTGTCCCTGAGTCCTGGAGTTCCCCAGGACAGACGGGCTGGGACACAGCACAGCAGGATCCCGTGCAGTCAATGGCTCCAGGAAGGGTTTGGGCAAGCGCTGGAGACCTGGAACGCTGAACGCAACTGCTGCTTCTGCCTTCGGATGGTTCAAAAGCCTTTCCCAGCTTGGTGCCTGGGCTGACGGTGGTACCAGGGCTGCATGGGGCGGAGGGGGGCAGTGGGGCCCTGGGTGTCCCCCAAGGGCTTGGGGAGCAGCGGACAGGCCGGGCTGAGGCTGTGCCAGGCAGGGGCACTGGCCCCAGGGGTACCAGCTGGTGGCTGTGGAGCTGGAGCAGGGGCTGGGACGCCTCTCGCTGAACGGAGATTGAGCCTGGGGGGTCCTCTGGGGCTGAGCTGTGCCCGCCCGGGTCTGCCAAGGAGCCAAGCACGTCCTGCCTGCTCTGCCCCTGCCCAGCTCGGGTCTGGCCATGCCCTGCCTGCACCTGACCCTGCCCTGTGTGCCTTCCCTGCTGGGTCCTGCCTCTGCCTTGGCTCCCGCTGGCCATCCCTTGCCTGGATCTGGCCATCTCCTGGCTGTGTCCTGCCTTCCCTGGTCATGTCCTGCCTGTGTCCCGGCTTCTCTAACCATGTCCTGCCTGGACCTGTGCTCCCTGGCTGTCTCCTGCCAGGATTTTCCCACACCTTGCCTGTCTCCTTCTCTCCCTGATTGTCTCCCCCCCTGGATGTGGCCATGTCCTGCCTGTGTCCTGGCTTTTCTGGCCATGTCCTGCCCGGATCTGCCCATTCCTTGTCTGTCTCCTGCCTTCCCTGCCGGTGTGCTGCCTGGATCTAGCTGTGTCCTGATGGTATCCTGTGCTCCCTGCCTGTAAGTCTTGCCTGTATCCCGCCTGTCCCCTGCCTGTCCCCTGCCTGTCCCCTGGTGATGTCCTGACTGGATGCGCCCCTGTCTTGCCGGCATCCTCCGTTCCCTGCCTGTGTCCTGCCTGGCTCTGCCCATGCCTGTCTGTCCCCTCCCTCCCCCGCCTGTCCCCCCCCCGCCTGTCCCCTCCCTCCGCTGCCCATCCTGCTCCCGGTGCTCCCGGTGCCGGGTCCCGCGGGGCGGACGGGGGGGCGGAGCGGCGGCGGCAGGGCTGGTGCTGCCGGAGTCAGAGACGGCGGCTCCGAAGCACCGGGCTGCACCGGCACCGGCGCAGGTAAGAGCTGCGCTCCCGCCCCAGGAGCCCCCGGCCGCGCCCATCACCGGCGCCTCGGGGCTCGGCGGCCGCTGCCCGCGGAGCAGGGGGGAACCGGCACCGGGAGGGGAGAGGAGAGGAACCGGCACCGGGAAGGGAGAGGAGGGGAACCGGCACCGGGAAGGGAGAGGAGGGGAACCGGCACCGGGAGGGGAGACGAGAGGAACCGGCACCGGGAGGGGAGAGGAGAGGAACCGGCACCGAGAGGGGAGAGCAGAGGAACCGGGAAGGGAGGAGAGCCGGCACTGGGCACCGCTACCGAGCAGGGAGAGGAGCCGAGACCGGGCACCGGCCCCGACACCGGGCACGGGGATCCAGACCGGGCACCGGAGCCGGTCCCTCCGTCTCTCCCCATCCGCAAGGCTCCGGGAGGGTGTTTCGGGGCTCACCATCCCCCGGTGCCCCGGCAGCACCGGCCCCGCAGTGGGCACCGAGCGGGACCCCTGGCAGGGGCTGCAGCTCCCCGAGGGCACCGGAGCCCCCGCGCCCTGATTCCCGGTGTTTTTTCCCCCAAAGCTGGCTCGGTGCAGGATTCGGGGTGGATCCTCCAAACCCGTGACCCTGAGGGGCCACCAGCATCCTCCTCTCACCCCAGTGCTGGGTGACACGGGCCAGGGCATTGCCAGCTCCTCGCCTTCCCCTCCTGCCCCCCAAGCTCCCGCCAGGCTGGGCAAGAGCAGCCCAAAGGCTGCGATGATGGGCGCAATGGGGCGAGATCCTCAGGGAAAGCACTTTGGCCCCACACTGCACCGGGGCTTGCAGGCTGTGGGGCAGAACCCAGGTGTGGGGTCCTGGCAGAGCTCAGTGGTGGCAGGACCTCCAGGACCCCCATGGGAGGTGACGGTGGCCCCTCACCCTGTGTCCTCCCAGCGCTGCTGCTCACCCCGTGCCACCCGGAAGGGTGCTGGTGTTGGAGAGGGCCAGGTCTCCTGGTAGAGGAGGACGTGTAGGAAGCGCTTGGGGCACGTAGGAGCAACGGCAACTTCTCACCCATCCTACTCACGGATGCTTTTGGGAGGAGAGGCTGCCAGGACCCAGCAGGAGCCTTCCTGCCACGGCCATCGGGCTGGATTTGGCTCTACCCTGCTGGGTCTCTCGCTTCCCCAGATGTTCTCCAGATGTTCCCATGAGGCTCTCTTCCCCCCCGGCACCGTGCCAACCCAGCTGGGCAGCTGTGGGGATGGCCACAGCCGTGCTCACAGCATCCCTCGGTGCTCACTGCAGGATGGATGAGAGTCTGCCCTTTCGGGAGAGCTCTGCCTGAAGGTGCCATTCGCGTGGTGGCACCTGCCAGCTGCCCCAGAAGAGCCGGACCCCAAGAAGCCGGGCTCCCAGTGCTGCCAGACCCCTACTGCCGATGGGCTCCATCAATAATCCATGTGCCTGTGGCTTCTTTCCTGCTTGAGGAAATCCTCGGTCCCCCAAAAGCTTTCCCTGCTTGGAATAAGGCAGGGAGTCTTCGTCATCTTTCTCAAACTCCTTCAAATTGGGGGCCAGGTAGGAGTCTCCCTGAGGTGCTGGGGGATTGTTGCAGGCAGGCAGCCTCCGGAAACGGGCGCTTTGGGGAGCAGAGAAAGAGGTCTGCGTGCATCCCACCCATCCCACCCCGTGCCACGCTGCTGCCCACAGCCCCGGGGCATCACGGCCACCTCCAGCTGTTTGCCAGAGGGCTGCTCCAGCTCCGGCATCACCCACCACAGGGCACCCAGGGACACCTCCAGCTCGGGCAGAGAGGCCTTGGTACCAGCTGCTGGGTCTGCAGGGGAGGAAACCCTCTCCGGCATCCCTGTCCCACCCCCTGTACCCCAAAAGGGCTGGGGGGAGCCCCAGGACCTGCAGCCACACCAACCGCCTCCCGTGCCGGAGCAGCCGGAGGTTTCTGAGCTCTCAGGGGTTTTCCCGTGGCCCCCAAAACACTGTGGGATTTCAGCAGTCAGCTTCAAATGGGAAACAAATCTCTCCCGTGGTTTGGGAGAAGACAACGGATCTCCGAGGGGACTGCATCTCCTGCCAAAAAAAGCCCTGCCTGCTGCAAAAGCCTTTGATTCCCCCGCGCCTCCGTGCTTTCTGCAGAGGGAGTCAGCAAACCTGGCTCTTACTTTTACTGAAATCTCTGAATTTAGTATACAGGGAAGGAAGGGGCGGTGGTGAGAACAGGCTCTGAAGCACCGCGGCTGCTGGAGCCCACCTCACGCATGGCTGCGGGAGAAGCTCAGCGTGTCCCCACGCCAGCCTGGTCTTGGCCCCAGAGCTGGGGGAGCAGCAGGGCAGGTGGCCTTTGGGGACGTGGGATGGGGACAGGGATTAAATCCAGCGGTGGTGGGTGCTGTGGGCGCTGTGGGTGCTGCGGGGCTGTGGTTTTAGCAGCACTCTTGACCGGTTGGTGGAAGCCATCTGCACCCCTGGTGCTGCTGCTGGGTCAGGGCTCAGCTGAAAGCCGGCGTTGGCTCTGCCTGCCCAGCCCAGGATCCCTGCCCCAGGTGCCATCCCGGTGCCAGGGTGACCTCCCTGGCTCTTCACGCACCCCATTCTCCCCTGGATGTTTCAAGGACCATCGAGCTGCCCCTGGCAGGCTGCTGTGCCCGGCGCTGACGCAGGAGCCGGCTCCGAGCATCCCTTCCCGTGCCAGTGCATCCCAGAGAGTGCTGCAGGGGGACAGACCCTCTGCTCCTGCCTGTCCTCTGGGGTCTGCATCGCTTGCTGGTGTCCTGGGGGTCCGAGATCCCTTGGGAGCTGTCACATCCACTCAGCTTGTCCTTCAGCGGGGGACTCCTTCCTAGGGGCACCCCTGGAGGGGCACAGGCAGCCTCGTGCCCTTTCCCACCGCTGTCGCTGCCCCTGGGGACAGTTCCTTTCTCACCTTCTAGTCCACAGACCCAGCAGCTTTTCCCTTTGCTTTTCCAGGTGCCAAGGGCTCTGCCGAAGCGGTGTGACCCCCCTCCTGCCGATACCACGCTGTGCCACCCCCCCGCCACCTGATGCCTGGGGACTGCCTGCCCTCGCCTTGACGGGTGGCAGCGGGTGACCCGCGGCGTCGTGGATCTCCCGGCCGGTGCTGGTGCACCCCATGGCAGTCCCCTTGGCCACCTGGCTGTGGCTGATGCGCTTGGCCACCTGCCTGGCTGCCGGGCACGGCATGGCTGGCAAGAAGGAGATCAGCACGGATGGGGACCTGGTGATCGGAGGCCTCTTCCCCGTCCACGAGAAAGGAGTAGGGAGCGAAGACTGTGGGAAGATCAACGAGCACCGGGGCATCCAGCGCTTGGAGGCCATGCTTTTTGCCTTGGATGAGATCAACAAGGACAGGAGCATCCTGCCGGGGGTGAAGCTGGGTGCACACATCCTCGACACCTGCTCCAAGGACACCTACGCCCTGGAGCAGTCCCTTGACTTCGTCCGCGCCTCCCTCACCAGGGTGGATGGCTCCGAGCACATCTGTCCTGATGGCTCCTATGCTGTCCACGATGACGTGCCCACTGCCATCACCGGTGTCATCGGGGGCTCCTACAGCGATGTTTCCATCCAGGTACCCTTCAGGGAGGACGGGCTTAGACGGGGCTGAGGGTGGGCAGAAATGGTGGTGTGAGGGGTAAAACCCCGGCAGAAGTGCAATGGTGGCACTGCCAGCGTGGCACAGGGACGCTGTCACATCCCTCGTGGTGATGCTGTGCCCCTCTCTGCAGGGAGAGGTGGCATCTGGGAGAGCCATCTCTCTGCTACTGTGGTGGGCTGCAGCCCTGGCGGTGGCCGGGTTCTCCTCGAGGGCTGTGGGGAGCCCCCCACAAGCCATGGGAGCGAAGCTGGTGAACGCGTCTGGCTGTCACCCCGAGTCGGGTGCAGCTCAGACCCCAAAACTGCAGCTCTACAGACCCAGTGGCTGCCTTGGGAGGGGAGAAGAGCATCCCTTGAGGGTGCGGGCAGCCTGTGGGCATGTGCTTGGCTGGGATTTAATGGATCCCCAGGGCAGGTCAAATCACATCTGCTGGTCCCTGGGGTCCCTGCATCCCTCTGGTCATGGGGTGGAGAAACCCGATGTGGTCCCTGGGGTCCCTGCATCCCTCTGGTCATGGGGTGGAGAAACCCAGTGTGGTCCCTGGGATCCCTGCATCCCTCTGGTCATAGGAGAAACCCAATGTGGTCCCTGGTATCCCTGCATCCCTCTGGTCATGGGGTGGAGAAACCCGGTGTGGTCCCTGGGATCCCTGCATCCCTCTGGTCATGGGGTGGAGAAACCCAGTGTGGTCCCTGGGATCCCTGCATCCCTCTGGTCATGGAGTGGAGAAACCCGGTGTGGTCCCTGGGATCCCTGCATCCCTCTGGTCATGGAGTGGAGAAACCCGGGACCAGGTGATGGAGGCAGCACCCTGGTCCAGCTCATGCAAGCACTTGTCCCTTTCCTTGCTAGGGGACTCCATGTGTCCCCAGGGCTGGGATGCTATCCTGTCTCCAGGGCAGGCAGGAGAGGCTGTGGGCAGCCTGGGGAGTGCAGGCGGCGCTGGGGCAGCGCGGCGGGCTGGCAGCTGCCGTTGTGTGGCGAGGGCTGGCAGCGGCATTGCTGCGCTCAGGGGCCTTCGTGCCATTAGAGGACTTTGTCAATTGAGAACATTTGTCCACGTTAATTAAGTCGCATCTCTCCCCTGGGGATCAGCAAGATGTGGGCAGGCTCGCTGTCCCTGCTGGCACGCCTCAGCCCCCCCATCCCTGCTCCAAGTGCCCAGGTTTTTAACAGCCTCATTAGTGGGGTTTTTTTCCCCTCCTTTGAAGCTAACGAAGGCTTCTAGAAAGCAGCTGGAAGGTGCCCATCCCGCAGGGGCTCCTGATGAGGGCCACAGAGGAGCTGCTCCCCAGGCCCAGGTCTGCAGCCCGGGCTGGGCCGGGGGGCTCCGTCCCGGCTCCTGCCCCTCCAAGAGCCTTTTCTTCCCACACTGTGGGGCTGCCAGGCACCCCAGCTTTCTCCTTGCCCACAAACATGATCCACAGGTCGCCCACAGGGGAATTTGTGCCACGAATCCATTTCCCTGCCCCCCAGTCCTGAATTTCAGAGGGGAGTGCATGAAATATTAGAAATAAATAACATAAATGAGCACATCTGAGGGCTCCGGCAACCATGTGGCTCTGCTGTCCGTCCATCCATCCACCCACCCACCCACCTGTGGGCCAGCCTGGACCCCCTGCATGGGGGATTGCCCATCGCTCCCATGGTTATGCTTGGATGCGTCTGTGCCCCACCACAAAACACCTGGTGTTGGGCAGAGGACCTCTTGCTGGGACACCCATTCAGGCACCCGCCTCTCCTCCTCCTTCCAGGTGGCCAATCTGCTGCGGCTGTTCCAAATCCCACAGATCAGCTATGCTTCCACCAGTGCCAAGCTCAGCGACAAATCCCGCTACGACTACTTTGCCCGCACTGTCCCACCAGACTTCTACCAAGCCAAAGCCATGGCAGAGATCCTCCGCTTTTTCAACTGGACCTACGTCTCCACCGTGGCCTCAGAGGGTGACTATGGGGAGACGGGGATCGAGGCCTTCGAGCAAGAAGCCCGCATGCGCAACATCTGCATCGCTACCTCGGAGAAGGTGGGGCGCTCCATGAACAAGAAGACCTACGATGGGGTGGTCCGGGCTCTGCTGCAGAAGCCCAATGCCAAAGTGGTTGTGCTGTTCACCAGAAGTGAAGATGCCCGGGAGCTACTGGCAGCTGCCCAGAGAGCCAACGTGTCCTTCATGTGGGTGGCCAGCGATGGGTGGGGAGCCCTGGAGAGCGTGGTGGCCGGGAGCGAAGCGGTGGCAGAGGGAGCGATCACCATCGAGCTGGCGGCCTACCCCATTAAGGAGTTTGCTGCCTACTTCCGTAACCTCCACCCCTACAATAACAGCCGAAATCCTTGGTTTCGGGAGTTTTGGGAGCAGAAGTTCAAGTGCAGCTTCCACACGCAGGACTGTAGCTGGTACTCCCTCAAGACAGGCAAGTTTGAGCCAGAGTCCAAGATCACGTTCGTGATCAACGCGGTCTATGCCATGGCTCACTCTCTCCATAACATGCACCAGGCTCTGTGCCCCAACTCCACCAAGCTCTGTGATGCCATGAAGCCCGTCAATGGCAAGAGGTTCTACAAGGACTTTATACTCAATGTTAATTTTGATGGTGAGTCCAGAGATGGAGAGGGGGTTGGGCTGCCTAAGAGGAAAGGGATGGATAGAGGAGCAGGGAGGAGGCGAGACACCCACATTTGACCCAAAGCCCTCCAGTTCCTCCAGCCTGCCCATGCCCAAGGACCCCTGTGCTGTGGGCTGTGGTTGTCCTAGGATGCCAACAGACCACCATCACCTTTGGGCAGCAATTCAGGCTGCCTGTCCCCACCATGGAGAAGCTGGTGACCAACTCCATCCTGCTAGAGCTGAGTGGGACTGGCCCCATGGGGAAAGTGGGTCCTCGGAGACCACACTTGCAAACACCGTGATGTATTCATGATTCAGAGAGACCCTTGATCAGGGACAGATGTGGTTTAGGGTGACTAAGAAGCACATCCTCCATGACTTGGGCTGAGCGTGGCTGCCCAGGTGTCACTGAGGGCTGTGGATACTGCAAAATCTTTGTCCCTACAGAGCTGGCTGGGGCTGCCAAACTTTTAGGCACATGTGGAGGTAGTTCTCTACCATTGCTTTCCTGCTCCTAACAGGGACATAGGCAACAAGTTGAGGATGAAGGCAGGGAACAGGTTGGACTGTGCCCATGATGGGATGTGACCTTTGATGGAGGGCTGCCTCCACGCTGGGAGCAAGCACTCTCCTGCCCCATGGCAGTGACCATCTCCCTTTTTCCTCCCTCCAGCTCCGTTCAGGCCAGCAGACACCAAGAGCGTAGTTCGATTTGACAGCTACGGTGATGGGATCGGGCGCTACAACATCTTCAACTATCACTACATGGATGGGCGGTATCGGTACCAGAAGGTGGGCTACTGGGCTGAGGGGCTCATCCTCAACACCAGCCTCATCCCGTGGGCTGAGACCTCCATCCCTGTGTCCCAGTGCAGCGACCCCTGCAAGAAGAACGAGATAAAGAGCATGCAGCCAGGAGACATTTGCTGCTGGATCTGCATCCCCTGCCAGCCCTACGAGTACTTGCTGGATGAGTTCACCTGCATGGACTGTGGTCTTGGTTACTGGCCCAACGAGACCCTGAATGGCTGTTATGAGTTGCCCCAAGAGTACATCCGCTGGAAAGATGTCTGGGCCATCGGTCCAGTCACTATCTCTTGCTTGGGTTTTATCTCCACCCTCTTCGTTTTCGGAGTGTTCATGAAGAACAATGACACCCCCATTGTGAAGGCCTCTGGCCGGGAGCTCTGCTACATTCTCCTGACCGGGGTCCTTATGTGCTACAGCATGACCTTCATCTTCATCGCAAAGCCTTCCACTGAGGTGTGCACGCTCCGGCGTCTGGGGCTGGGCACGTCCTTCGCCGTTTGCTATTCAGCCCTCTTGACCAAAACAAACCGCATTGCCAGGATCTTCAGTGGGGTGAAGGAGGGGGTCCAGCGCCCCCGGTTCATAAGCCCCACATCACAGGTGGTCATCTGCATGGCTCTCATCTCCTGCCAGCTGATCATCGTCATCATCTGGCTGCTGGTGGAGACCCCCGGCACTGGCAAGGAGACAGAACCTGACAAGAGGTATATTGTCACCCTCAAGTGCAACAACCGCGACTCCAACATGCTCATTTCCCTCACCTACAATGTCCTCTTGATCGTCCTCTGCACAGTCTACGCCTTCAAGACCCGGAAATGCCCCGAAAACTTCAATGAGGCCAAGTTCATCGGGTTCACCATGTACACTACCTGCATCATCTGGCTGGCCTTCCTACCCATCTTCTATGTCACCTCCAGTGACTACCGAGTAAGAGCCAGAGTTCTGGGTGAGCTCTAACAGGGCCTGACCAGAGCGGTCCTGGCAATTTGGGCCCCTTGGGGTTTGTGGCTAGGAGGTACGTGGACCTGAGGAAAGTTCTTTGGCCACAGACCTGGTGATAGTCACCTCTGCACTAGGGAACTCAAGACCAGGTGAATCATAGAATTATAGGATGATTTGGGTTGAAAGGGACCCTAAAGACCATCCAGTTCCAACCCTCCTGCCATGGGCAGGGACACCTCCCACTGGATCAGGTTGCTCAAAGCCCCATCCAAACCTGGCTTTGAACGCCTCCAGGGATGGGGCAGCCACAACTTCCCTGGACAACCTGTTCCAGGGCCTCATCACCCTCATTGTGAAGAATTTCCTCCTAATGTCTAATCTAAATCTCCCCACTTCCAATTTAAAGCCATTACCTCTAGTCCCGTCACCACCTGCCTTTGTGAAAAGAGATGATGCGTGGCTGAAGGGCTGTGCTTGACGGAGCAGTGAGTCCTGGGGAGATGACCTCTCCTCCCTTCTTGGCGGACCATTTGGGGTGAGAAATGGTGCTGAACCTCCAGAGAGCTCACCTGACCTGACTGCAGAGCAGTGATTGCCGTCCTTCAGCCTTGCACACAAAGGCACAGGAGCCCCCAGCCTGTCCAGGCACCCTCTGCCCACCCGGGGGGTGGATGTCAACTCCAGGGCCAGCGAAGTCCCTGCGGAGCCGAGCAGTGCTGGGGATGGGGGAGCATGGGGTGCTCCTGCAGCACCTCTGCCCCCTCGGCAAGGGGCACAGCTACGTTCTTGCCAGGCCTGGAGGACTAGGGGTGGTGGCTGTGGTTGGGGGCACTTCTGGAGAGGACCTTCATTCCCTGATGGGAGCAGGCACTGGGGCGAGGGGTGTTGGCAAGGCTGGGGGGGGGGTGATGCTGTTCAGGGTGCACCCCCTTTGCAGGGGTAGTGTGTCCCCATCAGGGCAGCACCCATCCTGTGGGTCTCCAGCAGGTCCATCCTGACAGAGGGAGCTGGGGTGGGATGTGCCTGTGGGGTGCAGGCAGCAGCCTCTGCCCGGTGGGGGTTGGCTGGTGCCATGAGGACTTCATCCTGCTCCACTTGGGGCGGAGGGCAGCTGGCAGGAACTCCTGACACCCACCCCCCTCTCCAGGTCCAGACCACCACCATGTGCATCTCAGTGAGCCTCAGTGGCACCGTGGTCCTTGGCTGCCTCTTCACCCCCAAGCTCCACATCATACTCTTCCAGCCCCAGAAGAACGTGGCCAGCCACCGCGTGGGCACCACTCGGTTCAGTGTGGCGGCCGCTGGCTCCAGCCAGTCCCACGGTGAGTGCAGGGGGGCTGGGGCAGGGTGGGGGGCACCCCAGCATGGGACCCTGGAGGAAACTGGGGTATGGGGTAGGGCACAGCTGGAATTAGGGGGGAGGGTGGATGCGTTGTCCCCTACAATTCATCCCTGACCCCATCCCTTATTTCCTCCATCTCATGTGGCTCCAAGCCCCGGGGCTGCAGCAGAGGGGCTCTAGGGGTCCATCGTTGCCGCCGGGGGACCACAGCCACCCCCGATACCCCCACCCCAGCCCTGCGGGGTGCAGCTCCCCAGGCACCCGTCGCCCCCCGCAGCGCGATGCCCCGGGGTGTTGCTGCCGGACCCCAACCTCCCCCTGACTCCTGCCTTCCCGGCCAGGCTCAGCCTCGCAGTACGTGCCCACGGTATGCAACGGCCGTGAGGTGGTGGACTCCACGACGTCGTCCTTGTGAAGGACATGGGGCCCAGGCCATGGTGGCGCTGCTCCTGCCTGCAGCCGCACCGCACCCCGGCTCCCTGCCCTGGGAGAGCAGCTCAGCCCGCTCGGGGCCAAGGGCAGTGGGAAGGCTCAGCCCCAGCCCAAGCTATGCGTCCCATGCGCTGGGTCACAGTACGTGTCCCCCTGCCCTTCCACTGGGCCAGGTGGCAAGTCCCCTGTCCCTGCACTGAGCTATGGTGAACATCCCAAATCCCTTGAAGTGACCCGTGGTGAACATCCCAAATTCCTTGCACTGAGCCATGGTGAACATCCCCAATCCCTTGAACCGAGCCGTGGTGAATGTCCCTCTCCATCCCTTGAACTGAGCCGCGGTGAATGTCCCTCTCCATCCCTTGAACCAAGCCATGGTGAACATCCCCAGTCCCTTGAACCGAGCCATGGTGAACATCTCCAATCCTTTGAACCGAGCCGTGGTGAATGTCCCTCTCCATCCCTTGAACTGAGATGTGGTGAATGTCCCTCTCCATCCCTTGAACTAAGCCATGGTGAACATCCGCAGCCCCTTGAACCAAGCAATGGTGCATGACCTCCCCACCACCCGCACTGAGCCACGGTGCATGTCCCCCTCCGTCTTGCACTGACCTGTGGTGCACGTCCCCTGTGTCACCTGCACTGAGCCGCTGTGCCCACTCCCCACGCCCTGCACCGAGCCCTGCTCCACGTCCACCTGGCCCGTGGTCCAAGTCCTTCCATCCCTTGAACCGAGCCGCGGTGCACGTTCCCCATGCTCTGCACCGGCTGAGGTGCAAGTCCCGCGCACTGAGCCGCGTCAGCCCAGCCCCTGCCCCGAGCTGTGCCGCACAGCCCCCTGCCCTGAGCCCTGCCCAATGTCCCCCTCACCCCTTGAGTGGAGCCATGGTGCGTGTTCCCCATCCCCTGAACCAGCTCTGGTCCAAGTCCCCTGGCCCTCGCACTGAGTTGTGCCGCACAACCCAACTAGTCCTGCTTTGCTTCCCTGAGCCGCGCTGCGCCTCCCGCTCCCTGCACGCCGAGCCCTGCACTGGCACACGATGTCCTCACCCTGTTGCCACCCTGTGTCCCTGGGGCAGGGCCTTTCCCCAAGCCTTTTGCATAGTTTCACCTTTTCCTCCTCATTTTCGGCCCCGGGAAAGCTGCTGGGCTGGCCGTTGCGGTGCGTAACTTCTCACCCCTCGCTGGGAGACAGAGGAGGGGTGAGTACCTGCTGCCTCCTTGGAACCCAGGGGCTTAGGGCAAGTACCAGGACCCAGGTATTTGAGCCCAACCAAGTCTGGAAGAGTAGATTTTTTTCTGTGAGCAAGAGAGTGTGATTTTTTTTTTGTAATTTATGCAAATAAAGTGTTTTTTTTATTTAAGAAAAAAAAAAAAAGAGCTCAGGTCCAGCCAAACCTGAAGGAAGGGGATAAACCCTCGCAGAGGGCAGAGTCACGTCGCTATATAGGGGCCAGCAGGGGCAAGGGAGCACACAACACCCCCCTCATGTCCTGCCAGCCAAGGATGTGGCTGCACCAAGGATGGGGGCTTCAGCTCCAGGGTCAAGGTTTAATGACTCGGCTCTCACAGCTCCAGGGCGAGCGGTTTAGGAGCTGTCGGAGGCTTCAGGACTGGGGGCTGCTGCCATCCGCTTCAGGGGGATGATGCAGATGCAATTTTTGGCTTCTTTGAGTCTCCACCACCGTCCAAGCCTGTAGATGAGAGAGATGCGGGTCACCACCAAGCCCTGGAGAAGCGGGCACTGCGCCCCTTGGCAGGGCTGGGGAGGGGGGACGGTACCGGTGCTCCTGCCCAACGCCGGCCACCAGGAAATCACCGGTTGCTGAGAACTTGAGGCTGTTGACAAAACCCACCTGGAGAGGGATAAGGCAGGGTGAGGAGCTCCCACCACCTCCTCCCACTGCCCAAGGTGGGGAGCCCTGCCGAAAGACCCTCCCAGTCCAGTTCCAGCATCCCTAACCTCCCCGTCCATACCAAGGGGATGTCCCAGAGGGGCTCCAGCTTCCGAAATCCCTCACCGCACTTCCAGAGCTTCACGCTGGCACTGTGAGAGCCTGGGGCAGAGAGAGGAGACTGCCATGCACCCCAAAACAGCAAACAGAGCAGAAGCCCCCATCCTGCACCCCTAAAACCCTGCTCCAAAGCGACTGCCTCACACCTGTAGCCAGGAGGTCACTGTTGCGCAGCGCAGCCACAGCTGAGATCCAGTATGGTTCCTGCAGGCCCTGGGCTTCCCGCATGCCGTGCGCCTGCCGGGCCAGAGCCAGTGGCTTCTTCTTCGTCAGCCCCCACAGGGCTATGGACCTACAAGGGATGGGAGGGGTGAGGGGGCCACGCAGGCACCGCCTGCCCACCCCCAGCACCGCCCTGGCCTCGTGCCTACCCGTCATCGGCCCCCGACACCATGTGCTCCTCATTGATGAGTTGGATGCAGTCAATGGAGCCCCTACAAAGAGACCAGGCAACTACCATCAGTGACAAGTGTCTTTTGGGATCCTATTTAGGAGACAAGGGCTCACTGGGGCATCAACATCCCCAGAGGGACTCTCGGTGATGCTTGGCACTGCCACACTACTGCCCAGGCCAGAACTGCCTGCCCACAACCTCCTCTCCCACCCCAGACCTACTGGTGCCCACAAAACACGAGCTGTGACTCCTCAGGGATCTTCCAGAGCCGCACGGTGCCGTCCCGTCCCCCCGCCGTCACGCAGCAGTCCCGGCTCAGACTGTCCAGCCCTGTGATGATATCTTGGTGCCCAAACCTGGAGGAGGAGACAACAAAGAGCTGTGGTTGGGACATTTCCTCTCCCAGGCAAGGGAGGGTCACTGGGGTCACCTCCCTCAGGTCTTACAGGGTCTCCATGTATGCGTTCTCCGCCACATTCCAGACCTTGACACTGCGGTCATGGGAGGCGCTGTACAGCTGGTGCGTGTTCTTCCGGAAGGACAGGCCCTGCAGACGGACAGAAGGACGGACATGGGGACAACAGTGAGGGGCACCAGGGAGGACAGTGCTGCCTGGCCCTGCAGGTGTCACAGCCGATGCCCTCAACTCACCGAGACAGCGTCACGGTGCCCAGTGAAGATGTGCAGCCGCTTGCAGGTGGCTGCATCCCAGATCATGATCAGCTTGTTCCTGTCACCCGTAGCCTGACGGAACACAGAAGACACCTGAGACCTGTCCCTCAGGGACCCAAGGCCGCCCCAGCCTCTGCTCCTACTCCATGTGCTTTTGGGGTCAGAGGGACCCATTCTTGACTGCAGTGGAGGCAGAGGCTGCTGTAACCCAGCGAAGTACACCTGGGCGTGAGATGCTGTTCCCCAAGACCCTGGGAGGAGATGCACTTCCCACCATCACCCCCCTGCCCCACACAGCAGTGTCAGCCCCCTCTCCCGTACCAGGTACTTGCCGTCTGACGAGATGGCCATGCACAGGATGTGGGACGCGTGCCCCAAGTGCCGCTCCTCACTGCCCTTCTTCCCGCCGGGTACCATGCACAGCCTCTTCCCACTCTCCACCTCCCCTGAAGGAAAGGCATCACTGTCACCCCCCTGAGAGCTTCCCACCGCTCCGGAAAACACCAGTGAGCCTCCCATAGAGCCTAAAAGGATGCACGTGCACATCCTTGGACCAAGCCACCTCGGTGGGCACCCTTGGTCCTTCTGCGGGATCCCTGCAGGGTTCAGGCTGGGGAAATAGCCAGTCGCAGCCCAAAGGGAACACTTGCATTTGATGAGGGAGCCATCCTTGGAAGCAGAAAAGATGAACTTGTCATCCGGAGAGATGACAAGGCAGGTGACAGGCAGCTGGTGCCCTCGCAGCACTCGGATGCTGGCTGGATCTGGAGGCTGCACCTGCAGGGAGAGCAGGATGTGACCTGGGACACCCTGGTCGCTTCCCCAGGAATGGGAGCACCAGAGCATGGCACCATCCCTTCTCCAGGGCGCCAGCAGACGGCACCCTGGTCCCATAGCTGGCACATGCTGGTTGTGGCCATGCCTGAGTGTCCCCCAAGGCTGGCACGCCTGGCACTAAGCACTTACGTCTTTGGCAACGAAGCGCTGCAACCGGCCTTTCTGCTCGAGCTGGGGAAGAAGCGGGATGTTCAGCAGAGGCAGCCCCGGCTCCGGACCCACGGGAGGGGGGCACAGCCGGCCGCCACCACTGGGACCGAGGGGACGGACCTGACCCCCTGCTCACCACATCCTCCTTCAGCCGGTCACCGATGAGATCCACCAGTTGGGTCTCCTCCTCTTCCTCATCTGCCGCCCGCTCCTCCTCTGCGGCAGACACGGGGGGTGAGGGCTGGGCTCAGCGACCGTGCCACCCCACCGGGGCACCGGTGGGGCACCGGAACTCACCGTACTGGCGGAGCTCCTCCAGGTACTGCTTGGCCAGGCGCAGCTTCTTCTCCTGCGGCGTCTCGTCCACCTCTTCCTCCTCTGCTGCCTCCCGCCGCCGCCGGCCCAGCAACGGGCTGTGGGACACGCGTGAGCACCGACACCCCCACAACCACCGACACCCCCACAACCACCGGCCCCCCCACCGGCGCCCCAACCACCAACACCGACACCCCCCCAACCACCAACACCCCCCCAACCACCGACACTCCCACCGACACCCCCCCAACCACCGACACCCCCAACCACCGACACCCCCACAACCACCGACATCCCCACCGGCCCCCCCCCAACCACCGGCACCCCCACCAACGCCGGCATCAGCACCGGTACTGGCATCGGCACTCCCACCGGTACCGGCACCTCCACCGGCGCCCCCAGTGACACCGGCACGCCCCCTAGTACCGGTACCGACCCCCCGGCGCAGCCCTCACCTCTCCGTCTCGGACTCGCTGGACACCTCTTCGTCGACGGCCCGGCCGGCTGCCGCCCGCGGCCTCCCCTCGGCGCCCGGGACCTGCGGGACGGGACGATCAATGGGAAGGGACAAGATGGAGGACGAACGGGAGGGGAACCCGCCGGGGGAGACCCTCACCGCTGCCGCCCGCGGCCGCCGCCGCCGCCCCGCCGCCCCCCGCGGGCCCTGGGCCCTCCTGCCGCCCCCCGCCGCCGCCGCCATGCTGCCGCCGCACGTGGAGCCGCCGCACCGCCCGCGGCCCGCAGGCCACGCCCCCTCCCGTTCCCATTCCAGCGTGCGGACAGACCGCGCCCCTTCCCATTTCTATTGGCTGTAGACGGACGGGCCGCGGCCATCCCACACCCATTGCCTACGGGCCGGCAAGCCACTCCTCCCCGTTCCTAATGGCTGCGGACAAACAAGCCACTTCCCCCCCCCGCTCCTATTAGCAATACGAGGACAGGCCACGCTCCATCACATTTCTATTGGCTGCGGAGACCAGGCCACGCCCCTTCCCTCCCCTTTGCCTGTGCCCGACAGGCCACACCTCCCCTTCCTCTTCGCTGCGGCCTATAGGCCACGCCCCCCGTTCCTATTGGCTGTGGGCGGGAGGCCGCGCCCCCTCCCCGTCTCTGGGCTGTTGGCGGGCGGCCCCTCCCTCGCCCCGTGGCTGCGTGTGCGCGGGCTCCGTCCCGGGGCGCTGACAGGGCGGCGCTGCTCGCTGGGGGCGGCCGAGCTTCGGGGGGGGGCTCTTCTTTCCTCTCAGTCCTTTTGGGGGACCCCAGCGGTGTGCCGGCCTGCAGAGCATCCTCTGGCTGGTGCTGCTGCTCTGTCCCTGCGTGAGCAAAAGCAGCGTGGCCTGCAGGGCGAGGGAGGGGATTCTGCCCTCTGTCCCTCTCTTGCGAGACCTCATCTGCAGTCCTGTGTCCAGGTCTGGAATCCTCAACGTAAGAAGGAGATGGAACTGTTGGAACGGGTCCAGAGGAGGTTACAAAGAGGGTTGGAGGGCTGGAGCGCCTACCATCCCAGGACAGGTGAGAGAGTTGGGGTGGTTCGGCCTGGAGAAGAGAAGGCTCTGAGGAGGCCTTATAGCGACCTTCCAGCACCTGAAGGGGCTACAGGAAAGCTGGAGAGGGGCTGTTCATAAAGGCTTGTGGGGATAGGACGAGGGGGAATGGGTGTAAACTGGAAAGGGGCAGATTTAGACTGGACATAAGGAGGAATTTCTTCATGCTGAGAGTGGTGAGGCCCTGGCACAGGTTGCCCAGAGAAGCTGTGTCTGCCCCATCCCTGGAGGTGTTCCAGGCCAGGTTGGATGGGCCTTGGGCAGCCTGGTCTGGTGGGAGGTGTCCCTGCCCACGGCAGGGGGATTGGAACTGGATAGGTTTAAGGTCCCTTCCAACCCAAACTCTTCTCTGATGTCCTCCTTGAGCCTGGCTGGCTGCTCCCCCCCAGGGCCGAACCTGCTGGCCCTGCCACGCGGGAGGCTCTCGTGACAGGGAAAGCAGCACTGTGATTTTGGGATGGAGCCACTGCTCCTTGTGAAGCAGAACAGTCTGTGACGCTGCCAGGCCGGCAGGTCCACATGGTGGGGGGCTGCTGGGGCCCATGATGATCTTTAAGGTCCCTTCCAACCCAAACTATTCTATGGTTCTCTGAGTAGATTCTTTGCAGGTGGCTGAGTGTCACGCACAGAAGGAGACAGAGTAGGACCCAGAACTGCACTTAAACATTTAGTTTATTACTTATAATGTTACAATTCTAAGTCAAACGTATAAGCTTAAGTCTAGACCAACATTAGAATTCTATAAGGGTTTGTGAGGGACTATATCCATGATGTTATATTGATGTCAGTGGGGGTCTCAGACTAGCTGAGAGGGAGCTCCAATTGTGACTCGCTCCTCTCATTCTCTTGTAACCCTTCTTGGGGTTCCTTCTCTTGGAATGAGAATACCTGGGGTATCAGTGGGCCCAGCTTTTCTTTACCTTTGGCCAGTGGCACCAGTGGTAGAGGACACGGTGTGTTGCTTTGCCCCCCTGCTAGTGCCACCTCCACCAATGTGTAGGGATCAGAAAAATTCCAGGGTTGTACATCAACCTACTTCCAACTCAAAACTCATGGTTTCCACATCCATAAGTTATCCAAGTACAACATATTTTTATTCATAAATCTTATTACTCTCTACAACTACCTGAAAAGAGGTTGTGGAGAAGAGGGAGCTGGGCTCTTCTTCCAAGTGACAGAGGACAGGACAAGGGGGAATGGCCTGAAGCTCCGCCAGGGGAGGTTCAGGCTGGATATCAGAAAAAAAAGTTTCACAGGAAGAGTCATCGGGCACTGGAACAGCTGCCCAGGGAGGGGGTCGAGTCACCTTCCCTGAAGGTGTTTAAGGAATGGGTGGATGAAGTGCTTAGGGGCATGGTTTAGTGAGTGTTAAGAATGGTTGGACTCGATGATCCGGTGGGTCCTTTCCAACCTGGTGATTCTATATGATTCTAATACTCCTGTTTTCAGGATCACCTCCAATTCTTCGTTCTGTGGCTGTGGTACAACTCTGCATACTTGCGTTGATATGTGGGAGGGGTGACCAGGGTCCAGTTTGGTCATCCCGATAGGAAGACAAGTAGCAGAGACGTAATGACTAGCTCATTCTCCCCCGGTCACTCCTGCTGCACACGTGGGTGTTGATGTGGCCGCTGATGTGGAGTGGCCACCAGCTCTCCATCTCACTCCCTTCTACCCTGTGACTCGGCAAAGCAATAGCCCTCTTTGGCAGCTTCAAGGGGAGTGATGTGACGCTGAGAACCACCTCGTCACTGTCTTCGGCAGCAGTAAGCTCAGCCGTGGTAGGCTAAAGCTCAGCTTCGGCTTTCTTTCTTTAAGGATGTTGGTCATCTGAGTCGCCAGGCAGCAGACCATGGGGCTCTTGTCTTTCTTTGCTCGTTGCAGGACTGTAGGGACAAAGCAGCAGGGATGAAGTGGCAGCCCTGTGTCCCTTCCAGGCAGGGCACATTGCACCCCATGATTCTCTGGGCCAGGAGGGAACCCGGGGGAGGCTGGGCTGGATGTTGCTGGTCAGGAATACCCACTCCAGAAACACCTCCACCCCAGAGATGCACTGAGAGCAGAGCCCCCATTTGCCCGGGCTGGTAGGGAGCTTGATGCCAGGGTCCTTCCTCCCCCCCACCACCCTCACTCACGCTCCATGATGTTCTCCAACTTCTTGTTATTCACTTGTCGTCCAAGGAATCCTGGGAGAACACAACCTGTCAGGGACCCCCACTGCCCCCCAGCCTGCCCCGCTGCACAGCTCCCTGCGGAGGGCTGACCCCGGGGATGCAGCATCAGGGAGGGGACAGATGAGCCTCCTGCCAGCCCTACTTGCGCAGGCAGGGCTGGGAGGAGGTGAAGTGGCGCCCCTCAAGTCCTGTGCTGGCTCACAAGGACTGTGGGAGAGGAAGGGACCCCGGGGCTCGTGGCTCACCAATGAACCTGACAGCCTCCAGCCGCAGGGGCTCCTGTGGGTTCTGCAGGTAGAGTTGGCTTTGCTGCAGGTACTGCTCGACGTTGCCTTTCTTGGCCAGCTGGAGTGAGGAGAAAGGTGCAGAGTTGGCACAGAGCTGCCCCCAGTCAGACTGTCCACCCGCCCATGTCCTTCCCTCAGGCAGGTCATGGATTTAGTAGTGGACAGGTACGATTGGACCTGATGATCTCAAAGGTCTTTTTCAACCGAGGGATTCTATGATTTTACAACATGCCCAGCTCCTTGCCATGTGGCACTGAGGTTTGGAGGGAGCTGAGAGCTCCTCGGGGAGGTTGTGGTGTCATCCTGGTGGCAAGGTTCCCTTTGGGACCCTGGGGTTGAGGACAGCCTGGAGCAGAGCCTGCTGTGGCAGGGTACGTGCAGCTGTAGGAGCACAGCCCTTGGTCCCCAGTGCTTGGCACAGGGCAGGGCTTGCCCAGGGTGCATCCCAGGGGTGTTGGGGCTGTGCTTACCAGACACTCATTGATCTTGCTCGTCTCTGCGGTCTCGGCCACTTCCACCAGCTCACTCCACTTCAGGAACTGGCCAGCTCTGCTGAGGGCTTGCTGGGAGGCCTGGCGAGAAGCAGAGATGCCACCACCACTGCTGGGGCCACAGGACCCTGTGTCTGCCCTCTTGGCAGGGCTCAGAGCCTGTCCTGGCCCCGACAGGGAGGACGCACCAGCTGAGGACTGATGCTACCACCATGTGTGGCACCGCGGGGGAAGCTAAGGGCAGCCACCCTCTCTAGCTGAGAGCCCATCGTGGCTTCAACGTTTTGGCCTTGGAGGCTCCAAGCCACTGCAGCACCATCGCCCAGTGTCTGGGGCTGCAGGGACCCACGTCAGGCCACGTGTGGTGGGAGCCAGGTGGGAAAGGGAGCCACTTCCCCATCCATCTGGGCAGCGGGAGGAGAAGGGCGGTGCTGGGCAGGGAAGGGGGATCTGCCTGGTCCTAGAGGCTCAGTAGTGACACACATTGGAAGGATCCAGTGCCAGCGTTCCTGCCCAAACAACTGGTTAGGTTGGGAATCGCACCTTGCCCACGCTCTCGTCCTCGTCGTGAGTGTGAAAGAGCAGTGGCAGCAGGCTCTTCCACACCTCTTTTTTCATCTCCCTCCTTCCAGTGACCAAAATGCACTCCATCGCCTTTTCGAAGACTTGAATGGACAGTTTCCTCACAGTGCTCGACTCCTGCGAGAGAAGGGGAGGAGGACCTCAGCCCCAAGTCCATGGTGAGCAAGGGGCTGTCATGGAGATGGACATCCCTTGGGACGCCACTTGGAGACGCTGAGGGCAGCGATGGGAACTGGGGGCAAAGCATGGGGGATGTGATGGGAGGTACGAATGGAGGTGCCCGTTGAGGGGGTGTGGGGCTCTCTCCCAGCCTTACATTGTCAAAGAGCGGCTGGAGCTTCTCAGCCAGCGCCAGAGCTGTGAGGCTGCGCGCCTTCACCTGCAGCATGTGGATCGTGTTGCCCAATACGATCAGGGCCAGGGTTAGGGTACCACTGTCATCCTCCTGCAGCTGCTCCATGACGATCGGCAGCAGGGCGAGGGTTTTCCTTTCCTATGGGAGACACATCGGCTTCTTTTTGTAAAACATCGACTGATCGCAAGGATGAAAACCTTCGCCAGGAACGCTGCCCTCCCCGCTGGCTCCTCAGCAGGCAGCACAGGTTACGAGGGCGAGAAACAGCCGGGACAGCTTCCAGTGCCCAGAAAAGCCTGAGCCACTGCGTTACCCACTGCTCCACCCCAGGCTGCTGTCCTGGCTGTCCCGGCTGCCCGCTACTCACTGTGGAGGGCCTAGCAAGGAGCTTGAGGATGCCCTCGAGCACCAGTCTGCGCATTCCCAGGCAGGGGCTCCTCATATAGATGGGGAAGAAGTCCAGGACACAGTCCAGCTCTTCGTTGAGGCTGGGAGAGCTCATCATCTGAAACACGCACAGCAGGAGCTGGTGAGGTGCGATGCTGGCTCCAACCACCAACTCATGGCAAGGATGTTGGGGCAAGACCAAGCACAGATGGAGGAGGCAGGGACGGTGGAGAGCCCCCGTGTCCCACACCACAGTGCGCTGGTTGCTCGCCTTCTCCACCCTGGTACCAACCAAAGCCCACTTGCTGCCCCAGCTCCCCCCACAGCAGTGGGCATGGGAGAGCCGAGCATCAGAGGGAGCTTGGAGCGGTGCCACCAGGCTCACCTCGACCAGGAAGACCATAGCGACCGTCTCCCAGTTGGAGTCCTCCTCATGAAGGAGCTCTGCCAGCTGGCAGAAGATGGTAGAAAACAGTGTTTTGGGCATCTTCATCATCTCCCTGGCAAGGGGAAGGAGGCACTGTCAGGCCTGAGACAGGCAGGCACATCTCTTGGAGGTTTGCAGCAGGCTGGACATCCCCGGTCTGCAGCCCTTTCTCTGCGCATCGGGGAGGCTCCTGCCATCAGCCTCAAGGGAAGGGGTGGTGTGTGGGGCAGCGGGTCTCTGAGGAGTGAGGAGAAGGGGCTCTCACCTGGCTAGGACACGTACTCCCGTGAGGTTGGTCTGGGTGCTGACCAGGGCATCCCAGCCACCCTTTTTCTCGACGGCCAGCACCTGGCTCTCAAAGCCCATGTGGTGGAGCAGCGTTCGCATGGACCACACAGCAGACCTGCACAAAGAGCAATGTCCAGCTCCCATTGGGTCACCTGGCTCAGCTCTGCCTGGCTGGCAGGCATGGGAGGACAGGGATTGAGCACCTGACTGGAGAGACTGGACCGTGTTGATGCGTGCTCCAGAAGATGTTCACCTCCTGCAGCGTCAGCTCATTGGTGAATGACACTTGGAAAAGTAGTGCCAGGAAAAGCTGGGGGAAAACGGACTCTGCCTTCCACAGGCAGTTGGGCTGCAAGAGGATCTTGCTTATTGTCGTGGCTGCCTGCAGAAGACATCCCGACACTGAGATGTACCCATACTCCTGGGGAGGTTGAGGGTTGAGGAGGGCAGGGAAGGGAAGCCGGGGCCCAGGTAACTGAGAGCAGCCCCGGAGGACAGCGAGGCCTCATCCAGCAACTCACAGCCATGGAGAGGATGCGTGGGTTGTACGTGATAGAGGTCTTGCGCGGCGACTGGTTCAGCAGAATTCTGATTAGCTCCAAGAGCACCATTTCCGCATCATGGGGACTGCTGACTATCACCTTCCACATGGACGTGGCGACACTGCAGGGATCCAGAGCTCTGTCAGTGGGGACACCCTGGAGGGTGGCAGGGCTGAATTCTCTTGGGAGGGTCTGGGGGCCCCTTTCCTAGTTTGAGAGGCGCCCCAAAGGCTGGTGTACCCCATACCAAGTGCACATTGGGGAGCACTCCAGCAGGCTGACTGTTGTCTGGCTGGGGTGTTTGTGCATCAGCGCTAGCAAAACACAGTTCAGGCTGTTGACCGCTGCCTCCTCCATGATGAAATGCAGGTTTTCATGGATGGCCTGCATGATGTTCAGCACCTGAGATACGAGTGGGAACATTAGGCAGGGTGAGGGTGGCTGTTTTCCCAGCTCCTGCTGGGAGCTGCTTCCATTCCTGCTGCGGTATGTACACTTGAGGTGGCCTCAGTGCTGGCCAGGCATGGAGCCAGAGGGGGAACGGGTGGGCTGGAGCATCGGTTGTGCCACCCGTGGGCTACTCACGTGCTCCTGCTGGAAGGCAGGGTCCACCAGAAGGACGTCCACCATGTGGACCACCAGGTCTATGGGGTAGGCTCTTGGGTGTCTCATGTTTTTTATGGCCATGAGCATGATGTCGGTCTGTTGGGAGGGCTGGAGGAACTTCATGAACATCTGCAGGATGAAGGAGAGGAAGGGACGTTTGTCACCTAGAGCCTCACCCAGAGCATCTTGGCTGTGCAGTGAGAGTAGGATGCAGAGCCAGGCTGTGCCAGGGAGGAGACCGACGGTGGGGCTCAAGGTCCTGCAAGGAACAGGAGCTCGCTGGGGACTTTTTCTCAGGAACTGCACAAGCCCCCATCATCCCGATGCATCGCGTGCTGACGCCCCTGGCCAGGACCTGAAGGCACCTCTTACCAAGTTTTTCTCGGCGTAAGCGATCTCTGAAGGTTGCTGGGGCTCCCTCTCTAGCTCACCCTCTTGGAAACGGAGCTGCTCTCTGCCGCGCAGCCAGGGAAACTTGCCTGGGGAGGAGCAAAACGAGATGCTCAGAGAGAGGGGGCAGAGCTGGAGGTGCAGTCTGAGAGCATCGGTCTGAAAAGTCACTGGTGAAGAAAGAGGGCACCCAGGGAGGACCCAGGGCTGTTGTGAGCAGGGGTGAAGGGAAGCGACTTTTCAGAGTGTGGGCAGGCAGGCAGGTTGGATCAGGCTTTCTCTTCCCAAGGAGAGCCCGACGCAGCTTCTCTTACTTAAGTGCTGCAGGATGAAGATGTGCAGATGATGAAGAGCTTCTGCAGCCTCGAGGCATGTCCCTTTGTGCTTGCAAGTGCAGCTTAGGGTGAGATGAGCCAGCAGCTTCCCCAGCAACCTAAAGTGATATTTCTTCGAGCATTTATGTTGGAGATCTGTGGCTTGTAGAAAGCAGGGGCAGACCTAAGGGCAGAGAGGCAGCGTGGGGACAGGGTGAGCTCTGGCACAAGGTAAGAGCAAGCAGGCAGCAGCCCAGAACAAGGCATGGACAGGACAGGGCAAAGCCCCCTGCTCCCAACCTCCTACTGACTGAGTGCCAGCTTCCCCAGGAGCTGCTGGGGCTCAGGAGCACAGGGATGAGGGACTGGGGCTGCGCAGACCGGGAGCTCAGTACCTCCAGCAAAGGGTAGTTGGTCATCAGCTTGGTCAGCTCAACAATCCGCGCCATGGCCCTCTCCTGCACCACTGCCGGCTGGGAAATGGTGTAGGGCAGTAGGAGCTGTGAGGAGAAAAGCTGCTGTTGTGCCAGGGAGGTGGCAGGGCACAGCACGGCATTGCCAGGCGTGCTCTGGATGCAGCACATGCACTTCTTGCCCTCTGCAGCAACCTGCTGCGGCCAGGCAGGTTGTCACGTCCCGCTCCTGCAGCCGCCTCTGCTGCCTTCCACTCACTCCTCCCAAAAAATGTCCCTCTGCCCCCCACCCAAGGCTTTGTGGTGACCACCTCCCTGGGGATCTGCGGTGGGGGCTCTGGGATACGGCCCATGGTGAAGCCAGAGGAGGAAAACCCCAGGGCTGGGCTGCTCTTGCCAGAAAGTCGGGTCCATCTGGGGAGAGAGTGTTGGGCAGGACGGGCAGGGGGCAAGGCTGCAGGGGTGGCCTGGGCTGGGGCAGGAGGAGAAGGGGCTCTGGCAGCAGCCAGGAGGCAGACGGCAGTGGGGGAAGCAGGTGGGGAAGGAGGGATATTCCCTGCTCCCCTCCAAGTGCTGGGGGGGGGCACTGCTCAAGCTGGGGGGCACTGCCCATGGGGCCCCTGTGCCAAGGACAGACCTGAAAGATATCCTGCAGCTCCAGGAGGCCATGTCTGCCAGCAGTGCGTACCAGCTCCTGCAGCATGTTGTCCATCACGGCCAGGGTCTGCAAAGGGTACAGAGTGGTGGGGGCAGCCCCGGAAAGCTGGGGGCAGATGGTCATAGCCCTGTGGTGTCCAGGAAGGGGTCCCGGGGTGGGGAAGTTCCCTGTGGTTCGCCCCTTAGCATACCTGGGAGTAAAGGACAGCCAGCTTGTCGTGGGGGTCCGTGTGTGCAGGCAAGTAGAAGGTGCTGCAGAAGCAGAGGTGGAGGAGGCTGTTCTTCTTCTTCTGCAAAAGCAGCCTTGCTCTGCTGTGGTGGGGACAGAGAGGTGCTCTTCAGACCCAGCAAGGAGGAGGCAGAGCCGGGATTGGAGACCTGGGCTGATCCCCACGCTGTGAGTGACATCTCAAGCCCCCAGGACTCTGACACTGGCCTTTGGTGGGAAAACCCTGTGGCACTCCCTGCCCTGCTGCCTGCCTCCATCTCAGACCCAGGACTAGGGATGCCCCCCAGCTGGGACCAGGTCCACTGGGGCCAGCCGGCACCGGGGAAGGCCAAGCTAGAGGCTGGGGCAGGTACCTCATGGAGATGATGGCCAGCATGGCTTGCTGCTGCACCGTGGTGTCCAGGGGTCTAATAGACGTCTCTTCCAGCAGCGCCTGCGGGGCACAACAGGGTGGGACGGGTCAGGATGGGGCAGTCTCCTTCTGCAGGGCTGGCAGAGCCTTGGTGCCCCCATCCTAACAATCCCTCCCCACCAAGCACCCAGTGGTCCCAAGCCCCGTGGTGGCTTGGGCTGTGCCCATCACAGAGCCACAGATTGGCTGAGGGACCTGCAAACATCATTGTATCCAAGCCCTTTCTCCAGCCAAGCCACCCAGGTGGCTTTAGAACATCTACAAGGATGGAGAATCATAGAATCATAGAATAGTTTGGGTTGGAAGGGACCTCAAAGATCATTCAGTTCCAACCCCCCTGCCATGGAGACCTGGAACAGCACTCATCCACCCACCCTTACCCAGCCAAGCCCTCTTCTGTCCCCGGGTCTGTACCTCTGCCCACTGCCCCTGCCGCAAGCTGGCGGCCCATCCTCTCACCTTGATAGCGTCCACCAACTCCAGCTTGCTGAAGCAAAGCATATCCCGCTCAGCTGTGTCCTTGCTGCAGCTCATGCAGATGGAGGCCAGAAACTTCAGCTTCTGGTCCTTTTCCTGTCAGCCAGGGAGGGCACAGATGGACAGACAGCGTCAGCAGGGAGAGACACTTGAGGGGCACCACTGCCTCGGCACCTTCTGAGCACAGGACAGGGGCAGAAAGACCGGCCTGGGAACACAGGTGCACAAGTGGCCACTGATACCTTTGGTCTTTTCTCGAGGAAGGCTTGGATAATGCTGAGGTTATCCTCCTCCACATTGTCTGCAGCCAAGGGGGAGCTGTGCGGATCTGACCAAGAGAGAGCAGGCAAGGCTGGAGGTCAGGCAGCGGGCAACCCTGAGCTCTCTGCCCAGTTCCTGGGGATCCACCAGCACTGGCTCAAGGCTGGGATACTGGTGTATGGGACAGGGCTGGCTCCCTGCCCGCTGTGGGCAAGGTGGGCAGCTCCTGCCTGCAGCCTCTAGGCACTCACCTGCCTGCAGGCTCTGGGCCACGCACACCTCTCTGGGCTGTGGCTTGGCATTGCGAGGTGAGGCAGGTTGGTTTTTCTTCACTCGCGCCAACCTGGGGTGGACAGGGATTCTCCTGGACGCAGGTTGGTTTGTGTCCACCCATGCCTCCCTAGGGTGGACAGGGGCTCTCCTGGACGCAGGTTGGTTTGTGTCCACCCATGCCTCCCTAGGGTGGACAGGGGCTCTCCTCGAGGCAGGTTGGTTTGTGTCCACCCTCGCCTCTCTAGGGTGGACAGAGGGTCTCTTCAAGGTTGGCTGTTTTTTCTCCTCCCACTCCTCTCTAGGGTGGACAGGGAGTCTCTTCGCCATCCTGTGGGAGAGACAAAAGGACAGAGGGGATCCTATGAGAACCGGGCAGCTCTGCCGGGGACAGTGGGGCAGACAAGGCTCTGCTAAGGGGGGCTCCTCACTCCTACTGCATCCCAACACCGTCCTCCCAGACACTGGGGCCAGGGCCAGGTGATGATGTCACAATCTGCCCCAATGTCTCCCGCCCAAGACCCCTGATCTCCCCCTTCCCAGGACTCCTCCTGCTGCCCCTGAGCTCCGTGGACCCCTCGTTGCCCCAGAAAGACGGGACTGACTCCCTCTTCCTTCTCCTCGCGCTGTGGGACTGGGTCGATCTGTAACAGGGACATCCCCCTTGGTGCAGGGACCCCTCTGTCCCCTTGCTCAGGGGCATGGTGCCACCCTCACCTGTGGCTAGGGTGAGTGGAGACACAGACAAGGCTCTGCTCGCTTCCACACGAGGCCAGGGACAAGGTCCACGGGGCGTCTCTCGCTGGAAAGGCTGAGAATGCACACAGGGATGCGGGACGCACTCCTGCACGCAGCCGCGACAGATCACGACTGAGGGAGTCCCCGGTTGGGTTCCCCAGTTACTGTTGGGTTCCCCAGTAACGGTTGCCATGGTGCTGCCGATTGTCCTGGAACCAAGGGGAGGGAGGATCTGCCCCCTGGGACCCACGGCATGGTTGGGCCCAGTGTGGGGCTGTGGTGGGGTGGCGGTGTCTGAGGTGATGGGGTCGGTTATGAGGTCTGTGGTTGGTGATAGAGTTGGAGATGGGGTCAGAGATGGGGGTTAAGGGAAATGAGGAAATATGATGACTATATCCATGTAGGACTAAGATATTATTGGTAGTTGATTGTGATAAGTATTGTATTAAGAATATAAGAAGAACCGGTGTTGGAAATGAATCTTTATGACGACTACGAGAACACTGCTCGGTTGTCCCATGTGCAGCCCCAGTCCAGCTGAATCAGCAGATTGTGTAAGAAATACCAGACCTAGAACAGAGGGATTGGATTTGATGGTAACGGATGATTGAAAGGTCAACCTGGTTTTGAGTGTAGGCACAGACTAGAGAGAGGCACGAGTTAGTGGAACAGCTCGAGGTTTTTTCTTTGAGGTTTAAAGGAGGATAGATGTGTCTCAAGAAGACAAGTGACTTTTACGACCAGAGGAGGAACGTGACCTGTTGAAGCATCACTTCTGAGGGAGAACCAAAACGAGAGAGCTGAGATGAATCATCAAAGTGGCCTTTTGTGGACTTTTGAGTTAATGAAGAAAAAAGAACCAGGAGCACAAGGAAAAACACCAAGAACTTTGCAAAGAAAATCTCTCTTGTATAATGTTATGTTGAAATATAGAAATATCTGATGATTTGGTGTGGGCCTTTGCCACTCACTGAGGTGACGGCCCACCTCTGAGTTATGGATAAAGCAAGCCTAGAGTTCACCACTGTCTGGTGAAAATCCTTTAACAGTTGATGATCAGATCCGTGATGGGGTCACTGATGGGGCTGGAGATGGGGTCGGTATGGGTCACTGATGGGTGGTTGGCAGGGTCAGTTATGGGGTCAAGGATGGGATGGGTGGTGGGGTTGGTTATAGGGTCAATGATGGGGTGGGTGATGGTCAGTGGTGGGGTTGGTGATGGGGTTAGTGATGGGGTCGTTGAGGTTGGTGGTGTTTGGTGGGGTCAGTGGTGGTCAGTGATGTCATGGAGTCGGCAATGGTGGGTGATGGTCAGTGATGGGGCCTACAGGAAAGCTGGAGAGGGACTATTCATAAAGGCTTGTAGCGATCGGACGAGGGGGAACGGGTATAAACTGGGGAGGGGCAGATTTAGACGAGAGAGAAGGAGGAATTTCTTCACCATGAGGGCGGGGAGGCCCTGGCCCAGGTTGCCCAGGGAAGCTGTGGCTGCCCCATCCCTGGGGGGGTTCCAGGCCAGGTTGGATGGGCCTTGGGCAGCCTGGGCTGGTGGGAGGTGTCCCTGCCCGTGGCAGAGGGTGGGACTGGATGGGCTTTAAGGTCGCTTCCAACCCAAACTATTCTATGACTCTGCTGTGACAGCCGCGCCCCGGGGGGAGCCGGGCGGGGGGGGGGCGGGGCGGGGCGGGGGAGCGGCGGCGGAAGGGGCGGAGACAGCGGCACCGCCGGGCGGTACGGGGGGGCGGCGGAGGGGCTCGGGGTGCGGGCAGAGAGGGGCTCGGGGGGGCTCGGGGTGCGGGCAGAGGGCGGGCGAGGTGGGGCGGTGATGGGCCTGGTGATGGGATCGGTAATGGGAGTAGAGAGGGATTGGAGTGGGTTGGTGGTGGGGTTGGTGGTGGAGTCAGAAAGGGGTTGGTGTGGGTCATTGATGCGGTTGGTGATGGGTTCAGAGAGGGGTTGGTGTGGGTCAGTGATGGGGTTGATGATGGGTTCAGAGAGGGGTTGGTGTGGGTCACTGATGGGGTTGGTGATGGGTTCAGAGAGGGGTTGTGTGGGTCACTGATGGGGTTGGTGATGGGTTCAGAGAGGGGTTGGTGTGGGTCACTGATGGGGTTGGTGATGGGTTCAGAGGGGGGTTGGTGTGGGTCACTGATGGGGTTGGTGATGGGTTCAGAGAGGGGTTGTGTGGGTCACTGATGGGGTTGGTGATGGGTTCAGAGAGGGGTTGGTGTGGGTCACTGATGGGGTTGGTGATGGGTTCAGAGAGGGGTTGGTGTGGGTCAGTGATGGGGTTGATGATGGGTTCAGAGAGGGGTTGGTGTGGGTCACTGATGGGGTTGGTGATGGGTTCAGAGAGGGGTTGGTGTGGGTCATTGATGGGGTTGGTGATGGGTTCAGAGAGGGTTGTGTGGGTCACTGATGGGGTTGGTGATGGGTTCAGAGAGGGGTTGTGTGGGTCACTGATGGGGTTGGTGATGGGTTCAGAGAGGGGTTGGTGTGGGTCACTGATGGGGTTGGTGATGGGTTCAGAGAGGGGTTGGTGTGGGTCAGTGATGGGGTTGATGATGGGTTCAGAGAGGGGTTGGTGTGGGTCACTGATGGGGTTGGTGATGGGTTCAGAGAGGGGTTGGTGTGGGTCATTGATGGGGTTGGTGATGGGTTCAGAGAGGGGTTGTGTGGGTCACTGATGGGGTTGGTGATGGGTTCAGAGAGGGGTTGGTGTGGGTCAGTGATGGGGTCGGTGATGGAGTCATTGGTGGAGTCAGTGTTAATTGATGGGGCTAGTATGGGTCCGTGATGGGGTCAGAGCTGGAATCAGTGATGGTCGTTGATGAGGTCGGTGTTGCGTTGGTGATGGGGTCAGTGATATAATCAGTGGTGGTCATTGATGGGGTTGGTAATGGGGTTAGTATGGGTTGGTGATGGGGTCAGGGCTGGGTCGGCGTTGGAGTCAGCGGTGAGAATGATGATGTTCATTGACAGGGTTGGTGTTAGGTCAGTGATTGGTCAGTGATAGGAAGGAGGCCATGTGTTCTGGAGGTGCAGCCATGGGGTGGGGACAGCGATCAGCTGGGTGATGCCGTGGGAGGTTGCGGACCACATGTGGGTGTGGATGCAGTGATAGGGGGTGGTGTGGGGTGCCCTCAGTGGAGGTGCCGTCTGGTTTGGGTGCAGCAGAGTCACTTGGGGCCCTCGACAGACGTGTCATTCATGCTGGGGAGGCAGAACCGGGTGCTGCGGTTGGTCATGAGCCTGGGTTGCTTCCTGCCCTGCTGCCGCGCAGGCACCGAGGGCGCAGGAGCTGGCAGCCACAGCAGGGTGAGCGTGAGCAGGGGGTGAAGGTGGGCAGGGTGGGCGCAGGCAGGGTGGGCAGTGCTGTGGCTCTGGCAGGGGCTGGAGAGTGGCATGAGGTGGAAGCCGGGCACCAGGCTGGGGAAAGCTTGGCAGGGCGCTCGCAGGTACTCGCAGGCAGGTGGGCAGGGGTTGGGGGGCTTCCCCCTTCACCCAGGCTTCCCCACATACAGATTGGTGCTGGCAGGGTCCCCACGTGGGTTTGCTGGGGAGCAGAAGAGAAAGCATCCCCAGCCTGGGGGTGCTGGTGGGGCCTTGGAGCGCTGCTTGGACTCGGGAGCGGGAGCACAGGCTGGGCTGGCAGTCAGGGGTCTTAGAGCTGGGGAGGTGACTTTGGGCAGTGCCTGGAGCATGCTGGGGTCAGGGCCAGGCCCCCAACCCGCCTGAGGGGGAAGCGGTGCAGTTTGCTCGACTCCAGTTGGTTCCTCCTGCCCGCTGCCTGCGGCTTCTCCTTTGCAAGGGGAACGGCTGCCAGGCTGGGAGAGGGGAACCCGCCTTCCCGAGCCCCCATGGCATCGCTGGGGCCACCTCAGCTCCGTGGCGCTGCAGTCCCCTCTCGCAGGCTGGGGACACGCGTGTGACGAGCTGGACGGCCTCAGGCAGGTGCTGAGGTGGCAGGAGGTGGTGGCAGGGCTGGGGAGGGGGCAAGGCCAGCCCCGTGCATCCTGCCCCTGCCCCTCTGCTGGCTCAGCTGTGCCAGACCTGCCCGGAGGTCTCATGGCACAGGTTCCACGCGCCGCTTCCCCACCACAGTGCTGTCATTTGACCCCTGGACCCGCCACTAACCCTGCAAGCCAATCTTGGGGAGCCATCCTGCGCTGGGGCCAGTGCTGGGCTGGGGGGAATGCACACCGTCTGTCTCATGCCACCTCTAAGCTGTGGCCTGCTTGGTCTCCTCTCAGTGAGAAGAATGGGCTCCGGGTCGGAGGAGCTCAGCCTCGTCCCCCTGCACCGGAGGCCGGAGCTGCTGGAGGCGTGCGCCGAGCTGCTGGGCGAGGAGTGGGGCAAGAGCCGGGCGTCGCGGCTGCACAGGCTCCAGCGCTCCTCAGACGCCTTCCCCACGTGCCTGCTGCTGCTGCGGAGCCGCAGTCCCGCCGAGGCGCCTGCCACGGCCCCGGCTGCCCACGAGGGTCCCTGCCAGCTTGTGGGCCATGTCCGTCTCTCTCGCGTGGCCGGCCGGCCCCGTGACCTCTTCGTGGAGAGCGTGGTGGTGGCCCGTGCGCTGCGTGGCCAGGGCTACGGGCGGCGGCTGATGGAAGCCACCGAGCAGTGGGCGAGGGAGCGGGGCTTCGGCTGCCTGCACCTCACCACCCACGACAAGCAGCATTTCTACGCCCACCTGGGCTTCGTCCTGGGCGAGCCAGTGCAGAATGTGGCCTTCCTCAGCCCCGCCATACCCACCGAGGTGCTGCGGCTCTTCTCCGCCCCTCCAAGCGCTGCCACCGTCACCAAGCCAAGGGTGCCTTCCACCTCTCCACCTCTCCTCCTGCCTCCTGCCGCCCCCCCGCCGCCCCCGCCACCCACTGTGGTCTGGGCGAGGGGGGTCCTGGCCGAGAGCTGCGGGCAGAACCTCCTGGAGACCCCCCACCGCGATGCCAAAGGGCTGCCCATCTTCTGGATGAAGAAGGACATCTGAGGGGACGGTGCCCCAAGCCGGTGATTAAAAGCAGCGCTTGAGCGCTGCCTGAATGCCTGCCGTTCTTCCGGGCTGGCACCAGCCTTCCTGGTTTGCCCTGGCGCTGGGGTGGGTGCTGGCTCTGCTCCGGCGAGGTTCTTGGACCACCAGCCTGGCAGGGAGCCAAGCCTACCCCATACTGGGGTTGGCACTGGTCCACAAGCAGTGCCCAACGCCACCAGTGTTTCCTCCGTGCCGGGGACTCGCTGTGGGGCAGCTGGGGCTGATGGCACATCAGATCCACCAGTGTGGCTGCTGCTCTCCCTGCTGAGCAGCCTGGGGAAACTGAGGCACACGGTGGCTGGAGGGGCAGCGCGGGGAGCAGCGCAGGGCAGAGTGGGTTGTGCTGTGACGGGGGCAGCTGGCCAGGCCCCTCCCCAGGGCCAGCAAGGGCTGGGAGCACAGCAGTGGGAGCGGGAAGGTCAGGGAGAGTGGGGATTAGCGCTGTCCTTGCTGTGTCATGTGGCCCCTCTAATCCCCTGGTGGCAGCGGGCAGGGGCATCGGGTGCCCTCTGGCTCTGCTGGGGGGGACAGCGCTGCCCCTCTGGCTCCACCACGTCTCCTGGTGGGTTCAGCCTGGGTACCCAGCCTGGCACGGCCCCACTATGGAATTGGGAAGAGAGGGTCATGGTGTGCCTGTGCCAGGCAGGGAAAGGAGCCAGCAGGGAAGCAGGCACCAGGGTTGGTGGCTTGTGGTGCCACACCAGAGCCGTGCCATGGCTGCGGTAGCACAGGCAGGGGCTCTGGGCACCAGGACGCAGCAGGCAGGGGTGTCTGAAAGCCCCAGGTTTGCTCAGTCCCATGAGATTTTGGGGTGGGTGGCACATGTCTGTGGGGCAGCTCAGCTCCCGTGGACGATGCAACCCACCACGTGCCAGGGCGGCAGTGCCAGCACGGCCAGGGTGCCCGCTGCCTGCCCCCCACCACTCTCCTTTCCCTGCAGGGTGCCGGCCTCGCAGGCAGCTGGGGACACAGCATGGTGCCAGCGCTGGCGCTGTGGCTGTGCCTGGCGCTGGGCACGGCCAGCAGGCAGAGCGCGGCACCGGAGCCCCTGGCAGGCGGGCAGCCCTTCGCTGTGGTGTGGAACATCCCCTCTGGCCGCTGCCAGCGCCGCTTCGGTGTGGGGCTGCCGCTCGGCGACTATGGCATCGTGGAGAACCGGGATGGCCACTTCACCGGCCAGAACATCACCATCTTCTACAAGAACAAGTTTGGGCTGTACCCCTACCTGTCGCGGCAGGGCATCCCCCACAATGGGGGCATTCCCCAGCGGGTCCCCCTCGGCGCCCACCTCGCCAGGGCGGCCAAGGACATCCACCACCTCCTGCGCCCTGCTTTCTACGGTCTGGCTGTCGTGGACTGGGAGGAGTGGAAGCCTCTCTGGACCCAAAACTGGGGGTCCAAGCGCATCTATCGGGCGGCCTCAGAGCAGTGGGTGCAGGACCGACACGGGCTCCTGCCAGCACGGTGGCAGCGCCGGCTGGCTCAGCGGGAGTTTGAGCAGGCGGCGCAGGCTCTGATGGAGGAGACGCTTCTGTTGGGTCAAACTGTGCACCCAGAGGGGCTCTGGGGCTTCTATGGCTTTCCTGACTGCCTCAACCGCAACTGGGCCAAGTATGCCAACTACACTGGGCAGTGCCAGCCGGCAGAGGTGCAGCGCAACAACCAGCTGGGCTGGCTCTGGGCCGCCTCGGCTGCCCTCTACCCCAGCATCTACCTTCCGCCAGCGCTGCCGCCCACCCTGCGCCGCCGCTATGTGCACCACCGCCTGCGCGAGGCTCTGCGCGTGGCCACCTTCGGGGCCAGTGGGCTCCTGCCCGTGGTCGCCTACTCCCGCCTCTCCTTCCGCCGCTCACCCCGATTCCTGGAGCTGGTAAGGATCACGGGGTTGGGGGTCCTGCTCAGCACTGGGATGTGTTCTGTGCCCCCCATCCAGGACCGGGGAAGGGATTGCACCCCTGGACTCAGCACTGGGGAGGCTGTACCTCGAATCCTGGGTTCAGTTTTGGGGCCCTCACCCAAAGGACATTGAGGAGCTGGAGTACATCCAGAGAAGGGGAACGGAGCTGGGGAAGGGGCTGGAGAACAAGGGTTGTGAGGAGCAGCTGAGGGCACTGGGGTTGTTTAGCCTGGAGAAAAGAAGGCTGAGGGGGAACCTCATCACTGTCTACAACTCTGAAAGGAGTTTGTAGTGAGGTGGATGTTGGTCTCTTCTCCCAAGTGACAACAATAGGCCAAGAGGAAATGGCCTCAAGTTACACCAGGGCAGGTTTGGATTGGACATCAGGAAAAATTTCACCAAAAAGGTTCTCAGGCCCTGGCACAGCTGCTCGGGGAGGTGGTGGAGTCCCCATCCCTGGAGGGATTTAAAGGACAGGCAGACAAGGTGCACAGTTCATTAGTGGACGATCTCAAAGGTCTTTCCCAACCAAACAATTCTCTGATCCCAGTCCTATCTCTTTCCCTGGCAGGCTGATCTGGTGGACACCATCGGGGAGAGCGCAGCGCTGGGTGCAGCCGGACTCGTGCTCTGGGGAGACCTGTCGTACTCCCGCTCAGCTGTGAGTACGGCTCCTCGCTGCACTGGGCAGCAAGAGGGGACATGAGGGACAGCCGCAGCCCGTGTGGCCACCATGGAGGGGTGGCTGGAGACACCCCAGCGCTAGGGTGGGTTCTCACTGGTTCTTCTCCCCCAGGAAAGCTGTGCCAGCCTGCGCCACTACCTCGTGTCCACCCTGGGTCCCTACGTGGCCAACGTGACGGCGGCAGCTCAGCAGTGCAGTGACAGGCAGTGCCATGGGCACGGGCGCTGCGTGCGCCGGCAGCCGCACGACCTGGGCAGCCTCCTGCACCTTGGCTCTGGCACCGCCTCGCTGGGCTTTTTCCGCTGCCACTGTTACCGTGGCTGGTCCGGCGAGGGCTGTGCCCGGCGAGTCCAGCCCAGCCCTGCCACCTCCTGCCTGGCACCTGTTCACAGCGTCTACAGGCACAATGACCTCCCGCCGCCCAACACCTGCCTGCCACGGGCTGCGTGGGGCTGGTGACCACGGTCATGGACCACTGCAGTCCCCCACCTTGGCAGGGCTACAATCTCATTAACTTAAATAAATCCTGGCACAGTTAGCATGGTCCTTGTGGGCAAAGTTGGGGCAACACCTTCATGCTCCCAGGCTGGGCACAATTGCCATTGCTGCCAAGGGGTGGCAGAAACTCCAGTTTGGCTCTGGCTGGGCCCACCTGTGCCTCAGTTTCCCCATGCAAGCTCTGCCCTGTTGTCACTGCAATCCCACAGTGAGCTGGCAGCCCCTTTGCCCTGGGAAGGGGACGCGGGACACTGCCACAGGCTGCTCTCCCATTGCCATGCTGGCACCATGCTGCCAGCAGCCTTGACTGCGCCACCAGGCCCCCCTCCCCATGGCTATTTTTATCCCCCCCCCAACGGTGTTTCTCACTGTCCTATTTTAAGCGGCGCAGTTGGTGCACCAGGAACCCAGTGCCCAGCTCCCGGGGGCCCTGCTCTGCCTTGCTGCCCGCTCACGCTGCCCGGGCACAGGGAGCCATGCCCAGGGAGGCTGGAGAAGGTAGGCTGGGGAGTGGGCTGGGGGCTAGTGGGGGCTCTGGCATCCCGAGGAGGGAAAGCAACAGGTTGGCACGGGGTTGGGATGGAAGCAGTGGCCAAATGCTGCCCTCTGCCATGGGGGCTGTGGGCAGAGATGCCTGCCTGGGGAAGAAGGAGATCCTGGCAGGCTGCAGGCACAGGGCAGCAGGGTTTGGGGAGGGGGCAGGCAGCTGGCACAGCCCCTGCCCCACTAGCTGGTGGGGGGGTGGATGCAGGGGTGATGGGGTTACCTGTGGGGCAGCCCCCAGGCAAAGGCAGGGCCCTGGGGAGGGTCTGGGGAACCCTGGGCACCAGCCGAGGCCCCCCCAACCCCACCGGCAGCACACACAGCCCCAACAGCATCCGTGCGGCGCCACTGACCTCAGGAGGGATTGGGAGTGGGCACAGTGCCACCCTGCCCTGCTCTGCCACAGGCATGGTGCCCAGGCCCTGCCTGCTACTCAAAAACATGCAAACACCCTGAAAAAAATCCTTTCCCTCTACCCCAGCATGGGCACAGTTGCTTTCCAACACAGCATTTGTAGCCATGCCTGCTTCCCAAAAGCCCCCTCACTCACACGGGGGATGTTCCCACCTGGGACACCATGGCACATCGTGCACCCCACACCTCTCTCCGTGCATCCCCAAGCACCACAACAGCACGGTGTCCACGAGACAAGCCAAGCCATGCCACAGGCTGGAGCTGGCACTGCCCTGCCTGCCCAGCTGGCCCAGGGGAGCCCCAGCCAGCCCCGTAGTGCCCGGGCTACCCAGGCCAGGGGGATGGCACGTTCCTAACTCCAAGCCAGGGCCAGATTCCAGCCCCACTAACAAGGCTCTGGGATCGTGGCCACCAGGTGCCTGCTAACAGCTCTGATGACAGCGCTGGGGCTGGGGTGGCAAAGCCAGCGCTCATCCGCCCGCCGCCGCTGCAGGGCTGTGCCAAGGGGACACCGGCACTGGCTGCCTGCCCAGCACAGCACTGGGCTGGCGTCAAAGCTGGGGTCACCTCCAGGAGGGGTTCTGGTCCCTGCAGGGGTGCCCAGGGTAGGCAGGGGCTGCAGGCAGGATCCATGGTCACCCTCTGCCTCTGCTGCCAGCAGACAGCATGGGAAGGGCTGAGAGTGCTGCGCCAGCAGAGCCTGGGGACCCCGACGGCAGCGAGACTGGAGCCATCAGCCTGCGCCCCGTGGAGTCCATCAGCGACTTGCACTGGGCATCCGGCGGGCACAAGGGCATCGAGGGTGAGAGCGGGCTTGGGGGGAGCTACACCAGCTGTGGCTGTGGCGGCAGCTGAGCTCTGACCTCTTCTCTCCCCTGCCCACAGGCAACGGCCCAGCTCCCTCCAGCAGCCTGCGCCGGCCCCCGCCTCGCCCCGTGACCCCCAGCCCTGTGCTGCTCCTGCCCACCCTGCGCCCCGTGCCTGCTGCTGGCCCCTGCCCCTGCCCCTGCCTCGGCCCCGGCCACCTCGTGCTCCTGGCCCTGCTGGGGTTCCTGGCGTTGGTGAGCCTGGTCCTGGCCACGCTGGCCATCTACCTGAGTGGTACGTGGCACCAGACAGTGTTCGGGGGGCTTGGGGGGCTGTGGGAGGGCCATGCCGCCCGTCCCCAGCGTGTCCCTATCCTCTCCCCGCAGTCCTGCAGAGCCAGTCAGTGCGGGCACTGGCCCAGTGGCTGGAGAGCCAGGAGGACGCCGTGCGCCAGCTGCGGGCAGCAAGCAGGCAGCTCTGGGCTCGCTTCAACACCAGCACCGAGCCCAACGGGCACCGCTGAGCTGCTCCTGGCCCCGCCACAGGCACTGGGCCACCACGGGAAGGGGCACCGAAGAGCAGGAGGGGTGAGTGGGCAGCCCTACCACCCCCCAATCCTGCTCAGACCTGGCAGCATTGCCCTACGGGGTGCAGGGGGTTATGGGTGGGGCAACCTTGGCCCACACCCCAGGCAGTGAAAGAAAGGGATAAGGCTGCACGGGCTGCAGTGACAGCGACCTGCTCCAGCGACATCCCTTCCCTCTTCACAACAAGGCAGAAGGCTCCCTCCAATTAGCCTTTTAATTACCTCCTGTAATCAAAGTCTTAGAAAACCACCACCATAGATACATTCCCGCGGTGGCAAGTACTCATGGCTGGTGCAGCCCCATGCCTGCACAGGCAGCATCCCAGAGGCAGCACCAGGACTCGCCTGCTGTGCCACCCCTCCTGTAATTAATTTCCCACAAGAGGACTATTTCATATAAAGCATTTGGCTGGAAAAGAGCTCAGAGTGGGCAGCTGGCAGGGCTGGGTAGCGCCTGCCACCCTACACCACTCCACCACCACCGGGCTGGCTGCGGAGGCAGGCGCTATGCCCAGCGTGGCAGGGGGATCTGCGGGAGCTCTCCTGCTGTGGGCACAGACAATAGGGCCAGCTGCCCCGCAGCCCTGCATGGCTCTGCCCTCTTATCCAGCCCTCAGGCTGTGCCACGCCACCCTGGTGCCCCCACAAGACTGGGGAAGGGGGACACAAGCCCTGTCTCTGAAAGGGGCTGCAGCAACCCTGTGAGACCCCCTCCCGCCGTGCCACATCGGGCCCCTGCCGCAGAGCAGGCACACAGAAGCACACCACCACCTCCCCCTGCTCTTCTTTCATCTCTTGGATATTTTTTCGGTTAAAAAAATAAAAGAGGGGGCAGCCCCCGGTGGGGCAGCTCCAGGCATTAAATACTCTGCTGTACATGAATAAAAGCCCAAGGGCTGGGGGCTCCTGCCCCTCACAGTGCTGGGTCTGCAGTCCAGGTGGGCTGGGGGCTCTGCACCCCTCTGCCCGTCACAGCACGTCTGCCCGCTTGTCCCGCACCCTGCTCCGGGCTTTTGTGCGGGCTTTGAAGGCAGCCGAGTTGTAGAGGTGCTGGGAGGAGAGAGAAAGAAAGTGGGTTTGGGGGTGAGGAGAGATGGATTTGCAGGCAGGTGCTCAGCCAGAGCCCACGGTGGCACAGGAGGAGAGTACAGGCACAAATCTGTGTGGGGGCACACACCTTCTCAAAGCGGGAGACCTTGTTGGCTTTCAGAGTAGCCGCATCCAGCACCAAGGGGGGGCCGAGGCCGAAAATCTCCCGTAGCAGCTCGTTGTTCTGTGGAAGCAGGAGTAGGTCAGCACCCACCGGCACCGGCCCAGCACCTTCTGGTATAGCCACCCGACCCCTACCTGGAGGTGGTGGCGGATGCCAGAGCCCAGCACCTCTTTAAAGGCTTGGTAAGTCCGCTGTCGTGCCCAGCTGTCCAGGTACATGCACTCCAAGCCAAATCGGATGGTCTCCTCCTGGTACTCCCCGCTCTGAGAGGGGCAGCAGCAATAACGTGGGCACCAGCCCTGTGCACACCCCAGCTCTCAGCAGAGAAAGGGGAATTGCCAAGCAGCTTGACAGGGAAGGGCACTGCCAGCCTCCAGTACCTCAATAAAGCGCAAGATATCCCGGAAGATGGAGCGCTGCTTCCGTCGGTCCATCTTGGCTCGGTACTTGTTGCTCTCGGTAGCCAGGACCTTGAGCTGGGCACACAGGAACTCTGTATCTTGGTGGCACAAGTCCTCCTGCCAAAAAGATGAGGATTTTGGAGATGTGGCTCAAGTCACTGCCCACTGCTGCCATCACCAGGACAAGGTCCTATCCCTGCACTCCCTGATCAAAAGCCACTCCCCAGCTTTCCTTTTCCTTCCAGTACTGGAAGCTGCTCTAAGGTCTCCCCAGAGCCTTCTCTTCTCCAGGCTGAACAACCCCAAATCTCTCAGTCTGTTCTCATAGCAGAGGTGCTCCAGGCCTCCGATCATCTTTGTGACCTTCACTAGCCTCACTCCAACATCACTCCTGTGCTGAGGACTCCAGAACTGAACACAGGGCTCCAGATGAGGTCTCACAAGACCAGAGTAGGGATCACCAGGGCCAGCCCCTCTGCCTGGGCACCTGCTGGTGACGCCACCTGGTGCATCCCAATGCCGTGAGTGCTCACTCAGCCGGGGCACAGGCAGGGTCCCAGTGTCAGGAGCTCCCTGCTGCCCGCCCACCCGCTGCCTCCTGCTGCTACAGCACCCCGTCGTACCTCCACATCCTGGGCCAGCTCGAAGACAAGGGCGATGGTTTCCCCGGCCAGGATGCGCAGTGCGACGCTGCTGCTAGACAGCAGCGGGGGCAGCTTCAGCCAGCGACTGGGGCAGGAAGGCAGGAGAGGAGTCAGGGGGGCTGGGCACCACCCCAGGGGCTCCCCCCTCTGCAGCTGGCCACCCCACACCAATCCCCATGCACCCCACACCCCACTCACTTGTCCAAGATGCTCTTGATGTGGGAAGGAGGGCAGATGGTGAGGAGCAGGGACCACGACTGCAGCGCACTGCAGTGCAGAGGGCTGTGTTGGGTGGGTGCCGAGCCCTCCTCACCTGTATTGGGGGGGCTGAAGATGCCCTCCAAGCAGGACAGGCACGAGACCAGGTCCTGGACAGGGGAAATGCACTCATGAAGCCACAACTGCCAGGATGATGCCAATGCAAAGCTGTGTGCTGGGGACCAAATGAGACCCACCCTGCCCAGGGGCACCAGGAGCCTCCTTTAGCAGGAGGGACTCCTCCACCCAGCACACCCCACCTCTGTGAGGTGGGGTTTCCCCACCCAGCTCAGCTGCATGCTGCCCAGGGAAGGGCCCTGGGCTGTCACTGATGCCCCCATACCCGTTCCCCAGCTCAGCTTCAAGCTGCCCTGGCACAGTGGCCAAAGGTGGGTAGCACAGCAGCCCCCAAGGTGTCCCCTAGCAGGGGTACAGACCACACCTGGGCGCAGTTACCTCGAGCTCAGCAGCAGCAATGTAGCAACACATGCCCAGGGCCGTGGCACACTGGTAAGAGATGTGGGGAAATGGCAGTCAGAGAAGGCAGCAATGGGCCAGATCCAGTGCCCAGCCAAGGGAACTCAGGATAAGTATGCCTCTGCTTCACCCTACTGTTCCCCATAGCACCCAATCCTGGGCTCTCCCCACCACGAAGGTGCTCCACGTGCCCAGGAGGAAAAGGAATGGGCCTTACGCTCTGCCGGGCGCTGGAGCTGGCTGTGCTGTCCATCAGGATGTTGATGAGCAGGGGCTTCAGGCTGCAAAACACCTCTTCCCCCTCCGGGCCGGAGCCCATCTGGAGGCAAAGAAGGGTGAGGACAGTGCCCGCCAGCGCCTGTTCCTCCCCTTTACCTGTGGGCAGCACGAGAGACCTCTCTCAGACACTGATCACGGGCCCCGCCACACCCAGCCCTGCCACCCGCCTGCACCCAGACCTTTCTTGAGGCACTTCTCCAGGGAGTCGGTGAGCATGAGGCGGCGCTCCAGCAGGAACTCAGAGAGGGTTTTTGAGGAGAAGGCCAGGCGCAGGCTTTGCAGTGCCGCCTGCCGTGTCTTGGCGCTGTAAGAGATTGCAGGAGGTCATTGAGTGGGGTGACCTGGGATGAGGCACGTCCCTGCCTACAGCTGGCAGCGTGGCAGGGACGGACAGTGGGCCAGGAGTGCTCATGGCAGGTGACAGTCACTCCTCACCTCTTGTCCAGGAGGTTGTCCATGTATTCCTTCAGCCTGTCTTCTGTCTCCTCCTCCTCCTGGCCTTGCTCACTGGCTGCCTCGCTCCCTGCTGGGGTGGCACCCACGTCATGGAGACCCACAGATGGGGGTCGTGGCAGCAGCACTGCCACCCATGGGGGGTCACAAGGGGAGCACCCCCAGGCTCACCTGCAGCCTCCTCAGTGGGGCTGGTCCCCTCACTGGCGCTGCTGCAGCGGCTCAGCACCTCGCTGTTGGGCTCCTCCTCGCTGGCAGGTGAGCTTGCCCGTGCACTGCCTGGGCCACCTGTGAGAGCAGAGGAAAGGTGACAGCATCCTGTCAGCCTGGACCCAGTGGCACCGGGGAGAGGTGGCGTGGGGGCTGCCCAGGTGGAGGCCATGGGTCTGTGGGGGCCCTGGCGGTCATGGAAGTGTGGAGGCTTTGGGAACCACTGGGGCTGTGGGGCCAGGGGATTGTGGGGCCAGGGGGTGTGGAGGTCAAGGGGCTGTGGGGGTCAGGGAGCTGTGGAAGCCAGGGGGCTGTGGGGCCAGGGGGTGTAGCGGTCAGGGGGCTGTGAAGGTCAGAGGGCTGTTGGGATCAGGAGGTGAGGAGGTGAGGGGGCTGTGGGGGTCAGGGGGCTGTGGGGATCAGGAGGTGAGGAGGTGAGGGGGCTGTGGTGTGAGGGGGCTGTGGGGGTCAGGTGAGGAGGTGAGGGGGCTGTGGGGGTCAGGGGGCTGTGGGGATCAGGGGGTGTGGGTGTCAGGGGGCTGTGAGGCCAGGGAGGCTGTGGGGGTCAGGGGGCTGTGGGGATCAGGAGGTGAGGAGGTGAAGGGGCTGTGGGGTCAGGGGGCTGTGGGGTCAGGGGGCTGTGGGGATCAGGCGGTGAGGAGGTGAAGGGGCTGTGGGGTCAGGGGGCTGTGGGGGTCAGGGGGCTGTGGGGTCAGGGGGCTGTGGGGATCAGGAGGTGAGGAGGTGAAGGGGCTGTGGGCTCAGGGGGCTGTGGGGTCAGGGGGCTGTGGGGATCAGGGGCCTGTGAGGCCAGGAGGGCTGTGAGGGATCCACGTGCCCCGCTGTCGGGAAGGGAGAAGGAGAGGAAGGCAAGGCTGCCCGGCCCGGCCCGGCCCGGCCCCCTGGTCGCCCACCCTCCCCGGGGTCCGCCGCCTTCCCGCCCTGCACCGCGCGCGGCCCCCACTCACGGCGCGCGGCTCGGCGGGAACGCGGCATGGCCAGCGCGCGCGGGCCCTCGCCCCGCCCACTGCCCTGGCTGCCCCCGCCTCTCGCACGGAGCCACGCCCACAGCCCATCTTTGACCACGCCCCTCGCCCGGTCTGTCCTCGCCCACAGCTCCGCCCACAAAGCCCGCCCCATGGGAGCGCCGGGCTTCGTCTGCGCATGCGCCACTGTAGCTCAGGGTCCGTGTACCCTGTCTGGTCCGTTGGTCAGCGTTGCGCGTGTCCGTTGATCAGCCGCTGCCGTTTCAGGGTTCTCAGACAGGTTCCTGACCCACGGCTACAGGACCTTAGGTTACCTCTCAAGGGAGAGCAGGAGGAGGAGGACAGCCCGACCCCACAAGGGTGGAGGTCACCTTGGACTCAGGAGATAAGGGCAGCACCCACCCCTCCAATGCTCATGTTAGCTGCCCCCACTGATAAGTGCCGGTATCAGACTGGCTCCGGGAACACATGGATGAGGAAAGAAGGTTGACACTGCCGTAAGATCTTAGTGGTTTGCAAAATGGGGTATGTGTAAGTAAGCACTGGTCATAGAATCATAGAATTGCTTGGTTAGAAAAGACCTTTGAGATCATTGACTCCAACTGTACTTTCAGCTTGGCCTTGAGCACCTCGAGGGATGGAACACCTTCCCCGGGCAGCCTGGGCCAGGGCCTCACCACCCTCATTGTGAAGAATTTCTTCCTAACGTCTAACCTAAGTCTTCCCTCTCCCAATTCAAAGCCACCCTCCCTTGTCCTGTCCCTGCACTCCTTGAAAACGAGCCCCTCTCCAGCTTTCCTGGAGCCCCTTTCAGTACTGGAAGTTGCTCTAAGGTCTCCCCGGAGCCTTCTCTTCTCCAGGCTGAACAACCCCAACTCTCTCAGCCTGTCATAGCAGAGGTGCTCCAGCCCTCAGATCATCTTCGTGGCCTCCTTTGGGCCTGTTCCAACAGTACCCTATCTTTCTTTGTTGGAGATTCCAGAACTGGTCACAAGATTCCAGGTGGGATCTCACCAGAGCAGAGTGGAAAGTCAGAACCCCCTCCCTCGCCCTGCTGGCCGCACTTCTTCTGATGCAGCCCAGGATTACAGTTGGCTTTCCGGGCTGTGAGTGCACATTGCCGGTTCATGTCAAGCTTCTCATCAACCAGTGCCCTCCTTCTCCTTCTCCTTCTCCTTCTCCTTCTCCTTCTCCTTCTCCTTCTCCTTCTCCTTCTCCTTCTCCTTCTCCTTCTCCTTCTCCTTCTCCTTCTCCTTCTCCTTCTCCTTCTCCTTCTCCTTCTCCTTCTCCTTCTTCTCCTTTTCTCCTTCTCCTTCTCCTTCTCCTTCTCCTCCTCCTCAGGGCTGCTTCCTGTATCCCTGTATCCCTGCTCCTGCCTGCATCCCTGTATCCCTGCCCCTGCCTGTATCCCTGCCCCTGCCTGCATCCCTGTATCCCTGCCCCTGCCTGTATCCCTGCATCCTGTATCCCTGCATCCTGCATCCCTGCATCCCTGCATCCCTGCATCCCTGCATCCCTGCATCCCTGCATCCCTGCCCCATCCCTGCCCCGTCTCCAGGCTTGAGTTTCCATTCGTTGGCTCTTCCCGGTTTCTCGGCATGACCCTGGACGACCCAGGGAGGTTCTGCCGGTGGATTCCCACCCCGCGGCCCCGCCCGGGGCGGGACGGGGACGAGGGCAGAGACTCGCTCGCAATTTCGTTTCCAGCCGCTGGAGTCGGAAACCGAAACCGGAGCAGAAACAGAAACTCCCGTGTCCCCGGCTCCGCCGCACCAAGCGCTTAAGGCGGCGCGGGGAGTACCGGCACCCGGGGCTGGCACCGGCAATGTCCCTGTGCTGGGGACACCGAGACCCCGGGGCTGACACCGGCAATGTCCCACGGCCAAGGGGACACTGAGCCCCTCAGGGATGCTGGTGCCAGCCATGTCCCAGTGCCAAGGGGACACCGAGACCCCCGAGGGCGCTGGTACTGGCCATGTCCCACTGACAAGGAGACACTGGGACACGCGGAGATGCTGGCATCAGCCACGTCCCACTGCTGGAAGGCACAAGGATGGACCCCAGTGGTGCTGCGACCAACCACATCTCACTGGTGCAGGGTGCCAGGACCCTTGGAGATGCTGGCATCAACCACATCCCAGTGCCACAGGTGACAACAGGAGCCCTGGTGACGCTGGCACCAGATATTTCCCACCGCCAGGGGTGACACTAAGGGCCTCCAGTGGCACTGGACATATCCCAGAGTGTATGATGACACCATGCCACGAGCATGAGCTGTGTCACACTGCCGGGGGTGACACCAGAACCCCTGGGGATACCGGCACTGGCCATGTCCCAGTGCTGGGGGTGACACCAGGGCCTCTGGTGGCACCAGCCAGTCCCATAGTCTGTGATGACACCATGCCATGGGCACCAGCGCTGGCTTTGCCCCAAACCTGGACTCTCGAGTCCCCAGGGCACTCGTGCAGGCAGGACACCCCAAAACCCCCGGTGATGCTGGGGTGATGGCAGTACCTGCAGCCCCTCCAGCCGTGGCACCAGGGCCACCCAGGGGACCCTTCGGGCAGGGACCAGGAGAAGTAAAGCCTTGGAGCCACCTTAACTTGCTGGTGGTGACGACATCGGGGTGGTGGCCCGGGAAAGTTTAAAAGCAGTGGAAAGGCAGCAAGTGAGGAGAGAGCAGAGGGAGAGATCATACCTAGCAGGATGGATATGTGGCAAGTGACATCCAACGAGCTGTTGACAGTGACTGCTAACAGGCTGGATGAATGGATCGCAAGGGTCCTGCAGCCCAGCACGGATTTCACCAAGCAGGTGAAGGAGACGGTGAAGCTAATCTGTGAGTTCTTGAAGCAGAGCTGCTTCGAGTCCAACATCCACGTCCTCAAGACCGTCAAGGTGAGCATTGCCCAGCTCGGGGACCAGCCAGCACCCCTGCTGCCACCACGCTCCCTCTGTCCTGCTGCGCCAGCTCATGCCCTGCCTCAGTTTCCCCTGGTAGCCCCAGGAATGGTGGCAGGCGATGCCCACGCCGAGGGGCAGTGGTGCTGAGCAGGCAGTGGTGCTGAGCGGGCAGGACATTTCTCCACAGGGTGGCTCGGCAGGCAAGGGCACAGCCCTGCGGAACAACTCCGATGCCGACGTGGTGCTGTTCCTCAGCTGCTTCTCCAGCTACCAGGCCCAGAAGCAGGACAGAAAGTATATCCTGGATTTGATCAAGAAGAGGCTGCGCGACTGCAGGGAGCGTCTGATGTTCACTGTGAACATTGACGAGCCCCGCTACAAGGGTCCTGGCAACACGCCACGCTCTCTTAGCCTCACCCTTGGCTCCAAGGAGACCCAGGAGTCCATCGAGGTGGACATCCTGCCTGCCTACGATGCTTTGGGTAAGTGCTGTGGGCTGGTGTGGGGCTGGGCTGGAGCATCATCACCGGGATGCCTCTCATCCTCCTTCTTGCCCCACAGGGCAGGTGATTCAGGGCACCCGGCCAGATGTTGAGGTGTATGTGGAGCTTCTGAATGCCAGCAGTGACCCTGGGGAGTTCTCCCCCTGCTTCACTGAGCTGCAGAAGAACTTTGTGAAGCGTCATCCTGCCAAGCTGAAGAACCTCCTGCGCCTGGTCAAATACTGGTACAAGGAGGTGAGGGGCTGCCTGGCTTCCCTGGCACCCACTGGGCATCTGCCCTGGCCAGCTCTCACCCCCATCTCTGTCTTCTTGACAGCTGCTGAAGCGACAGCACCCCAGAGCAGATCTGCCCCCCAAGTATGCCTTGGAGCTGCTCACCATCTATGCCTGGGAGGAGGGTACGGGTTCCAGTCACTCCTTTGACACGGCCATGGGCTTCCGTACAGTGCTGGAGCTGCTGCGCCGGCACCGGGAGATCTGCATCTACTGGGAGATGTACTACTCGCTCCAGCACAGCCGGATCGGTGCCCACGTGAAGAGGCTGCTGCGCAGTCCCCGGTGAGGACCACGCCTGGTGGGACCCATGCCACCTGTTCCGTGGTGCTACCTGGGGCTGACAGCAGCGTCCACCTTCTGTATTCACAGCCCAGTCATCCTGGACCCTGCTGACCCCACAGGGATCCTGGGCCAAGGCAAGAGGTGGGACTTGGTGGCACAGGCAGCTGCCAACTACCTTTCGCTGCCCTGCGTCAGCTCTGCCCAGCCCTGGAATGTGCAGGTAAGGCTGCCTGCCCCCCGCGGGCATCACGGACCCCCTGCCCCTGCCAGCTTTGCCCACCCGCTCTCCTGTCCCTGCAGCCAGCCCGGCTCGTGGAGATTGAGGTGAAGCAGCTGACGGGCACCAGCTTGGCCTGGACCGTCAGCCCAAGCACCACCATCCGGCAACTGAAGGAGAAGATTGAGCAGGCATGGGACATCCCTTGGTATAGGCAGCGCCTGAAGCAGAGGGACCCAAGTGAAGACACCACCATCCTGCAAGATGATGAGACCCTGGCCACTCATGGCATTTTCTGCCGCACCATGCTGATGCTGGTGATTGAGTCTCAGGTGATGGAGGTCTTTGTGAAGGACGACAAGAACCGGACCACGACCTATGTGGTGAAGCCCACTGACACCGTTCGGCAGCTGAAGGAGCAGATCCACAGCCGGCGGGGACCTCCTGCCGACCAGCAGAGCCTGATGTATGACTCCAGCAACATGGAGGACCGGCACACGCTGGCACATTACAACGTCCAGCCCTGGAGCACCATCTTCATGCTCCTACGGCTCCGGGGGGGCACAGACCCCTGACACCCCCAGTTCCCTGCCTGCTCACCCTCCTGCGCATCACCCCCGGCACCAGCCTGTGCCCCTGTATGCTCTATGTCGTGCTGCAAATAAAGGCTTTGGTAGATCCTCATGCTGCTCACTGGGTTGGAGATGGTGCCAAGTGGCACAGGGGCAGCGGTCGGGGCGAGGGGACCTCATAGGGATAAGGGAGGACCTTAATGCCTCCAGCTGCTGGGATGACACAGGGATGTGGGTGCAGAACAGCAGTGCTGCCCGAGCCCAGTGTGCCTGGTGGGATCGAGGCTGCCAGCCTCTGCCTCCCCTCTGTCTTCTTCTGTCTGCAGTGGATTTTGAACCTCCCCAGGCCACCACACTGACACTGCTGGGTGTGTAAGGTGGCCCCAGCCCCAGGGCTTCACCTCTCCTCAGTCCCATCTCCGGAGGGGCTCCTGCCCAGGGTCTCTCCGGGTGCCCATCCGGCAGCATCCCACCTCAGGGACCCTGCCTGCCTGTGCCTACCAGGGCTCAAGCGGGACATGGCTGCTGCTGGTGTCACCAGGGGAGACCTGATGTCACCTCAGGCAATGGGATGTAGCCGGTGCCAGTGTCACCAGGGGCCCTGCTGTCACCGCCGCAGGTCTGGAAGGCAGCAGACCCCGAGGTCACCTCCTGCCATTGCCTCAAGCGCTGAACTGGGGCGATGCCAAGTTTCGGTTTTTGTTTTCCAGAAACGAAAGCGTGGGTGGCTCTACCCCTGGGGCAACCCCATCCTTGGCGATGTGCCTCCCCCAGCCCCCTGGTGCTGCCAAGCTCTCTCACCCTCTTGCCTCAGGGTGCCAGCTGGGCTCCCTGCCACAGGGCACCCGCTTGCCCACCCCGAGTGCCCCCTGGGGCAGACACAGGACCCTGGGCTGAATCCTCTGCTTTATTGTGCTCTATTAGTACAAATTCCCCCCCGAGATGCTGCTCTGCACACAGGGCGCTGGGCACCACCTCTGTGCCCCCACCTTCTCCCCAGGCACCCCTCCTCCTGCCAAGCCCCCCATCCCACCAGTGCCCTTCCTGCCCCTCTGGGGTCCCATTCCCACCGCAGCCCCTCTGGACCTGGAGGTGCCCCTGCTGTCCCGTCCCTCTGCTGTTCCATGCCTGGGGAGGGGGGCACAGCCTGGCACTGCTGCCCCCCCTCGCCGGGGCAAGTTTACATTCATCTGTAACAGTCGTTAATAAATATTTCGGTGATGCTGCGGTGCCGGCAGCCGGCTGGCTCCCCCACTGCTGCTGGGGTCGATGGCACGGGTGACCGGTGGTCCCTCGAGGGGGGTGGTCAGCCTGGTTGCCCTCCTGGTCCCGGAGCTGGAGCCCCCCCAGTGCTGCCCGCTCCCAGCTCCGGAGCTGCCGTTGGGGCAGCCAAGACTGTCGGGGGGCTTTGCCCCCGCCCGCAGCCCCGCTCCTAGGCAGAGCCCAGCACCCGGGGCCAGCCCTGGGGTCACCAGGGGGATGCGCTGCGGGGACCCCGCTCTGCCCGCGGCCCCTCGTGGGTGCGCCGGCGGCGGGCTTTGCGTGGCTCCTTGCTCTGCCCATGGCCGGGGGGTCCGGCGTGGGCACGGGGAGGCAGTGAGGGTCTCCCCCGGCTCCAGAGCCGCTGGCAGACCCTGTCCGCAGCTCCCAGCGGTGGGCGCTCCACCAGCTGGAGGAAGTCCTGGTACCACACCTTGTGGCCGGGGGACCTGGCAGCGAGCTGGGGGTCTCCTGGGGGAGCCATGCCCGCTGCCTGCCGGGTGCCGATCACCTCCAGGGCGAGCCGCAGCAGGGGCTGGGTGAAGCCGTGCTCGGTGGCGTGGCAGAGGTAGAGGCCAGTGTCAGCACGCTGCACGCTGCGCAGCAGGATGCCCCGCTCCGTACGCACCATGCGCTCGTCCATCTGCACCTGCAGCACCCATAGGGATCATAGAATCAGAGAACGGTTTGGGTTGGAAAGGAGCTTAAACTTATCCAGCTCCAACCCCCCTGCCATGGGCAGAGACACCTCCCACTGGATCTGGTTGCCCAAAGCCCCATTCAAGCTGGCCTGGAACACCTCCAGGGATGGGGCAGCCCCCACTGCTCTGGGCAACCCGGGCTAATGTCTCCCCACCCTCAGCGTGAAGAATTTCTTCTTAATGTCTAACCTAAATCTTCCCCGCTTCCAATCTAAAGCCATTCCCCCTTGTCCTGTCACTCCATACCCTTGGAAAAAGCCCCTCCCCAGCTTTCCAGGAGCCCCTTTCAGCACTGGAAGCTGCTCTAAGGTCTCCCCTGAGCCTTCTCTTCTCCAGGCTGAACAACCCCAACTCTCCAAGGTGAGAGCTGGCCAGAGGATGGGCAATCAGCTCGGCACGGCACGGCCCCACCAGCAGCACCTGGCTGAGGAGAGCCTACCTCTCGCTGGGGGTCATCTGGTGTCCGCTGGTACATCCAGAAGACGCGGGCTTGCAGGGATTTCGGGATGCACTCCAGGAAGGCGGTGCTGCCCTCTACTCCATAGAGCTGCTTCTGGGGCACGCTGCCCTGTCGAGGGTCTGGGGGGACATGGCCTGGCTCTCAGCCCCTCACTCCGGCAGGGCTGCGTCCCCCCATGGCCAGATCCTGGCTCACCTTCAGAGCAGAGCATGTTGGGATCACCGTTGCGGACGTCCTGCCGCCGGAAACGCCTGTGGAAGGTGGTGGTGGGACGGGTGCTGCAGTAGTGCAACCTGCGCCCCTCACCATGGCCTCGGGGCAGGCTGGCACCCCACCACCTGACCTCAGCCATCACCCACCTCTTGGTGTTGGGCACATAGCGGGTGCAGGTGGTGCCGTCCCAGGCACAGTACGGGTCTCGGGCCAAGCAGCACTCGGCACAGGCTTTGCCGTAGGCTCCGCAGCGGTGCAGGGGCAGCTGGGCCAGCGCCGTGGCTGAGCCCGCATAGAGCTGTTGCTGAGGTGAGGGGTGGAGAGCAGAGCTGAGCATCCAAGCACCGCAGCACTGGGTTGAGCAGAGCCCCAGTGGGACATGGGGATCTGCCCAGCATCCCCCCTTACCCTCTTGGAGGAGATCTGGAGGCTGGTGATGGGGGAGGCATCCTGTGGGCAGAGTACAGGCAGGAGTTAGGGTGTCTGGGATGCTGGAGTGCCCCGGCACGATCTGGTGCACGGGTGGCACAAAGGGGTGCTACGGGAGGTCCGACTGGGGGCGCGTGGAGCCCCCTCCTCACCTGGAAGACTTGCAGTTCCTCCAGCAGCAGCGGTTCCATGTGGTACCAGCTCTCCTTGGGCACCGAGACCACTTTCAGCACTGTGCCCACATCTGTGGGCAGAGAGGGTTGATGCCAGCGGTCCCAGCCCCAGCATAGAACCACGGGATGGTTTGGATTGGAAGGGACCATGAAGGTCATCCAGTCCAACCCCTGTGCAGTGAGCAGGGACATCTTCCACCAGATCAGGTTGCTCAGGCCCCATCCAACCTGGCCTTGAAAGTTTCCAGGGATGGAGCCGCCACCATCCCTGTGGGCAACCCCCGAGCTCTCCCCCCTCCCCAGCCCCAGGGTCACCACGTGCCTGTGCCGATGAAGAGGACATCATAGTGTCCATCAGCAGCAGTGACGCGGTCCACGGCGATGCGGGTGAAAGTGTAGGGCACGGCAGCTTGCAGGAAGAGCGGGCGCTGGCTGTGGGGCAGCACCGGGTTGTACATCAGTGGGTGGTGCCGAGCGAACTGGATCACCTCATCCGGGAAGTCCTTGGTGGAGCCGAAGGTGCCAAAGGTTTTGCTGGGGCACTGTGGGGAGATAGCGTTGGCTGACTGGGGTCTCGCTCCCCACTGTCCCCACCCCAGGTACCAGTATCCCACTGGTGGCACCAGCTGGGATGTCCTTGTGCCACGTACCATGCCTGGGCGGGGGTACGGCACGCGCCCCTGGTACGACACCCACTGGTAGTTGGGACCCTCCTTGTGTGCGAAGGGACCCAGGAAAGCCCGGCGGATGTCAGCCATGGTGTAGACGCAGATGGCTGAGCCCTGGAAAACGGAGCTGGCGAGAGAGAGAGGGGATGATGTGAGGGGCAAGGGGGGCACTGCTGGGCATAGGGTGGGCTGGGGTGGTGGTGAAGGGGCTCAACCTGGAGGTGGAGAAGACGGCATAGATGAGGGGGTTGCGCTTGTCCCTTGTCTGTAGCAGAAAGACGTCCCCTGCAAGGCAGGAGGGCATCAGTGCCACCCCAACACGTCAGGGCTGCCCGTGGGCACCCTGGGGGCCACCCCCACCCCTCCACTCACGGAGCTCATCAAAGTGGGTGTCTGCCCCATCGGGTCCCGGCACAGCACAGATGAGACGAGCCTTCAGGAAGGTCGTCCACTTGTTCACCAGGCTGCGCTGCCCACCCATGTCATTCTGCCGGGAGAGGGAGGCCACTGATGTCAGCAGCAGTAGGGGGAACCCCTGGGGACCCCCAGCCCCCAGCCCGCCCACCCGCAGATGCTCTCACCCGGCAGATCTGGCCAATGCGGGCAAAGCTGGTCTTGCCCAATCCCTGCTGCCGCTCCACCGCCGTCTCACGGAAGAAGAAGTAGATCTTGTCGTCATCTGGATCCTCGCTCTCCGGCACCCAAAAAACGGCCACGAACTTGGGTTCTGGGGGCAGAGGGGTGTTGCTCCAGTGTTCCCCAGGGACTCAGGCCACCAGCTGGGGTCCCAGGAGGGTGCAGACCTCCCCATGCCCAGCTGTGGGGCACAGAGAGTGGGACCCCACTGGGAGACCGCAGGAGGCACAGGAACTCCACAATTCACCCTCCAGGAGAGAGTGGGATGTGGCTGAGCCCGGAAGACTCATTGCCCCGATGCCTCTGGGGAATGGTGATGCCGGTGGCCCCCCTACCCCTCCTGCTCCCCAACACTGACCGTTGAGCCAGCGTGAGTCGTGCTGCTCGGTGCGGATGGAGGGACGCCGGCCCAGGCTGCGGAAGATGGTAAAGTCACGGCCCATCAGATCGGTGGCCACCCCGGAGTAGAGCTCCTCGCCTGGCAGGCACCGAGGGAAGCGTTATGGGGACCCCCCAGGCACCCCCCCTGCTGCAGCTGCCCCCGCTGCTGGACTCGGCTCTTCCTTACCCACGAGGACGGAGGCGGCCGCGTGCCGAGGGTCGTAGGGGCTCTTTCCTTTGCCATCCTCGGTGCGCCGGGGGTCCAGCTTGAAGACGGGCTCCTGGAGGGGCATCAGGATAACAGGTGGGCGGGTGGTGGTGTCTGGGGATCACGGTGGGGCGGGCTGGAGGGGGGCTCACCTCTGCGTTCTGGCCAGCCTCCACGAAGGCACAGACGGGGTGGAAGGCGCCGGTGCCGCAGGCGTACAGGTGGGTCCGGTTGTAGGGGTGCAGGATCTTCACGAAGTTCATGCACTCAGCCTGGAGGTGGAGGGCATGAGGAGGGGGTGCCGAGCAGACCCTAGCGCCACCCCAGCACCCCCTGGCACTCACGGTGATGTCCTTCCCAGCCCAGTTGCACTCTTCCCTCCACTCCACTGGTGCCGGCCAGTAGATCTGCGGGACAGAGAGGGATGCTCACAGCTCCGTGTCATGCCCGGTGATGCCCAGTTGGTGTGTTGTGCCTGTGTCCCCCTCTGCCCGTTACCTTCCTGTCCCGCTGGCTGATGTCATCCAGGGCCAGGGAGAGGAGATGGTTCTGGGCTCCGGCGAAGAGGCGGCCGCGCTCCTCGTCCAGCAGCAGGGCCTCGTAGCAGCACGAGCGCTCCAGCGCAAAGAGGCGCAGACCATGGCGAGACCGCAGCTCTGCCAGGACCCAGCGGCACTGCTCAGCCTGGCCCCACCGCCGGCACGCACCCTGCCCAGCACTCATGCCTCGAGGGGACCAGGGTCTGGCCATCTCCCCTCTGCCATGACATCCCCGCCCCCAAACCTGTCCCACTGGCTTGACCAGGTTCACCAACCTGTGCTGGCCCGGCATCCATCCTGAACCACCCAGCACCCATTCTGAACCACCCAGCATCCATCCTGAACCACTCAGCACCCATTCTGAACCACCCAGCATCCATCCTGAATCACCCAGAACCCATTATGAACCACCCAGCATCCATCCTGAACCACCCAGCACCCATCCTGAACCACTCAGCACCCATTCTGAACCACCCAGCATCCATCCTGAACCACCCAGCACCCATCCTGAACCACTCAGCATCCAAACCTGAAACACTGAGTCCTGAGCCAGCCCAGCACCTATTCCCACCATGGATCCAGCACCCATCCCTGCATTTCCCAGCACCCCTTCCCGAATCACTCAGATCCTCACCAGGAGCCAGTCCAGCACCCATCTCGCACCCCCCAGCACCCACCCCTGCGCCTCCCACCCTGGCGGCAGGGGAGAAGGGGCCATTCCCTGCCCCGCGGAGCTAATCCCACCGTGGCGGGAACAAACAGCCCTTTGTGAGGCTGGGAGGAGAGCGCTCGCCAGGACCTGAGCCGGACAAAGCCCCCTGTGCCGCGCCAGAGCCCAAGGGATGCCCAGATGGGCCGCGGCACCAGCTCTGCGGCTGGCACGGTATCTGCGCCAGGAATGGCACAGCCAGGACTGGGCAGTGCCACCATGGGATGGGCACCGAAGCCGGCACATGCCGGGGGCCGAGAACAAAGTTCCAAGCACAGGGATGGCGCTGAGGGCAGGCAGGTGGTCCTGGGGGGGCCGGTGATGAACCTGGCAGCCCATGCCAGTGCCTGTGGCCCATGGCGAGGGCAGCACCGGTGCCGGTGAAGTGGCTCTGCCCTCCTCCCTCCGTGCTGCACCGCTGCCCTCTGGGACGATGGTGGGTGCTGACCCCCAGGCTCGGCCCCGCGTGCCCCCACCTGCCCGTGTCCCACGCTCACCGGGGAAGGGCAGCTTGAGGCGCGGGGTGGCAGCGTGTGGGGGGCGGCTGGCGGCGGGGCCCCGCAGCAGCAGCAGGAGCAGGAGCAGCGTGCGGCTCATGGCTGGGCTCTGGCTGAGGGACCTGTGGCTGGGGCAGAGAAGCGAGACCTGAGCTCGGGTTACAGCCCCCTCCCCACAGTCCCCAGGCCACCATCCCTCCCTGGTGCTGCTGGTGGGATCCGGAGAGCCTCAGGCCATCAGCACAGGGTAACCCCGGCACAGTATTGAGGGGATCTCCCACTGGGCTTGACCTGGTGATCGGGGGGACAAGGGCCAGACATGTCCCCCACCCAGTATTTAAGTCCCCATTAATTTGACCTCGAACCAAAGGGGCTCCAGGAGCAGCTCTCTGCCTCATGCCTAAGGGGAAACTGAGGCAGCCCAGCCAAGCAGCAGCCAGTTTCCCTGTGCCTGCCCAAGCCCTGCTGGCCAATGGGCGCTGGGCTCTGCCCGTTCCTGCCTGCAAATGAGGACAGGGTGAGCGCCGGGGTGGTACCAGCCATCCAGGGCACCCTGGACAGGCAGCGGGCTCCTGAGCACCAGCCAAACTAGCCATCCTGAAAGTCATGTGGTCCTGTGCCTCAGTTTCCCTCACTCTTACAGCCCCTGGTGTTTGGCCCCCAGCCTTTCTCATACCGCCCTGTGAACAGGAGATGGGGTTGGAGGGTTCTGGCTGAGCAGGTGCCCACATCCCACCAAAGGGCTACACGGTTGTGCCCACCACCCTCACCGGTTCCCACCATGGAGTAGGGGAAGAGCTCGTCTGGCACCAGCACGCTCTCCCCGGGAAGTGGGAGGCGATGGTTATCACGAGCATCACACCAACGCGCAGCTCCCCACCTCGCCCGCCGGCCATGCCGCGGCAGCCCCGCAGCTGCAGGCAGCCAGGACACGCCAGCCGGCACCTCGCCACACCGCGTGCGAAGCACAAGCCTGGCCACGCCAGCCACCAGCCCCCGGCACAGCCGATGGGTTTCACCGGTGCTGCAGCTGCCAGGACCTCACCGGGGCACCGGTGATCACCAAAACTGCACTGTGGCACTCAGGGCTTTGCCACCACCCAGGTTCTGCCACCGTGCTGTGGCACGGCGTGAGCCCGCTGGGGGTGGGTGCTGGGCCAGGGGCACACGCGTGTGCCCGGCACAGATCTGGGCACATCTGCCCGCTGCCCGGCGTGGCTGCCAGGGCTCGCCCCGGGCTCTGCGGACACGGGCAGCCCCATTCTGCGCTGGCAGGGTGGGAGCGGGTCCCGGGCAGGCGGTGGGCAGCGAGCAGCAGCCCCGGCTGGGCGCAGTGCCGCGGGGCTGGGCTGCCAGAGGCTTGGCACGAGGACAGCGGGTGCTAATGGCATTTCCAGAGGTGCCGGAACAAGGCGGGTGACCCACTGGGCTCGGCCAGCCCCATCAGCTATGAGTGAGCGAAGGCCTTGGAGGGGGCACTGGGGGTCTGCCCGCCTGCCTGGTCCTGTCAGCGCCTGCGGAAGAGCCAGGATGGACCCCCGGGCATGGACATCCCATATTGGCTGGTCTGGCCCAATGCTGGCATGGGATCCGGTTGGGATGGGAGGCAGGCAGCAGCGGCAGCACCAGAGACCCCCCAGTGCCAGCAGTGGCAGATCCAGCCCCTGAGACCCCCGGTGCCAATTCCTCCAGCCTCCCACTGCCAACCTCAGCTTGGATCCAGCTGGTCCCGTGGTATCTATCCCAGAACAGATCCAGCCCCTCAAGACCCCAGGGTCAGCCTCCACACGGATCCAGCCCCCTGAGCACCCTGCTGCCAACTCCCTGAGCCCCCCAGTGCCAGTCCTGACACAGATCCAGCCCTCTGAGCCCCCCAGTGCCAACACTTCGAGCCCCCCAGTGCCAGCCCTGGCACAGATCCAGCTCCCAAGCCCCCCAGTGTCAATTCCCTGAGACCCCCGGTGCCAGCCCTGGCACGCATGCAGCCCCCAGCCCCCCGGTGCCTGTCCCAGAATGAATTCAGCCCCCAGCTCCCTGGTGTCAATCCCCTGAGCCCCCCCAGTGCCAATCCCGGCACGCATCCAGTCCCATCAGTTCCCTGGTGCCGGGCACGGCACGAATTCAGCCCCCAAACCCCTGTGCCAACTCTCGCAGCTGCCGGTGCCAGCCCTGGCACCAGTTCAGCCCCCAGGTACCAATTCCCTGAGCCCCCCAGTGCCAATCCCGGCACGGATCCAGCCCCCCGAGACTCCCAGTGCCAACATCCCCAGACCACCGGTGCCACTCCCAGCACGGATTCAGCCCCTAGAACTCTGTGCCAACTCCCCCAGCCCCCGGTTCCAGCCCCGGCATGGATACAGCCCCCCGGTGCCAGCTCCCCAAGCCCTCCAATGCCAATCCCGGCACGGATCCAGTCCCCTCCAGCCCCCCACTGCCAACATCCCCAGACCACCGGTGCCACTCCCGGGAGCAATTCAGCCCCCAGCTCCCCGGTGCCAGCCCCCCAGCTCCCCGTGCAGCCCCGCCAGCCCCCGGTGCCAGCTCCCCAGCCCCCGGTGCAGCCCCCCAAGCTCCCCGGTGCCAGCTCCGCAGCTCCCCGGTGCAGCCCCCCCAGCCTCCGGTGCAGCTCCCCAGCTCCCCAGCCCCCGGTGCAGCCCCCCCAGACTCCGGTGCAGCTCCCCAGCCCCCGGTGCCAGCCCCGTCCCGGGACCCCCGGCCCCACCTGGGTCCCGGCTCGGCTGGTCCCGGCGCGGCTCCGCCCTCCGCGGCCGCTGGAGGGAGCGGGGCGGGGCCTTGGGCCGGGCACACGCGTGTGCAAACACACCCGAGACCCTCGCCCGTGTGCGAACAGGCGGGCACGGGCACTCGAGCGTGTGCAAACCCACCGGCGTGCGGAAACACGCGGGCACACTCGCAGCTGCACACACGAGGAAACACCCCCACTCAAGTGGAAGGAGAAGCGTGCAAAAGCACCCAGATACACACGCACGAGCAAACACACACCCCCACGTGCAAAGGCAAGCATGCAAAAGCACCCAGATGCACTCGGACACAAGCAAACACCTCCACTCACACTCACGTGCAAAGGCAAGCGTGCAAAAGCACCCAGGCACATTCACACACAAGCAAACACACTCACATGTGCAAAGACAAGTGTGCAAAATCACCCAGGTGCACTCAGAACCGCACACAGGCTCACTCACACTCATGTGCAAGGCCAAGCGTGCAAAATCACCCAAGCACACAGGAGCAAACACCCACACTCACACTCGTGAGCAAGGAGAAGCGTGCAAAATCACCCAGGCACACACAGACACCCCCTCTCACACTAACGAGCAAAGCCAAGCGTGCCATATCACCCAGGCACACACGAGCAAACACTCACACTAAAGTGCAAAGCCAAGCGTGCCAAATCACCCAGGCAGACACGTCACCCTGCGTGGCCCGCGGTGACCCCCGCGGTGACCCCTGAGGTGACCCGTGCTGCCGCTGTTGCAGAGCTGAGCACGCCACGCTCATCACACGAGTGGCTCAGCACACGGGGTGGGGGGAGCCGGCTGCGCCCTGCGTGCCCACGCGTGGGGTGCCGGGGGCCGTGGCGGGGGGCAGCGGGGCGCTGATCCTGCACCCTGCTCAGCTGCAGCCCAGATGTCTGGCCTGGGCCCAGCCCGGAGCAAACAAAATTCCTTCACTGCCTCCCATTTTCCAGCCGCTGCTGCCAAGAATAGCAAGTGCCGAGTGGTGCCGGCAGCGAGGCCACGCGTGCCTCGGTGGGCAGGGCTTGGAGTGGGAGGGGGGCACACGCATGGGCTGCCCTGGGGGGTCACCCCCACCCTTTTTGCCCCCCCATGTCCCTGGATGTCCCTACCTGCGGGTGTTGGAGCTCAGGAGGGCAGGGGGAGTGGGGAGCAGGGGGACAGGGGTGTGGGGAATAGGGGGTGCAGGTGGAGTGGGGAGCAGGAGGTTCAGGGAGAGTGGGGAGCAGAGGAGCAGGGCGAGTGGGGAATAGGGGGTGCAGGCGGAGCGGGGGGCAGGGCTGTAGGGTGGGTGGGGAGCAGGGCTGCAGGCAGCAGGGAGTGCACGCAGGTGCAGGGTGGGTGGGGTGCAGGGGCGCGGGCAGCAGCGGGTGCAGCAGCGGGTGCAGCAGGAGCAGGCTGGCAGCAGGTGCCGCAGCGGGTGTCAGGTGCAGGCAGGCGGCTGGCGCATGCAAGCAGTAGGAGCCACGGAGGCAGGCGCAGGCAGGCCAGCAGTGAGCAGGAGGAGCTGTGCCAGGCAAGGTGCCCAGGTAATGCCCTCCCGTCTCACCGCTGGTAACCCTCCTGCTGCCGGCCCGGATGCCCCGGCGTGCTGGCAACACCCTCTGCCCCAGCACCACTGCCCATTCCTCTCCCTGTTGCACTACAGTGGCAGGTGCCAGTCTCCTGGGCAGCGAGGGGGACAGGGACAGCGAGGAGGTGGGTGGCAGGGGAGCTGCTGGCACCAGGATGGCAGAGATTATTCTGCTGCGAGACTTTGCCCGGGCACTGCAGCAGGACTTTGGGCTGGGTGGCCCCCACAGGGTTGGGCACGGCGTCCCTGTCCACACAGCCCCAGCCTGCAGTGACGCCGTGCCCAACCCTGCACAGCACCTTCCTTTCTTGTGCCTGCACTGTGCCTCAGTTTCCCTGCACCCTGCTGGGGCCTTCCCACCCGGCACCACTCCCTGGCACGTGTGGCGTCACCGTCACCCCGGCTCCAGAGCCCTGCAGGGACCTCGCTGGCAACAGCTCAGCCTGGAGAAACCATCAGGCGTCACAAGGGCCGGGCTTCCATCCCGGAAAAAACGGCGCGGGAGGGATGCGCCACGTCTCCCGCTGGCCACCACTTCCCACTCCGCTGGGTATTGCTGGCAGAGCTCCGAAGCCACTGGACACCAATGCCGTGACGGCCCCCAGCTGCAGCAGGCGCTGCCACCAGCATCCTCCCTCATGCCCCGCTCGCTGCCAGCCCTGCGGAGCCCAGCGTGGCGGGATGCCCGTGGCCTGGCCCCCCGCCAGCACGGGGGTGTCACTGCCGGCAAAGCAAGCAGGTGCCAACACCTTCACTCTTTGATCCCTTCCCTGCTGCCGGTGGATCCGTGCCCGGGGAGCGCTGCCTTGGCCAAATCTCCCCTGGCGGTTCCGGCTCTGGAGAGCATCTGTAGCTCTGCCGGCAGCGCCCGAGCCCCCAGCGGTGTTTGCGGTAGGAAACCACTCCTCTCCTCCTCCGCAGGGCTCCTGGAGGCGGCACGGTGGCAAGCAGTGGCAAACGGTTCCTGCACCTCCCGTGCTGGCGTGCGAGCTCGCATGGTGTGGGATATATCCACGCCATCGGATGGGTGACCAGGATGGTGGCTGCTGGAGAGATGGGCCAGGATGGGCATCCGCTAGCCACCGGGATGGGGACAAATCCTGCTCCCTAGGCAGAAGTGGTGCCCCGCCAGGAGAGTCCTGGCAATCCCATGGAGATCCGTAATGTAACCCAGAGTGAGGGGGCTGCGGAGTCACTTCCCGTCTCCCTAGGGGCTGGGAAGCATCCCTCTGCCTTGGTGGAGCCATCATGGCTAGGGTGGGACAAACCCAAGGGGGACAAGAGGAGCTGTGTCCTGCCAGCTGGTGCCATCGGTGTCCCTGTGCCACCCGTGCTCCCCAGACAAGGGATGGGCTTGTGCAGCATGGTGGTCTCTTCCAGCCCTCCCAGTAACACTGCCAGCTTGCTGGGGAGAGAGGAGGGTGCAGAGGGCATCCTCACCCCAGACAGCACCCGTGGCCTCGTACCCGCTGGGTCTGGCCACCCCAAAAAGCCCTTGGTGGTTTGTGATGGCACCAAAGAGGTGGCTTTAGGACTCCTCTGGGAGTCCCCCAGCGTGGGGCCCCTCATGGCTGCCTGCGTGGCTCACAGAACAGCAGAACGGTCAGGGTTGGAAGGGCCCTCTGGAGATCATTAGTCCAATCCCCTTGCTCCAGCAGGTTCACCTAGAGCTCCTCCATCCCTGGCCAGGCTGACTCCTTGTTTCAAGCCCCACTTTCCACCGTAGCCTGTAGCTTTTCCAGGGGGGCGAGGTGAGCCCTGCTGTGCCATGGACACCATGGGGATCTCTCCCACCGCTGCTCTGATGGCCGTGCCGGTCTCTCCTCACCAGCACAGCCGTGCACCAAGGCAGGGAAGTTGATGCGTGTCCCTGTGGCACATGATGCTGGGCCACAGGTTGGCATCAGGCCTTGGGTGGCCACCACGTCCCTGGTGCAAGGGGAGGACATGCCAGGCAGGGGATGGAGCCCATGGAGTGCCGAGTGTGCTGGTGAGAGGACCTATGCTGGTGGAGAGCAAACGTGGCCGAGCCAGCTGCTGCATCCACTCTGGAGGTGATGACCCAGGGGGACACCAGCTCAGGGCTCGCATCCCATCTATGGATTCATCCCCCAACATATATCCACACCCCACACCCCCAACATGCTGGAGTGAGACCCCCGCAGCCGGGACCTGCATGGCTCCAGTGCATTCCTGCCAGGATTAGGTCCCGGCTCCCGGCAGCACCGTGCTGGTGCAGCCCAGCTAATCCCCTTTTAATTGTCCCCACCCCATGCCGTGCCGGGCTGAGCCAGGCAGCCCAGGGGATGTGGGATGCTGGGTGCACGCCTGGGGTGCCTTTATCAGGTGTCCCTGCTGTGGGGCCGAGCCATGGGGTGCATGGCAAACCTCTGAGGTTCTGCAGTGCAAACATCTGCAGTGATCAACAAGGAGGCATCCATCCTCCCAGCCCAGCACAATGGCTTTTGGGACCTTGGGCAGCCTGATCTAGCGGGAGGTGTCCCTGCCCACGGCAGCAGGGGTGGAATTAGATGATCCGTAAGGTCCCTTCCAAACCAAACCGTCCTATGATTCCATGAAAGAGAGAGATTCTGAGCTGATAGCATCCCATGTGATAGGATCCCATCTGGGAGTGGCCATCCACACTCAGCATCGTGGCCACTGGTCGCCAGGCAATGGTGCAAGCAGAGGGACCACATCCCACGCAACTAAAAGCACTGAGCTTGAAGCTCCTCAAAATCGTTCTAGAGGGGTCGGAGCCTTGGCAGAGCCATAGCCCGTGGGGCACGGTGTGCAGGCTCCCTGCCACCAGCCTAGCCCTCTCCCTGACCTGGGGAGAAGGCAGGAGGTGCTGGCTGAGCGCCCCTGCCTGCTGCCCTGCCCCAGCCCCTCCGGCCCTGCCCTGTGCCACACCAGCCAGTGGCATCCAGCTCCTCCAGGCTTTAAAAATAGGCTGGTGTCCCTGCCGCGGGGTTGGTAATTTTAGCCAGGGCGTGTCTTGCTGGCAAACATGCGGGACCGTTCATCTGCTCCCGCTGGCCCAGTGGCATCCCTGACCCAGGGCTGACGTCAGCCCCTCGCTGCCCGCTTGCTTGTCCCTGCCCCGGGGCAGCACCCGGCACTGTGGCTTGGCCATGGCCACCTCGGCCACGGGTGATGCCTGGTGGAACCGTGAGGGCAAGGGAGTGGGGAGAGGGGTTCTCAGGTGCCCCCCGAGCCTGCCTGCTCCCCACGCAGGGCATCTTGCCCCCTAAACCAGGGGCAACAGGGAGCGCAGCATCCCACCGCCACGGCACCCAGCCAGGCAGTGGCAGGGGGTGCCTCCTCTCGCCCCAAACCCCAACACAACAGCCACTTCAGATCGCCTCCCACGGTGCTCCCGCCGAGCCGCGGTGGCTGGGAAGGCTGGGGGGCCGCCACCGAACATAATGCGGCTATTGACAGGCGTGTCGGCGGCCCCAGCACGGCACAATAGAGCCTTGTCTGTTGGTCCAGCTCTCGCTCCTGCCCAGTCCCGTGCCCGGCATCAGGCTCCCCTCTTCCCTGAATGGCTCAGAGCTTACCCAGGTACCAGCCAGGGTGAGCCCTGGTATGTGCAGGTGGAGGACACTGAGTGAATCCCCCTGTCCTATAAACCACTACCCTGGGTTCATGGCACCTCTTGGGAACCCCTCAATGTGGTGATGCTCATCCCACCCCAGCTGGGACGGGGCTCAGGCTGATGGGGACACAGAGTGATGGGGACAAGGAGGTAGCGCGTGCCTGATGATGCCCCCGTTTCCTTCTTGGGTCCGTGTCCAAGCCCACCGGAACCTAGGACCCACTCAGGGGAGACAAGGGACCCAGGGAGCTCCACCACCCCGGCACCCCGACCCTGTGGCCCCCTCGGCGGGGCAGCCCAGTGCTCCGCAGCCGCCACCTCACCTGCTACAGCACCCTGGCTCTGCTGGAGCTCGCCTACCTCTTCGCCCGGCGGGTGAGCCAGGGCTCTGGCTGCTGCCTGCTCTTTAAACCCCAAATCCCTGGTGCCGGGCGCCAGTCCCATCAGTGGTGGGGGCGGAGGGAGGGGACACAAAGCCTTGGTCCCTGCTCCCAGAGCCGGCACCAACAAAAGGCGACTGTGTCCCCTCTCCTACCCATGCACCCAGTGACCCAGTCGGCTGCTTGGGGTAGATCCTTGGGACCCCCGTGCACCCAGCACCCCCTCTGCCTGGGTGGAGAGGTGGAGGTGACCCCTGTTTGGGTCCCCAGTCGCAGCTTTGGAGCATCCCAACTTGTCCAAGGACACATTCCCACCCATTTGGTCCTGCCCCTGCCTTGAAGGGTGCCAGAGTGAAGGCTCTGTCGCTGTCCCCCCCCAGTCTGCTCCTGCAAAGGACAGCCCAGCGGGGCTGGGGGACGAGGAAGGGAACGTGGCTGATGCCACGGTGCCCATACCTGGGGGACGAGGAAGGGAACGTGGCTGATGCCACGGTGCCCATACCTGGGGGACTCACCCCGCGGGACCCCCAGAGCCCTGCCCTGCCACGGCTTCGGGGGCCAGGTCGCTGCCTGCGAAGCATCCTGTGGTCCGAAGGCCAGGAACAGCCGGTGATGCCTCATTAACACGAGGTAAATGTGTAACGAGCCCTCAGCCGGGTTGGGGTGGTTTGAGCCGCATGGCTCCTCTCGCTCTCCTGGCACGCCGGGAGCTGGGGATGCAGCAGTTTATCCGGTTGGGAGCCACGCGGCCAGGGTAAGAGGGAGAAGAAAGGTCGGTCTTTTGGCCGGACACACCAGGGTGACTTCAGCGGGAAGGAGCGGAGCGGGCAGTGTGCCGGGCTGGGACGGGAACAAGCTCATTCCGGGAGAAGGGAGGTTGACCCGCCACCCACGCCTGCCCCAGCCTCCAAAGGGGATGCTCAGGCCAGCCCAGGGCACGAGGGCGAGGGCGCCCGGCTCTGCTCTGCAGCTCCCACCAGCATGGCAGGACACGGGCACCGGTTTAATAACAAAAAAAAAGGAAATTCCATCTGAAGGCAAGAAAATGGGTTATTTTTTTCCGCTGTGGCCAGGCACTGGTGTGGCTGTCCCGGAGGCTGTGGAGCCAGACAAACCCAGCGGCACATGGACAGCCCATGCCAGCTGAGCCGCAGGGTGGGAGCCGGGGGGGCTCCGCTGGCATCGATGCACCGTGGAGCCGTGCCCTGTGCAGGAGGAGAGGTGCTGGGCACAGGGTTCAGGATGGTGCTGCCATGGTAGGACCAGTCTCTTGCCTTTGTGGCTCCAGGCCAGGCTGTGGCGGCGCTGACTGGGGTGCGGATGCACAGCTCACTGTGCCCTGCGGTGCCGTCTGGAGCTGTGGGGCACCCAGCAATGTTGAGGTCCAGCTTTCGGGGGGGCAGGAGCCGCAGGATGGAGGTGACCCCACCAGGGAGGTGCTGGGCAGCTCTTCTCTCAGGAGAGGCCCCACAGAAGGGTGTGCAGCTTGCCAGGGTGCTGGAGGCCCCCCAAGATCCATCTGCTGCTGTCCCCAAGGGTCAGCCCCCACCTTGAGGAGGGGGAGCCGGGGGTTGGTTTCTGGGATGGGTGGGAGCAGCAGGGCCAGTGTCCCCTCAGTTCTGGAGGGGCAGCAGCCCTGGAAGGAGGTGGGCATGGGGAGGAGGATCGTGGAATGGGTTGGAAGGAACCTTAAAGCCCATCCAGTCTCAACCCACCTCCCGCTGGATCAGGGGCTCCAAGCCCCATCCCGCCTCGCTTTGAACCCCTCCAGGGATGGGGCAGCCATGGCTTCTCTGGGCAACCTGTGCCAAGAGCCTCGCCACCCTCACAGCAAAACATTTCTTTGTAGAATGTCACCTCACTCTCCCCTCTTTCAGCTGAAAACCATTCCCCTCATCCTGTCCCTTCCCTCCCTCGATCCAGAGCCCCTCCCCAGCTTTCCTGCAGCCCCTTTCAGCGCTGGGAGCTGCTCTAAGGTCCCCGGGGCTTTCTCTCCTCCAGGCTGGGTCGTAGAATCGTAGAACAATTAGGGTTGGAAGGGACCTTAAAGCTCTCGTAGTTCCCACCCCCGGCCCCGCTGTTCCGCCCGGTGGCCGGTGGGGGGCGAGCGGCTCCCGCGGGCTGAGCCGGGGCGGGCGGACACCGGGGAGGCGGCAGCGGGCGCCGCTCCCCTCGCTGCAGGCAGGACCGGCGGAAAAAGACATGGAGGGGCTGGAAAGGAGGGGAAAGGAGCTGGGGAAGGGGCTGGAGAAGAAGCCTGATGAGGAGCAGCTGAGGGAGCAGCGGCGTTGTGCAGCCTGGAGGAGGCTGCGGGAGACCTCGTCTCTAGAAGGGAGGGTCTGGTGAGGGGGGGGGTTGGTCTCTTCTCCCAAGCAAGGAGTGATAAGGCAAGAGGAGATGGCCTCAAGTTGTGCCAGGGTGGGTTTAGATTGGATATCGACAAAAAAAATTCTTTAGTAAAAGAGTGGTGGAGCATTGGCAGAGGATGCCCATGGAAGTGGTGGAGTCTCCATCCCTGGAGGGGTTCAAAAAGATGTGGCACTTTGGGACATGGTTTAGTAGGCACAGTGGTGTTGGGGTGATAGTTGGACTGGATGAGCTGAGAGGCCCTTTCCAACCTCTGTAATTCTGTGATTCTGTGATTCTCTGATTCTCTGATCTGTGCCCTGTCCTCTGCCAGGACAAATGTGACTCGTGGTGCCAGGAGGGTGGCTGGAAACCTTTAGAATCATAGAAACACTAGGTTGGAAAAGATCTTTGAGATCATCACACCCAACCGTCCCTGTCCATTAACAATTCCTTGTCTGTCCTCTGTCCCCACCCTGCTGCAACCATGAGCACCACTGCTGGTGGTGGTGTTCCCCATGGCTCTCCTGGCCATCTCGCCGTGCTTCCTGCAGCCAGCTGAGCCCGGTGTTGGTGATAGATAGGATCCACTGCCCTTAGGTGGGGTGGGGTCCCAGAGGCACCGTGGAGCAGGTGGCAGGGTGCGTTGGGTGGCATGGGACACACCAAGAGGTAATGGGACTGGGGCTGGCCTCCAGCACCCCACCAACCTCCAGTGGAGGCAGGATGTCTCTCCCACAGGGGAGCTCTGCAAAGGGGGCTGGGGATGGATTTCCATGAAGCGCTATGTTGTGCTGATGGGGAAGGGTTTCAGGGAATTGGGTTGCGTGGGGAGCACGTGGGGCAGCTGGGCAGGGCTGGGGCACGTGCCTCTGGCACATGCTGGCCGTCCCCACTGACCCCTGCTGGCCCACAGCCCCCAGGGACTGGCCCAGCCCCATGGCAAACAGCACTGAACTGGGCAAGCTGACCCCTGAACTGGGTGAGGAGGGACTGCCCGGCACCCAGGGCCAGCAGTCACAGAGCCACCACGGCTGCGCCCCAGCGCTTTCCCCAGCACAGCCCTTCCGCCAGTGCTGTGCATGCTCCCGCTGGCTCCTGATCCCTCCTCCTGGCACCCAGCTCAGCCCCTGCAGCCCCTGGGCTCTTCTCGGGCTGGGGGGCGGGTGGGTTGGTACCATTGACCCCCTGGCAGCACTGGGCAGGGTAGCGCTGTCAGCTCTGCTGAGCAATGGGGGTCCCAAGGGTGGCAGTGCCAGGGGTGCCGGGTGCCTGGCCACGTGCTGGTGGAGGGGGGGAGGCTGGCTGGGGCTGTTTTCCTCTCTGTTTGCTCGACTGTGGGGACGGCCAGCGATGCGGATCAAGGCCGACGTCCCCTGGGCAGCCAATTGTTGACCAGCTCGGAGGGGAGGGAGAGGGGCAGCCGCCCCAAGGGCTTTCCCAACCGTGGAGGGGGCTGCCATGTGCTGCCTGCCCTGAAACGATGCCAGGCTCAGCCCACCCAAGTGCAAGGCTGAGCGATGCCAACAGGGACCAGAGGATGTCTGTTGGGATCTCCGCACTCCTAGACTGCCCACTGGTTCTCCCGTGTCCCACTGCTGCAGGAGCTCAGGGGCCCTGGTGCTTGAGCACACGGTGGCCTCAGTCCTGAGCTCCAGCATGTCCTTTTGTGCTTCTCCTGCTGAATGAAAGGGCCTTTATCCCCTCTCCTCCTCGTGGTTGGATCACACCCGGCAGGACCCTGTACTGCCCTGGGACCGCCAGTCACCCTGGTGAGGGTGGGAACCCAGCATGGTTCTGCTGGTGTCTCCCATGGGAACCAGAGCAGACTGGGGCTTTGCTGGAGCTGCAGGAGTTTTATCTACTCCTGGGACAGTTCTAGACAGACCGCTGCCCCATGGGAAGAGGAAGGATACGGCTGTGGCCATGTCTCTGTTTTCAGCACAGTTATTTATATCTTTAAACAGGGATGCTACAGTTGTGTGGGCTGAAAGGTGTCCTCAGTACTCCCCTGCACCCCAGTCCCCAGCTCCCCAGCCATCTGCCAGCCCACCGCCAAGGCTGTGTGCCCAGCCCCCTCCAGGGCTACCCCAGCCAGCTCCGTGCTCGTGACAGCTTGGGTTTAAAGGAAAAGCCCCCCTTAGGCACTGTGAACCCCCAGTGCAGCCCCACATTTCCTTCCGTTGCCCCACACTGAAGCCCTGCTTCTGCTCTGCTAAATGTTAACCATCCGTACTGACTGTACCTCTGTCCTGGATCTTGCATCCGAGGGGGGTTTGGCTGAGAGCCTGGCTGTGTGTTTGGCCCAGACAGGTTTTGGGGTGCAGGGCAGCCCAGCCTAGCTGTCCTGCACTGCCAGCATCACCCTGTGCCTCCTTGGAGGCTCTGGAAGCTCACTGGTGTTCCTCCCCAGCTGCCATGTGGGATGCCGAGCTCCCTGTGCGATGGAGGACCCTGGGGCTCCGGGAGCTGATGGAGGGCAACTCACAGCCCGGAGAGCCTCAGACCCTGTGCATGTGGGATTGTCACCCATAGGCTGGTGGGTTCCCCACGCCCCCCTTGGAGCAGGGGTCCCCCGACAGAGTGGAGCCCTGGCACCCTCCTGAGGGACAGCTGCCAGAGCATCCCTCCCACAGCTGGTACCCAGCCCCTCTTTGCCCGCTTGAGGGAAAACGCTGCCGGCTCCCTGCTCAGCTTTCCAGTAAGATGTGGGAACCAATGGAGCCCATCAACTGGGAACACTGGGGAAATGGGCCAAGGCTTGGAGGAGCTGGCTCAGAGCGGGGCACGTGATGCCAAGCGTTTCCGGAGCGTCACGGCCACTTGGGCTCGTTTGACTTTAAAGGCATTTAAGTTGCATTTAAAGGCATTAAAGTCCTTGCTAAGTCCTTGCTTAATTGCCTTAAAGGCATTTAAGTCCTTGCTGCAGGATCGCAAGCCCATGGGAGCAAAGCCTCTGGCCTCACTGGGGCTGTGGGTGCTTCCAACAGGGACAGCAGAGAAACAGCTGCCCTGGCTGATGGCAGAGATGAGCAGGATGCTGCTGGCACCTCCAGAAGTGGGCAAAGAACAGTTTGTCCCCATTTAGGAGGTCTCTCCCAGGGCTCAGGGCATCCTTCCACCCTCAACTGCTTCCAGACAGCTGTGGTGCTTGATGGCTGGAAGCCGCTCAGCCGTGAAGCTGGTCCTGTGTGGGACCGGCATCCCAATGGGGTCTGCGGGAGCTGGGGGTCTCAGGACCCCCCTCCAAACGCTGCGGTGCTGCAGGGGGAAGGAGCGGGGTTACCCTGGGGCTCGTCCTCGGGTCCTTGGCTCCTGGTGCCAGGCTTGGTAGGGAAGTGATCAAGGGCAGAGATAACCCACCCTTCAGGTCTGCTGAGCAGTGCTTTGCTTCTGGCTTCTGTAAAGTTAATTGGTTTCGAGGTTCCAGGAACAAGCGAAGGAGAAAAACCCACTCTCCTGACGTGCGGGGATCATTGAATGCTCTCTGGCAAGTCATAATTGCAAATCATGTTTTGAAATCACATTAACCAATTAGTCCTTGTTGTTGTTGTGCCTTGCCACATGACAGCATGTGCCGCAAGGGAGACGGCGGTCAAGGGCGAGGGAGGGGGCCACGAGCTGCCCCCCGCCACGGGCAGCGCCGGAGCCATGCGGCTGGCATCCGAGGGCTTCTCCAGAGGGGGTGGCTGTGGGGAGGAAGGGTCCTACCCTGGGCAGGTGTCACCTCAGGGTCCTGCCAGCCCGCTGTGCCATCTGCAGGCATCCCTGTCCTACCACCAGCTTTCCCAGCCCCTTCCACTTGTTCCCCAGTGCGACCCACTCTGCCAGCATGGTGCTGACAATGGAGTTGGGGGGCAGCGGGGGTTTTGAGGCTGCTGGGACGCCCAGTGCCAGGGACCAGAGGCACCCAGTGGCGTGTTCCTGGCAAGAACAAGCACCATGAGGCTCCGTGCTTGAGACGCCACGGCACTGGCAAGGTGGGGGCACGACCTGGATCTGTTATCTCTGCTGCATCTTTCTGCCCTCTCCCATCTCGGCCCTGGCAGGGGCAGGCAGCAGGCATAGAGCCCGAGTGAGGCGCCACAAGTGGAGCACACCCCGGCCACACAAAGCAGCTCTTCCTTCGTGACTGGATCCTGGGTGGTCCCATCCACGCCAACGCTCTGGAGGCTGAGGGGGTTTTATGGGCTCCTCACCACCAGTGAGGCAGGATGCTGCCGGCGGGACGGGACGGGACGTGCTGTGCCGCGCTCCCCCGAAGGCTCCTCACATCCGGGAATCCAGTGTCAAACTTTCCAGCTGACTGGAGAAAAACCACACGGCTGCCGTTTCGCAATGCATTGGAGCCAGGGCACAGGCCTGACGCCCCCAGAGCTGGGGGAAAAACCGCCCTGAGCTGCACCAGGGAGGCACCATTGGTTGAGGGACTCGGGGGACAAGAAGAGGGTTTTAGCCCACCCCACTCCTGGGCAGCTCCCGGCCATGGCGAGGGGACTGGTCCCCTCTTTTGGCTTCCCCCTGCAGGGCCAGCCTGGCTGCATGGCACTGAGGCCACCGGGTGTGGGGACCCTCTGGGAGGTTCTGGGACGTCTCTGGTCCCGTTTCCTCTTCTCATGGCTTTGATTTTCGGCAAGGCTGCAGCTGGGCACGATGGGGACGGTGTGGGCATCTCTGCCGGGCTGAGAGGGAGGAGGTGATGGAGAGGGGTGTCACAGCCAGGCAAGAGAGGGGACAATAAAAAGAGGGCGTGTCTTCATTTGTGCCCGTAGGAAAACGGGAAGAGTGGCATTCGGAGGCTGGGAAGGAGCAGGCAGGCTCTTGTTCGCTGCCTGTACCCCAGTTCCCCGGCATGGCCACCCCACTGGCAGTCACTGCACCCCGTGCCACGGGGCTGTGTCCGCAGCCGCTCACGCCGTGTTTGCTTACAGGGCGGCAGCTCTCAGCCTGCTTTTACAACCCCTGGCGAGGTGCGTTACCGCCTGTTCCTGAGACGTCTCTGCGCTGGTGCCACGTGGCTGGTGCCCGCCTTTGCCAGGGCAGGAGAAGGGTTAAGTGGATGGCTTGAGCCCAGCCGTGCCCAGGGCTCCCCTCTCGCCTCCCTGTCAAACCTGGCTGCCTCCGGTTCCCCCGGCGTGCCAGCCAGCGCGGGTTCAGCACTTACGCATGCTGCTGTTATTAGAAATAAATTAACGACGTCTCTGTGAAGGAGAGCGACAATATCAGGAGCTGAGGGATTGCTGGGAGCAGGAGCTACCGCTGAGTATTGAACGTCCTGCGACAGCGAGGTGACAAGGTGCCACCGCTGCTGCCCGTGGGGTGAGGGGGGGGGTTTCCTCCTCCCAGCCCGGTGGTGATGCTCGCTGGTAGAACCGTTTCCATCTCAGGCCACCCAAGGCTTCCTGAGGATTTATGAAAGATATGCGTAACACAAATAAAGCCTCCCAGCAACGCGCGGGGCCGTCCTGCCAACGGGTGACAGCAGCTGTCCGGCTCCGTCCCACACGCTGCTCTGCACGGGGAGGTGGGGGCATCAAACCTTCACCTCACTGATGGGTGGACCCCGAAGATTCTCCTCTGAAGTAAAAGCCAGGCAGGGCAGAGCAGCAGGGTGGCAGGGCAGGAGGATCTTTGGGAGTGACAGCTCTTTGGAAGGAGTGGGGACACATCAGGTGGCTCCTGGCTCTCCCTGCAGCACATGTGATGCTCTTGAGAGAAGAAATTTCCACTTCTGTGGAGATAAAATTTAGTCTTCATGAAAAAAAAGAGGTGTTTCAGCTCAAGTGGGGAAGTTTGGTGGAGACTGGAGGAGGGGACCAGAATGTCCACTCCGCTCTGGATCACGCTGGGATGGGCCCACCCGGATTGTTTGCTCCCAGTGTTGAGAAGTGCCAGGGCAGTCGCTGTGGGTGCAGTGGGCACCCCCAAGCAGGGCAGCCAGCTCAGCTGCTTTAACGAGGGAGCAGCTTGAATTTCCCAGGTGGGGAGAAAATCTGGCTCTGGAGGGGGTGCTGGGAAGGACCTTCTCCAGCTGTTGACTGAGTGACTTTGCCTCTCACCAAAAGAATCATAGAATCATAGAATAGTTTGGGTTGGAAGGGACCTCAAAGATCCTCCAGTTCCAACCCCCCTGCCATGGGTAGGGACACCTCCCACCAGCCCAGACTGCCCAAGGCCCATCCAACCCGGTCTGGAACACCTTCAGGGATGGGGCAGCCACAGCTTCCCTGGGCAAACTGTGCCAGGGCCTCACCACCCTCATTGTGAAGAAATTCCTCCTTATGTCCAGTCTAAATCTGCCCCTCTCCAGTTTATACCCATTGCCCCTCATCCTATCCCCACAAGCCTTTATGAACAGCCCCTCTCCAGATTTCTTGTAGTCTCTTCAGGTGCTGGAAGGTCGCCATAAGATATCTGAGCCTCGTCTTCTCCAGGCTGAACAACTCCAACTCTCTTAGCCTGCCCTTGTAGGGAAGGTGCTTCAGCCCTCCAGTCATCTTTGTAGCCTCCTCTGGACCCTTCACAACAGCTCCATATCCTTCTTATGCTGAGGATTCCAGAACTGGACACAATACTCCAGATGAGGTCTCACAAGAGAGGAACAGAGGGGCAGAATCCCCTCCCTCGCCCTGCAGGACACTCTGCTTTTGATGCAGCCCAGGACACAATTGGTCTTCTGGGCTGTGAGCGCACATTGCCAGCTCGTGTTGAGCTTCTCATCGACCAGCACCCCCAAGTCCTTCTCTGCAAGGCAGCTCTCAATCACATCTTCCCCCATCGTGTACTGAAAACAGGGATTGCCCCGACCCAGGTGTAGGACCTTGCACTTGGCCTTGTTGGACCTCATGAGGTTTTCAGAGGCCCACTTCCCCAGCCTGACCAAGTCCCTCTGGATGACATCCCGCCCTTCTGGTGTGGCAACCACAGCACTCAGCTCGGTGGCATCTGCAAACTTGCTGAGGGTGCACTCAATCACCTTGTCAATATTATTGATAAAGATATTGAACAGCACCGGTCCCAGTACGGACCCCTGAGGGACATCACTCATCACTGATGTCCATCTGGACTTTGAGCTATGGACCACTACTTTTTGAATACGACCATCCAACCAGTTTCTTATCCACCGTACCGTCCACCCATCAAATCAATATCTCTGCAATTCAGAGAAAAGGATGTTGTGGGGGACCGTGTCAAAGGCTTCACAGAAGCCTAGATAGATCCCATCAGTTGGTTTGCCCATGTCCACTGCTGCAGTTACTCCATAGAATCATAGAATAGTTTGGGTTGGAAGGGACCTTAAAGATCATATAGTTCCACCACCCCTGCCATGGGTAGGGACACCTCCCACCAGCTCAGGCTGCCCAAGGCCCATCCAACCTGGCCCGGAACACCTCCAGGGATGGGGCAGACACAGCTTCCCTGGGCAACCTGGGCCAGTGTCTCACAACTCTCGTGGTGAAGAAATTCCTCCTTATGTCCAGTCTAAATCTGCCCCTCTCCAGTTTACACCCGTTCCCCCTCGTCCTATCCCCACAAGCCTTTGTGAACAGCCCCTCCCCAGCTTTCCTGTAGCCCCTTCAGGTGCTGGAAGGTCACTATAAGGTCTCCTCGGACCCTTCTCTCCTCCAGGCTGAACCACCCCAACTCTCTCAGCCTCTCCTCGCGTGGAAGGTGCTTTCTATGCCCATCACAGAAAGCCACTAAATCGGTCCTGCCGGATTTGCCCCCGGTGAAGCCGTGCGGGCTGCAAGAGGGGAGAATCCCCGCCCCTCCCGGGGCCGCCCCAGCCCGCTGTCCCGGTGCCGGGGAGGGCTCGCAGCGGTCCCCGCCGCCCCCGGCGCTGCTCAGCGGCCGCAGATTGGGAGCCGCGGCGCGGGGGGCGGGTCCGGCTCCGGTTTAATCTCCGGCTCCGCCGGGATTACGGCTCGGGAGAGTCTCTAATCCGCGGGGCTGGCCACGGGGGGCTGCTCGCCCCAGCCCGCAGCGCAGGCACCGCCGCACAGGGAGGCAGGTAAAGCCCCCCTTACCCCCCGGCTTCTCCCGCTTCCTCCCACTCTTCCCGGTGCTTTCCTTCGGGAAAGCTGCCGAGGGCTCGGACTCCTCGCCCCACTTTAACCCCCTCGGCACCCCCTCCTGCCTTTGCCCCCGACCCCTCGCCCCATCCCTCGGCTCTGCGCTCTCCTCCCGGTGCCCCCCGCCACCCTCTGCCCCCTCCTGCCCCTCTGGAGCCGGGCACCCCCCGGCACCCCCGCGCTCTTTGCTTCCCTTCCCTCTCCAGCTCCTGGGATGCTCCCACGGGTGGGCATCAAATCCTGCGAGGGCAGAGGGGCGGCAGAGCCCTCCTGGACACCTTTCTGCCCTCCTGCCCAGGGTGCGGTGTGGGGGGTTCAGCATCACTGCCCACTCTCCTGATTATTAATAATAATAATAATACCACCGGCAGCTCCAGAGCCCCCTTTTCTTTCCCTTTTTTTTTTTTTCCGCTTTTAATTTTTAATCGCCCGTGGGAATGACATATGTTTCTTGAGGCTGGAAGCGGTGTCGGGGGGATCGGGTGTCAGGGTGCCAGGGTGAGGAGCTCTGTGTGACGGGGGGACGTGGCTGGGGAGAGCGATGCCGGCCGCCACGGGCGCTGCTGGAGCTCGGCTTGGCCGTGCGTTCAGGGCTTCTCCAGGCTGGGGTATTTATAGAGCCTGGCTGGGACAGCAGCATTGAAAGGCAGGCAGCACATTGCATTCCCAGCAGCTGCGTGTGTCCCGTGCCAGCCGGCACGGTGGCCTGTTCTGCCCGGGACGGCTCGTGAACCAGTCAGAGAGAAACTTTCCCCAAGGGGAAACTGAGGCACGGCAGTGGGCTCCCTGTGCTGGGGGCTGCCTCTGCGGTGGCATGAGTGAGGCGGGGGGCCTGGCAAGCCCCTGGCAGGTGGGACGAAGGGGAGGCAGAGCCCCGGCGTGGAGCTAAGCCTCACTGGCTGTGGAGGGCACAGCTGCGCTGAGCCACCGACGAGGAGACAGGGAATTTTCCATTGGTGTTTGAATCTGGCCCAAGCTGAGACGTTAGACCTGCCTGATCTCTGCTGCTGGCTGGCGGCATGTGATAACTCCCTGGCTTCGTGCGGGCACCCCAGATAAAGCCCTCCGTGCCTCTGAATCCTGAGAAACAAGCATGCTCTGGCTCTGGTGCCAGGGATGCTGAGGGGCAGTGGGGGCACCCTGGCCAGACTTGGGGGGTGCCGGCACTGTGGGGGAGCCTGGCCGAGGCGCAAAGGAGCCCGCAGCGCCCGGCCGTGCTGCAGCTGTAATCACACGCCGCGGCCACAGCCACGGCAAACAAACAGGCACCGGCAGAGCCTATTTTCCTTGGCGCGTGGGGACGGGGAAAAGGAGCGGGATCCCACGGGCTCCTTTGGAAACGCAGCCCTTGAGAAAACAGAGGCGGGTTGGGGATCGAACAGGCCTCCCATCTCCCCGACCCTCCTCGCTGCATGAGTTTCGGCCACCGAGTCCCTCCCTGGCCGCTGACGCAGGTCCAGGGCTGCCTGGGTCCCCTGTGCTGGCGGGGGGACAGCATCGCGGTCTCTAGACCAAGGAGCAGATACTGGGCTGGCAGGGTGATCCAGTGACGGGGTGGCTGTGATCCCACAGAGCTTTCACAGGTCGCAGCCCCTGGTCAGGATGTGGTGCTGTGCTGGGGGCGCTGAGGTAGCAGGGGCACACAAGGCTGTGGCTGAAGCTGGTCCCTCCTGGTGTCCCTGGTGCCACCACAGCAAATGGTACCTTGGATTTGCCATCGACCCCTTGGTGTTGTCCTGGCAAGGCTGGGTATACTTTAGAGGGTGGGAACTGTCGGAAATCTTCTCACTCCTAAGGCAATACGCATCTCCAGAGGTGTGATAGAACACCTAATGTGCTTGTTCCGGGTGTTACTTGCCCAGCAGTCCCTGCAGTGCCACCATCTGCCACCACCCTCCTTGGGTGGCCCTGAGCTCCTGAGGGACAGCGCATTGGCTGTAAGTTTAAAGCAAAAGCCGGCATCAAACTTAGAGCCAGCTCAAATGCTTTGGACTGGAGCTACCATCTCACCTGGCCACCTGCAGAGCCACGCTGGGTGCCACCAGCCTTGTGCTGTGCCCGCCCTGTCCCCGTCCCGATGTTGCCAGCTGCCTCTGCTGCCTGAGCTTGTCCCGCAGGAGCTCAACCCCTTCCTTCCACGCCAGGTTGTGTCAGCAGCAGTCTGGGCTGTCCCAGTGCTGTACATGGCTCTCCTTGCCTGGCCTCAGTTTCCCCACCGCGCTTCCCAGATCCCCTTGGTACCGGTGCTCATACGCGGGTGGACGTGGCATGATGGTGGTGGCTGGTACCCGTGACGCACCCCTCGCTCCACCCGTGGCCCCATCCTGGCGTGTGCAGCGGGCAGGGATTGCCGTGGCCAAGTTGTGCCATGGCTCTGATGCTGGAAGACCCTCCTCATGTCCCCTCCATCATTTCTTGCTCCACCACCCTCTTCCCCGTGGTGCCTTTCCCCTCCTCAGGGTGTCCCAGACCCTAGCATGTCCATCGCTGGGGCCAGTGGCCACGATCCGGGCTAGCCGCCAGCATCTCTGCCTGCCGGCACGTCCCTGGCCTTGAGCAGAGCTGTCCTCGAGGACGCGGGTGCCACTTGTACTCTTCGAGGAAAGACTGTACAGTGTGGTAGGGATGATCCCGAGCTGCCCAGACAGATGTCAGTGCCACTGGAGCCCTGCTAGCCAGAACGGCTTCTTCCAGAGCTGTTCGCTCCTTCTTGCTGATGCCAGTCCTGCCCTGGCTCAAGAGCTGGGGGCATCACCTGCCCTGAGGGTTGGGGGCATCGCCTGGCATGAAGTTGAGCCTCTATATAGTACTTCAGGCTGGAAGCCTGGGTTGCCCTGGGGCTGGGTGAGCTCAGGGGCAGGGGCCACACTGCTGGGACCATGACTGGGTCTGACTGGCCCGGCTGCCTGGTGGTGCTGTCTCATGAGAGTCTCCAGCAGATCTGTTTGGGGAGGGTCTACAGCGGGGCTCCAGCCATGCCCTGAGCAGGTGGTACCCAACCGTCCTTCCCCGAGGCTGCTGGCATCCTCAGGCACATGGACATGCTCCCAAGAGCCTCCACCCCAAAGATGGGGTGCCCATCCATGGCCCTGAGCAGCAGGATTTGCCTTTCTGGCTGCTTGCCACCCCCAAGGGGAGGTGGGACAGTGACGCTGCCTTTGCTTGGCTGGGAGGTGGAAGGAGAAATGCCGCAGGTTTGAAAACAAGTTTGGGGTGCTAATTTTAGGAGGCAGGTCAGGGGGAAAGCCACGTCTGCCTGTGCTGTGGGGGAAGGGCAAGCCCAGCTCCCGTAGGGTCTGGCTGGCTCTGCTCCCAGCGCCCAGGCTCCCAGGGCTGCTTGGCGGAGGGGCGAGGGGAGGTGTGAGGAGGTCCCTGCTGCGTGTGCCTCTGCTGTTGGGGGCCAGCCTGGTGGGGAAGTGATGCCCAGAGCCCCCTGATGTTGGGAGGGGGCCAATAGTGGTCCAAGAGCTCACCAGGAGCCCCAGGCTGGAGCCACTTCATCCCCAATAGTAGATCAGGGGTTGATCAGAGGTTGACTAGGGACCCCAGGGTGGGGGTCACCCCATGCCCAGCAGTGGTCCTGGGGGTTGACCAGAGACCCCAGGCTGTGGGTCACCCTGTGCTCAAAGTCAGTGCTGGAAATAACCCCAGGGCTCAGTCTGATGGCGATGAGGGGACACGACTGGTGTCCCTGCCCACTTGGCCACACAGCCCATCTCTCCAGGAGGGCTCTGCCACCAGTGCAGCCCCAGGGAACTTGAAACCACTGAAACCTGAACAGCCTGGGCAGGCGGGCATGGGCGGGGGGGCCTCGTTGCTGGCCCCCAGCCCTCAGCAGCAGCAGTGGGGTACCTGGCTGTGAGCACGCAGGCCAGCAGCTGTGTCAGGCTTCGCACTAAAGCCGGATTACCACCCGGAATAGTCCCGTGGCCCTCACCCCAGCTGGGGCGGATTAGCGAGGATTCATCTGCAGAGGGAGAGAAGATGAGATGAGGAGAGGGTCTCTGCCCCGTGGGGGTCCAAAGCCCCAGGGAGCACCCACTTGCTGCCAGGGAGACACGATGCCTTCGTCCCCCACGTGGGCAGGTGCCGAGGTCTGGGGGAACACAGCAGGTCATCACACCCTGAGTTGGTGCCGCGTGGCGCAGGGAGAGCTGTGTGCTGTACTGGCACGGCGTGATCCAGTTGGGGACTTGACCAGGGGATCCAGTGTAGCACAAGGTCTGGGCTTTCCTGGGTGATACGCATCCTCCCGTCACACTGCCGGGTGCGATGAATCCCCATCTGACATGTCCCGCTGGCATCGCTGACGGAAGCCCCCTGCCCTGGCCCCCTCGCTCCTGGCCCTGCCTTGCTCCCAGCTGGGATTTTCCACCTTGTAACTAAAGCCTGGGTGGAAGTGAGGTGTGGAGCGGTGAGATGCAGCCCAGGATCGGATCCCTCACTGTGGGATCCCATCCCACACAGGGCAGGGATGTGGGAGCCCTGCTGCCCCACACACGTGTTCCCAACCCGATGGTGGGGTGTGTGTGGGGGGAGGATGGGGACAGGCATCTGTGCTGGTTGGGACGCTGCGTGCGAGACCGAACGTAGGCTCCTGTGGTGTGCAAACGTGGCTGGCGGCAAGGATACGTGCTGCCCCATGCGTGCGGCTCAGCGTTCCCCGTGGGGAGGCTGCAGCGTGGCCATGGCCCTGGGGAGGCGGTGGGACAGCACTGGAGCTTGGCTTGAGCAGCCTGGCTGCGCTGGAGCGGTGCTGGGGTGGGTGATGTCCCTGGTGTCACCAAGCAGGAGTTTCAGAGGGAGAGGCGGGAGGTCTTGCTGCAGCGGGGCTGTCACAGTCCTTGTCACCCGGAGCTGGAAGGCAGCGGAGAAGCACACGCCGGGAAATTAATGCGGCTGGCTCAGCACCCTCAGGGATCCAGCCCTGGGTGCCACAGCGGAGGCCTTCTGCGCTCACGCACGTGGCCGTGCCCATGCTATCAGGGTGGGCGAGCGGGTGCTGAGCTGACAGTCAGGATGGAGTCGATACCGGGTGACGCATGGGCTGCCCAGCGCGGCAGCGAGGGTGGCAGCACCCGTGGTGGGCTGGGGCTATCGGGACCACCACTCCATGGGAAGAGATGCCATGGAAGAGGCTTTTTGCCCAGAATAGAGGGTCCTTAGCCAAAGTGGGCATGTGGGGACGGGGGTGAACTTGCCATCCCCCTGGGGCCACGCGCCACTTCATGTATTTGCTGTTCTGCCCAGCCTTATCACAAGGCAAACAGCGTCAGGCAGGGCACGCACTGCCCAATCGAAGCGTATCCCGTTCCCTCCCCTTTCATCTCCCCTTATTCCCCGGCCACCGCCACCGGGAGACCCTGGTCGAGGGGCAAAGGCCGGGGCCAGTCGGGGAGGTGGCAGGGAGCAGCGCCAGGGCTGTGCCAGGGCTGTGCCAACGCTGCCCAGCGGGAGGAAGCGTCTGGGTGGTGGTGCTAAGCTTGGTGCATGCGAAATGAGCCCGGCTGTGCCGCTTGCTATTCCGAGAGGCACTTGGAGGAAGAAGTTGGTATTTCCTGAGCCGTCCGGCGAGGTGTAATTATAACCTGGGAGAAGAAAGGGGCTGCAGAGGAGAGTGCCCAGCCTCCCCGGCGCCCGCGGGGGAGCGGGCAGGGAGGATGGGGGGCGGTGGGATGCAGCAGAGCTCTGCCTGCGCGTACCCTGGTGGTGGTGGGGGCATTTGGGGGAGGTGATGGAGCACAAAGGGTCTGGTGGCCTCCCTCAAGCCCGGCACTGGGAGCAGTAGGTTTGCGGATGCCCGCTGGCGGGAAGGCGCAGAGTTAACGGCGGTGTTTGAACGTGCTGGCAGCCTTGTTCGGTACCTGGATCCGGCCCAAGTGGAGGCCTAGCAGAGGGGATAAATCATCACCCGATGCCTGTCCTGTGCTTCCCTCGCTTCCCCTGCATAGCTGAGCCTCCCTGTCTGGGACTGGCTCTCCTGGTCCCTGCTGGTCTGTGCCCTGCCTCAGTTTCCCCACCAGGCTGGGTGCTGCTGGTGGCCCAGCCATGTGCCCCCAGCTCTAGGCTAGACTTAGGGGGTCGCCCCCCCCCAGCAGACAGTGCGTGGCCTGAGATGGCCCTGCCAGGTCTCTTTGGTGGCCTGAACGGGCAGGGCAGCAGCTCAGGCGCCTAGAGATGCTGGTGCCCATGTCCCGCCATGACATCCTTCCCCTGCATGCGGAGGAGGCTGCTGTCCCCAGCATCCCCCTGCCCCAGCAGCTCCTCTGGAAGACTTGCCTTGTCCCCAGGTCCCCTGGGAGCACAAAGACAGACATGTCCCGTGCTCACCCCGTGGCGGCCCTGGGCACTGGGATAAGGGGGCAGCAGCATCCTGCCAGGGTGAGGGACCACGCTGCATCCCAACCAGCCCTCGCCTTGGGGTGGGTGGCATCATCCTGCAGCCCCAAGGTGGAGACCCCTGGCTGAACAGGGAGAACCCCAGCCCCATAGCGGGGTGGGGGGTGGCGGGGGACCCTGCCCTGGCTGTCAGCCTGCCCCAGAAAGCCACCCTGTGCTGTTTCCCAGCGGGGCGGGGAGGGCTGGGGCTCGCACAGAGGCAGCTTTGTATGGCGTGCCAAGGCGTCCCGCGCTCGGCAGCCTGGCTGCCTTCCCCTGCCAAGGAGCTGTCTCCCAGCCCCGCGCTCTTTCCTGCTCCGTTTGTTCGGCCCTGACGTGCCCCTGAGCCCCCTGCCTTGGCACCCTGGCAGCATCGGCCCCGGGAGCGGGACGTAGGCGAGCCCTTCGCACTAGGCAGCACTGCAGGCTTTACGTAACGGTGGAGGCTGGGGGGGTCTCTGAGCTCCCCGCCCCGTCCCCGGCTGCCCTCCGAAACGCCTATCGGCACCTGTCTCCAGGAAGGGAAACTGAGGCACAGAGCTGCGGGCAGGGCAGTGGAGGTGGGCAGGCGTCACGGACAGAGGCTCTGGGCTGGGGCTGCGGGCAGGGCAGTGGGGCAGCCCCACGGGTGGGCTCTGGGGTGGCTGGCCAGGCAAGGGGACGGTCACTCGTGAGGACACTTATGGGGCTGTCGGAGCTGGGATGAGCTGAGCGGGAATAAGTCCAGCTATGGCGATGCCCAGCTGGCGCTCCTGTCATCCCTGGGTGCCTGTCCCTGCAGTGCCACCCGGGGCTGGTGCTGAGCCTCACTGGCTCCCCCAGAGCCAGACCCCACCGCTCCCCTCTTACAGAGCCCGAGGAGAGCCCGCAGCGAGCCCAGCCGCCTCCCCGCCATGGATGCCACGGACGTGCCCCTCCAGGCTGAGATGGTGGAGCTGGTGCCCAACGGGAAGCACGCGGCTGCGCTCAACACCTCTGCCGTCCCCTCGCTGGCAGGTGACAGGTAGAGGCATGGGAACAAGCAGGGGTATCAGCATCTCAGGGAGATCCTCCCGGCTGCTCCCTGCCCACGCGATGCCAGCCATGGGCACAGGGAGGGCATGGCAGCCCCTGGTTCTTCTTTGGCCTCACCACCCTCCCTCTGGGCCAGGTTTGAGGAGAACCAATCCGGTGTGGCAGAGATGGAGGAGTTCCTGCCCCATGGAGCTGAGAAGAAGCAGACGCACTTCACCGATGTGAGTAAAGGTGTGGGTACAGCAGTGGTGGTGGGGTCGTGGTGGTGGTGCCCGATGTGACTGGTCTGTCCCCTCCCTGTTGTGTCTCCTGGGTGCAGTTCGAAGGGAAGACGTCTTTTGGGATGTCCGTCTTCAACCTGAGCAACGCTATCATGGGCAGCGGCATCCTGGGGCTGGCCTATGCCATGGCCAACACTGGCATCATCCTCTTCCTGTGAGTGCCGCGTGCCCGTGGGGGTCTGGGGGCTCCTCCAAGGGGATTGGTTGTGCCAGGCATGCAGGTGAGAAAGCTGTCCCTGGCTCAGGGTGACCTAGGGACCAGTGTCCTGCTGCCTGAGCAAAGCCTGCGGGCACTGTGCCCAGCTGAGGAGGAGAATGAAGGTTTACTTGATTTCCTTAATACAAGTCCAAGTTTCTCCACGTGGCCAAATCAGTGGGTGCTGGCTCGCTTTGGGCACGGCGACATGCACTCATGGTGGCCCCACGGTGGTGGGTTACCTGCATTTGCCCCACGAGCACCCAGTTGGATGATGAGGGGCTGGGTGAGCTGCCAGGACTGGGATATCCCCACGGCTGTGTCCGTGCCTGGTGCTGTGACCCACTGGTGATGGCACTATCCCCTCACAGCTTCCTCCTGACGGCAGTGGCCCTGCTCTCCAGCTACTCCATTCACCTGCTGCTCAAGTCCTCCGGCATCGTGGGTGAGTGCCAGGTCCTCGACAGGGCTGTGCCAGGGGTCCCCTCCTGACCCTCACCCTGCCACTGCTCCCCATCCCGCAGGCATCCGCGCCTACGAGCAGCTGGGCTACCGAGCCTTCGGCACGCCGGGGAAGCTGGCTGCGGCCATCGCCATCACGCTGCAGAACATCGGAGGTGAGGAAGGGGCTGGACGGTGGTCCTGGCAGGGCTGGGGCAGGGACGCAGCACAGGGGCACACCGGCGCAGTACAACCTTGCTCTGCCCCACAGCCATGTCCAGCTACCTGTACATCGTTAAATCCGAAGTGCCTCTCGTCATCCAGACCTTCCTCAACCTGCCGGAGAAGACCACGTGAGTGCCTCCTGCCCACGCTGCCTTCATGCCATCCCTCGGGCAGGCGCCAGGGCTTCGTCTCCAGCTGTGCAGCCTATGGCAGGGATTTAGTGCCATTAAGCCACTACTATTTTTGATAACTGTCAGTGCTGAATAAGCCCCCGGGTGGGATTAAACTGGGCTGAACTTCCAATCCCTGCTTCTCACATCGCCTTGGGCTCAGGCTTTCCTCCTTGAGCAGAGCCCAGGGCTGCAGGGGAAGGATTGGAGCTCTGGTTGGGAATGGGTCCCCCCTATTCTGCGCCAGCATCCCCACTTGGCAGCACTGGGAGTGAGAGGCATAGGGATGCTGGGCAGAGCTGCCACTGGGATCCCCACCAGCCCAGGACTGGGCTCTGGGGTGCTCGGCTGCACACAGGACTGGTGCTGGGCTGGGGTCCAGCAGCTCCCTCCAGCCAGGGCATTGAGGACCTGGCTGAGACCCCCTGCAGATGTGGTCAAATATGTGCTGAGAACATCAGTTCTCAGCCTGCACTCAGCAGCACTAGGACTTGGGGTGCCCTTCCATGGGGATACGCAGAAAGCTCAGCTCAAGGATGGCCAGGAGCCTGGCCTCGGGGGTCCCCGGGGATGCCATCCTAGGGCTCACTGGGGATTCTAGCACAGCAGGGGTGTCAGCCTCGGGGGATGCCATCCCAGGGGGCCCTGGGGACACTAGCACAGCAGGGGTGTCAGCCTTGGGAGATGCCGTTGTCCCTGAGATTGCCAGCTAAGGGTCCCCTAGGATAGCAGACAGCCCCCCCGCAGTGGCTCCTCGTGTCCCAGCAGAGTGGGGTGGTGAGCAGGCTCTCTGCTTCCAGGGACTGGTACATGAACGGGAACTACCTGGTGATCATGGTTTCCGTCACCATTATCCTGCCCCTGGCCCTCATGAAGCAGCTGGGTAAGTTGGGGGGCTCCTGCCTGCGGCACTGGGGTTCCAGCACCCTGGGGCTCCTGCAGGGGGATGATGCCAGAGGTGGTGGGCAAGGAGGGGGCACCCAGCGAGTCTGAGGGTCCTGCCCGTGCCAATGGGCCGCTCTCCTCCCTCTCCAGGCTACCTCGGTTACGCCAGCGGCTTCTCCCTCAGCTGCATGGTCTTCTTCCTCATCTCGGTGAGCACCTGCCAGCACGTGCCAGCACCTCGGAATGCCGAGCATCCCTTCCGCCAGGCTCCGGCGTGCGGCCGGGCTGCATGACGCGGTGACAGTGGGGACAGCGGGTGCTCCGGGCTGTGGCGATGCCGTGGCAGTGCTGTCACGCTGCTGGGTTATTTTCAGCTGAAGGAGCTGAGCGCTGGGGAAAGAAGAAGGGAGAGGGAGCCCCGGGGTGGGGGGGATACGTGGCCCCTCCACGTGCCGCTGCCTCGCTCTGCCAGGGGCCAGCATCTCCACGGGGCGCTGCCGGCAAGGGATGCAGTGTCATCTTGGGCAGCTGGTGCTGGGGGATGGTGTCTCCAGGCACTGATTTTCCCCATGTACCTCCCACCCCAGGTGATCTACAAGAAGTTCCAGATCCCCTGCCCGCTCCCCACGCAGGAGGGGAACGTCACGGGCAGCATGAACATCACCTCCGCCAGCACCAGGGACTATCTGAACAGCCAGGGATCTGAGCAGGACACCTGCATCCCCAGCTTCTTCAACCTGAACTCCCAGGTAGGGGGCTGGGAGGCACCGCTGGGGCTCTAGGTGAACCCCCATCCTGTGCACTCTATGAAAGTGGGGGGTCCCGGTGCTTGGCTCCTGGCATTCAGCTGCCCTCCTCTCGCACAGACAGCGTACACCATCCCCATCATGGCCTTCGCCTTCGTCTGCCACCCCGAGGTCCTCCCCATCTACACTGAGCTGAAGGAGTGAGTCCTGGGTGGAGGCACCCAAGATTGGTGGAAGGGTGGGATTTCTCAGGTGCCCAAAGGCAGCTCTGTCTGGGTGTGGGACCTGTGCTGGGGGGTCGTGGGGAGGTGGGTGGTATGACCTGGAATGGGTAATGTCACGTCTGGGTGGTGGGTGACATAATCCAGAGTAGGTTTGGGTGATATCACCCTTGGGGAGGTGATGACTCAGGGCGGTTCATTGGGGGTGGGCGGTTCATTGGAAATGGGTGGTTCATTGAGGGTGGTAGTTCATCGAGAGTGGGTGGTTCATTGGAAGTGGATGGTCCAACGCACCCCGCAGAGGGCGACACAGCCCCTGTGCACCCAAGGGTGCCCTGGCATCGACCCTCCTTGCCAAGATGGCACTCGGTGCTGGTGGGTGCCACAGGAGCGGGTGGGCTGGGGCTCATGCTGAGCCCACCATCTTCTGCAGCCCCTCCAAGAAGAAGATGCAGTGCATCTCCAACATCTCCATCACGGTCATGTACCTCATGTACTTCTTGGCTGCCCTCTTTGGCTACCTCACATTCTACGGTGAGCCCTTGAGGAGGGGTCTGGGGGTCCTGCTGGCACAGGACGGGGGTGGTGGCCGTGCTGGGGGTGATGGCAGTGCCCGGGCTGACCCAGCATCTCCCCACTGGTGCCTGCAGGCCGAGTGGAGTCGGAGCTGCTGCACACGTACAACAAGGTGGACCCCTTCGACGTTCTCATCCTGTGCGTGCGGGTGGCTGTGCTGACGGCTGTCACCCTCACTGTCCCCATCGTCCTTTTCCCAGTGAGTGGCCCGCATGGGGATGCCAGGTGGCACTGCCACCCCTCCAGCTGAAACAGGACCTCAGCACCAGGCTTTGAGAGGGGAAATTAAGGCAGCAATGAAGCTGAGGCCCAGGGACAAGGTGGCGGGGATCTGCAGGAGCTGGGGAGTGGGAATGGCTGGGTGTCATGGACAGAGTTGGGGCAGGGGTGGTGGGGATCAGAAGGGCTGGAAAGGGGTGAACTTTGACCAATGGTGCCATGTGGACAGGATTGGAACTGGGGAAGGGGTGACGGAGGGCTGACAGGACCTTGGGGACAGAAGTGGGGCCGGGGAAGGGGTGACTAGGACCGTCAAGACTGTGGGGGCAGGGGATGGGATAGACCCTAGCTCTGAGGATGGAGTGTGACACCCTGTCCTGGTCCCCAGGTGCGCCGGGCCATCCAGCAGATGCTCTTCCAAGGGAAGGACTTCAGCTGGATCCGCCACGTCACTATCGCTGTGGTCCTGCTGACCTTCATCAACCTACTGGTTATCTTTGCCCCCTCCATCCTTGGCATCTTTGGCATGATCGGTGCGTGGCAGCGCTCCACTCTGTCCCCTCCTTGAGCACTGGGCTTTACCTTACCCCCTCGTGCCTCAGTTTCCCTTTCTCACTGTACTGGGACCAGGAGGTGTGGGGGGTGCCCAGCTCCATCCCCATCCCAGCAAGCTGGTTTCAGCAGGGGGGTGCTGGCTTCTCGCGCTACCAGCCTGGGCTTGCTCTTCCCCTGGGTGTTTACCTTGATCCCTCAAGCCAGGCTCGCCCGCTCGGTCCCGGCTCGGTGCCAGAGCCCTGGCTGCAGGGGGGGGGGGCATTGGGATGGTGCCAGGACACGGTGTCCCTGGGTTCCTGGAAAGCTTTGCCAGGGCTTGGGGTGGTGGGGGTGGGAAAGGACCTGGCCTGGCAGTGGGGCTGAGCAGGTCTGAGCCGTGCGGTGGGGGCCTCTGCCCGCTCTGTCCCTGTCTGCTCCAGGTGCCACCTCTGCTCCCTGCCTCATCTTCATCTTCCCTGCCATCTTCTACATCCGCATCATGCCCAAGGACAAGGAGCCGCTGCGCTCCACCCCCAAAATCTTGGTAAGCATGAGGACACGGATGGGGACAGGGATGTGGGTCCCAGGGTTGAACTGGGAACCCTCCTGCCTCGTCTGTTCCTGATGCCCTTCCCTGTCCCTGCAGGCTGTCTGCTTTGCCCTCCTCGGGGTGCTCTTCATGGTCATGAGCTTGAGCTTCATCATCATCGACTGGGCCACGGGAGGGGGGAAGAGCGGTGGCAGCCACTAGCCGGCACGGGGTGCCCACGCCAACCTCCCCCCGACCCACCGGTGCCCCAGGGAGAGCCAGCCCCAGGCTCAGCCCCTGTGCCACAGCGCTGCCCGGCTTCCCCGGGGACCCTCCGCTGTCACTGCCTGTCACCCTTGGTGGTGGTGGTTGGGACGTGAGCCATGGCAGGTGTGGGGACACCCTGAGCTGTGCCCAGGATGGGGCAGAGAGCCTGGGGCAGGCGCTGTGCCCCTTCTCCCCGCTCCAGCAGGTACCGTCCCTGCTCCGCGCCTCAGTTTCCCTGTCTGTAAAAATGGGGAGAATAATATTGCCCTACCTCACCGGGAGCTGGCTGTCAGCTGGAGCTCATCTCTGCACGCCCAGAGCCGCCGGCAGCGGGCACTGCCAAGGGCATGGGGCACTGCCAAGGGCATGGGACACTGCCCGCCGCAGGGGGCGAGGACCGGAGCGCTGTCCTGGCACCCCAGACAGTATCGAGAGCCCTGATGAACACTGTCCAGGGGGCGCTGGGGGCTGGTGGGGTCACTGGACCCCTGGCAGTGCCCATGCCCAAGCCCTGCCGTCCACCCATCGCTGGCGAGATGCCTCCCCACCACCCCAGCATCGCAAATATGGGCAAATGTTGTTCTGCCGCCGTGGCTGGCAGTGCCCAACCCGCTGCTCTTGACCCCGCCGGGGGAACGGTTGGCTCCTGGTGCCCGTGGACAGGACCCTGGTGTCCCCCAGGCCATGCTTGGGGACTGGCTGCGGGGAGGTGGCATGCCCGGTGGGGGCTTGGCACCCCCTGGCATCCTGCTTATGGTACCGCTTGGCTGCCCAGCGCCTTGCCCACCCCTGAGGAGTGCAGGTGGGGGGCACAGAGGGCTGGGGGCCAGCTTGGGGACTTCAGAGCCACCCCTCCATCTGCGTGCCCAGTCCCCAGGGTGACAGGCACCTTTGCCTTGCACCCAGGGCCAGCCCCCAAGCCCTTGCAGCCCTCTAACCCCCACCCCATCCATCCACCCATGCTGCTGGGATGCCCCACCCCATGCCAAAACCCTAAGAGCAGCTCTGCCACCCCCTGCCCCCATTCCCTGGGTGTGTGCGGGGGGGGTGGGGGCAGCCCGGCGGGGTGGGCAGCCCGGGAGACGCTGCCCTGCAGCAAAGTACATAAGAGACATATTTTTTTACCGGGGTGGTGGAGGCTGGGATGTTTTTTATAAATACTGTATATAAGAGTAGATCTTTTATAAGGTGTTGTGATGCTCTGGGTAGCTCTGTATAATGTATATATCTATGGGGGGAGTGGGGCGGGGGCACAACCTGGCGCTGGTGAGGAGCTCAGAGGACGCTTGCATCGCTCCGGGGCTGCCAGCTGCAATGTGGTCCCCGTGTCCGCAACCCGCTGCCCCGCGGCCACCCCTGCCCTGTGCCAGGGAGGGGATGCTTTTAAATTATCCGAGGGGGCAATGCTTGTGCTGGTGAAGAGGCCGGCTGGCAAAGCCTCTGGCAGTGAGAATAAAGATGTAAATGTGCCCAGGTCTCGGGCGTCACTGGGGAGGGAGAAGAGCTGGCACACAAGGTGGCACCCGGTGCGCAGCGTCCCAGCACAGACACGCGGGCACGGGCATGCATGGATGTAGATGGGAATATATGGACACATAGGCATAGGCTGACACAGGATGACACGGACATACAGGCACACAAGCAGGGGTCTGAATGCACAGACGTGCAGCAGGACAGCACAGACATACGGAAACAGATGCACAAGGTCAATGTGTCTGGATGTACAGCAGGACAGCATGGACACACGGACATACATGTACAGTGTCAGTGCACACAGACGCATAGTGAGACAGCACAGATATATAGACATATACATGGACGCATAGGCGTGCTTGGGGAATGCACAGACATACGGACACACTTGGACAAGGTCAGTGTGTCTGAATGCACAGTCAGACACAGGGACAGCACGGACATACGGACACATGCATGGGGTCTGTGTGTGCATGCACAGATGTGCATGGGGACAGCGTGGACATACGGACACAGGCACGGGGTCAGTGCACAGACATTCAGAGGGACAGCATGGATGTACAGACACGCATGCACAGGGCCAGCGTGCACACGTGCACGGACATACACAGGGGCAGCATGGACATACAGACACACATGCACAGAGTCATGCATGCACGCAGAGACGTGCATGGGGACAGCATGGACACACGGACGCACAGGGTCACTGTGCTCCTGCACAGACGTACAGTGGGACAGCAAGGACATACGGACTCACATGCCCATGCGTCACATGCGTCAGTGTGCACACAGATGTGCAGTGTGACAGCATGGACACACGGACAAAGAGGCACAGAATCATGCACACACGTACACATGGACACACAGACACTGCCACGCGCCCGCGGGGACAGACAGACAGACACGCTCTCAGAGCCAGGAGGGGGTGCGGGGGGAAACGTGTGAGAGCGGGGAATCAGAATCATAGAATAGTTTGGGTTAAAAGGGACCTTAAAGCCCATCCAGTTCCACCCCCTGCCATGGGCAGGGACACCTCCCACCGGCTCAGGCTGCCCAAGGCCCATCCAACCTGGCCTGGAACACCTCCAGGGATGGGGCAGCCACAGCTTCCCTGGGCAACCTGGGCCAGGGCCTCCCCACCCTCATGGTGAAGAAATTCCTCCCAATGTCCAGTCTAAATCTGTCCCTCTCCAGTTTATCCCCGTTCCCCCTCATCCTATCCCCACAAGCCTTTATGAACAGCCCCTCTCCAGCTTTCCTGTAGCCCCTTCAGGTGCTGGAAGGTCGCTATAAGGTCTCCCCTGAGCCTTCTCTTCTCCAGGCCGAACCACCCCAACTCTCTCAGCCTTTCCTTGGATGGGAGCTGCTCCAGCCCTCGGATCAGCTTTGTAGTCTCCTCTGGACCCGTTCCAACAGCTCCATCTCCTTCTTACGTTGAGAATTCCAGAACTGGAATCCCACGGGAGCAGATCCCTGTGGGAGTGGGACCCCTGTGGGAGCAAAACCCACGTGGGTGCAGGACCCCAGGGGAGTGAGGACTTGGACCCTGGGGAACCAGGACCCCAGGGAATGGGATCCGTGTGGGAGCAGGATTCATGTAAGAGTGGGAACCCCAGGGGACCAGGACCCTCCATGGTAATGGGATCCTGGGGAGCAGGACCCTCAGGCACCAGGACTCCAGTGGGAGTGGGACCCTTCAGGAGTGGGTCTGCTGTAGAAGAAGGGCTGGGGGGTGTCTTGTACTCAGTACCAGGGCAGGGAATGCCCCCCCGTCCCTCCCTGTGGCAGCCCCCAGCCCCATAGCCCTCTCCCACGGCGTGGAGTGGGGATGAGCCCCCCCTTGCCCCCTCCCCAGCCCGGGCCCCACTGTCCCCCGCCGGTATGGGGCTTTAGTCCAGCCAGCCCCAGGCCTGGGCACGGTGCCAGCTCGTTAGCGAAGCCTTGTTAGTGCTGCATCCCGCTCCCACGGGAACAGCCCTGTTCCCTCCAGCCAGGGCCCACGGGTGCTGCCCCACGGACCCCACAGCTGGGCTGCACGGGAGGGTGCTGCACCCTGCTCCTTAGCACAGCAGTTTGGAGCAGAGCGGAGCATCCCTCGCTGCCCCCACCCTGCTCGGTGGGTGAGGAGGGGCTGGGGGGCACAGTTGGGTGGCAAAGGTCTGCACGGAGCTGGGGCAGTTTCCAGGGCACAAGACAGCCCTGTGGGGCAGCTGGCACGGTGGGACACCTTTGTTAGCTTGCATGGGTGCTCCAGTTGCCAAGAGAGCAACTCTGGCAGGGCAAGTGACAGGGGTACCCCTTGCCCAGGGGTACAGGAGCTGCTGGGTGCCCCGTCCTGCCTGGTTCCCATCCCTTCTCATGGGCACCCTCAGCCCTGGCATCAGCCCAGGAGCTCCCACCTTCGGCAACGTGGCACGTGGGTCTTCGAGGGCTGAGCCCCATGGACAACGATCGGACAAGGCCTGTCCTGCCTGGTCCCATCCTGCCCCATCCCTTCTTATGGGGATCCTCAGCCCTAGCACCAACTCCAGGAGCTCCCACCTCTGGCAATGTGGCACGTGGGTCCCCGAGAGCTGAGCCCCACAGACAAAGATGGGACAAGCAGGTCCCCAAGGGCTAAGCCACCATCCAGTGACACTTGGTCCTCACAGAAGGTGGCCCTGAGACACAGCATCCCCCCACAGTGCTGGCCCCAGGGCTGCACCCAAAGGACGCCAGTCCCAGAATACAGCACCCAGGCTCCATCTGCCTCCTCCTGGCTCTCCTGGGACACACCGCGACGGGTGTCTGCCTGCCTCTCCCGGGACAGATTGTGTCCTATTACTTGCCTGTCCCAGGACACGCCGCGTCCCATTGCCCGCCTGTCTCAGCACACACCATGTCCCACCGCCTGCCTGTCCCAGGACACATCCTGGTCCCATGTTCGCTTGTCCCAGTTCACGCTGTCGCTGGTAACCGCGTATCCTAGGACAACCCTTGGCCCTTGCCTGCCTGTCCCGGGTCACATCGCACTGCCCGGAGCCGCCACGTGGGGGCGCGACCCGCCGGGAGGCCGAGGCCCCGCCCCTTGATGTGGACCACGCCCCTTCCACGAGCCACGCCCCCTCTGCAAACCGTCTGTCTCTCATGGCCCCGCCCACCGTGTAGGAGTCAATCTACGCTTGGCTCCACCCCCAGGCAGACCACGCCCATTTGGAGGACCGCCCCTTCCAGGTAGGCCACGCCCCATGAAGTCAACGTACCATTTCCTCGTGGCCACGCCCCAGCTACGGCCACTCCCCCTTCCAGATAGACCCCGCCCTTTCTGGCTAGCACCTACGCAATTAACTCCGCCTCCAACAAGACCAAGCCCCTTATAGATATGCCACGCCCCCGACACGACTCCCGTGGCCGTGGTCCCGCCCCTTATAACCACGCCCTTTATAGATAGGCCACTCCCTTCCAGCCATACCCATAGTGTAGGTGGCCACGCCCCCTTATGACCGCACCACGCCCCTTCCGGCACCGCCCCGCTGTCGTGGCCGCGCCCCTCGCGCGACCACGCCTCTTTCTATCCCGCCCCACGTGGCCCCGCCCCCGCCGCGCCCCGGCCCCGCCCCCGCGCGCGCAGCCGGGCCGGGCAGAGCCGCGGGCGCGCGCAGCCGCCGCCGCCGCCGCCGCCGCCATGGGCTGCACCGTGAGCGCCGAGGACAAGGCGGCCGCGGAGCGCTCCCGCATGATCGACAAGAACCTGCGCGAGGACGGCGAGAAGGCGGCGCGGGAGGTGAAGCTGCTGCTGCTGGGTGAGAACACCGGGAACCTCCCCTCGGAGGCACCCCCGGGCTCCCCCCCGTTTCTCTCCCCATCCCCCCCCGGTGGCCACCGTGGCCACCCGCCGGCGGGGATGCTGGCCCCGCCCCGGGATCCCGCAGGAGGGGGATGCTGGTCCAAACCCAGGCTTTGGGGTGCCCCCCTCCATGGGGTGTGACCGCAGCCCAGGCGCTGGGGTCCCCGCCAGCAGCGGGGTGCCTGCCCCTCCCCAGCCCCCGGGGTGCCCCCAGCACGGGGGTGCTGCCCCCACAGCGAGCCCGGGGAGCCCTCCTGGCACTGGGATGCTGCCCCGCCTCCACCCTGGCTTTGGGGGTCTCACCCAGGAGCGGGATGTTGACCTCATCCCAGGTCCCGGGGCTCTTACCCCCCCACAAGCGAATAGGAGGAGCAAACCTTGGGAATCCCTCCTGGAGTGGGGTGCCAGCCGTCCCCCAGGCTTTGGGGATCCTTCCAGAGTCTGGGATGCCTCTCAGAGTGGGGTCCTGGTCTCGACTGGGGCTTTGGTTATTCCCTCCAGGCTTTGGGGATCCCCTCTACAGCGTGGGGTGCCAGCCCTACAGCAAGCCTTGGATGTTCCTTCAGGAGCGGGGTGCCAGCTCCACCCTGAGCCGTGGGGTTCCAGCCCCACTCTGGACAGTGGAGTTCACCCTAGGATTGGGCTTCCAGCCCCACCCTGGGCCATGGGGTTCTCCCCAGGACTGGGGATGCCAGTCCAGCCCTGGACCACGGGCTTCCTCCCAGGTTGGAGTTCCAGCCCCACCCTGGACCACAGGGTTCGGCCCAGGAGTAGGACACCAGTCCAACCCTGTTCCTGAGGGGAACCCACTCTGCTGCGGTACCGTCCCCCCATCCCCATCGGTGTCCAGCATGAGCAAATCCCTCTGGGGTGCAAATGGGGGCACCTCCACCCTCCCGGCAGCTCGGGGCTCTCCCTCCGCAAGCCTGGACACCCTATCCTCTCTTCCCGGGACCCCCAGCTGCCCGGCCGTGCTGGGGGGCTCCTCCATGGGCCTCCCTCGCCCCAGCCCCCCGCCAGCTGGGGCGGAGGTGACTGGGCTGATGGGCACCCGCTGCCCCACACCCCCCTCTGTCAGGGCGCTGAGCTGGACCCGAGCCCCTCCATCCCGCCGTGGGGATGTGGGGGGCTCGGCCAGCAGGCTCTGCCCCATGGGTACCAGATTTTTATCCCGATAACGGGCTGCTCGCACTCTTCAAAGCACCCCAGCGATGCTCCCGTGGGTGTTCGCAGCCCTGCCCTGTGCCTGCGGGTAAGGCAGCCGTTTATTTAGTTTAATTTATTGCTTCTTTTGAATAACTCCCAGTTGGGATTTGTATTCCCTTTCCAAAATTCCCAGGGAGAGCCTTGCTCTGGGTGTGATGCGGGAGCGTGTGGGTCTCCCACGGAACCGTGGGGTGGTGGGACCTGAGATGAGCAGAGAAATCTCCGGCTGCTGCCGGGGAGCGCCGGCAGAAAATGTCTTTCGGCTCGTCGCCATCGACAGAGGAAGCCGCCAGCAGCAGGAAGTCACGCCGAAATCCGGCAGCCCTTTATTTGCTCAACCCCTGCCTGCCTTGAGAAATACGTAATTAACGCCTTGAGACTCGTTTAACGGAGCACTTGGAGGGGATATTTTTATTTTCATTTCATTTTGGCCTTGGCGTGAGCCGTCTTGGTGGCAAAACCCATCCTGGGGTACCTGGATGGGGGTCTGTGCCGTCGCGGTGGGGTTCACTGGTTGTGCAAGCTCCCCAACCCACTTGTTTCCGGGGAGCGGAGGGCACTGCTGGAGTGAAACCCCATGGGGTTTGCAAGCTGTTGGGGAAACACGTGGTCCCCGCTTCGCTGCAAGCTGATCCCGGGCTCTGCTCCTGGCTTGGCTCCTCTTGAACCATTGCCTGGTGTAAAATAACCGTGTCAGGGGGTGCAGCCATCCAGAGGGGTTTGGCACCTCCTTTCCGCAGGGTGCCGGGGATTGGCCGGGATGGGCAGCGTTGGCACTGGGTGCCTGGGTTGGGGAGCCCGATTGGCAGGTGTTGGGCATCACCGAGAGGCTCCTGGCTGATGAGGATCATGGCACCCCTACCCTGTGTTGGAGCAGAAACAGGAGGAGGAGGACAGCCACGCTCCGTTCTGCTGAGGCTGACATTTATGAGCGGCACTTCTAATCTCAGGCAGTTTCTAAACCCAAAAATAGAGCAAAATGGCTCTTTATTAATTATTATTATAATATTTATAATATAATATTTATATATTATAATAATAATGGGGTTTTTTAATGGTTTATTTTTAATGGTTTTAATGGTTATTTTCAAGTGCAAATAACACCTGAGCCTTGGGTCATTTTCATGCTGCCCATTTTCACAGCCAGAAAATCCTCCTGAGCTCTCTGTGAGCGGCTGGGGAGGTGGGGCCAATGTTGCCCCCCATGAACGCTGCTGCTCACAGCATCCTCCCCTCCACAAACACACCCTGAGATTGGGGACGCGGTGCTGAGTGGGTGCTTTTGGCGTCCCTGCTCCCCACCCTTCCTACCACTTATATTTTTCCTGTGGTAGGGAAACACCAGGGAGGAAAACAGTTTCACCCTTCATGCCGAAACAGCTGCCGGCACAAAGACGATGTACCTCTTCCAAGTGCCACACGGTTTTTGGTGGCGACTCATAGAATCACTAGGTTGGAAAAGACCTCTTAGATCATCGAGTCTAACCATTCCTATCTGTTGTCCTGCAGCTGTGGCTTGGTGCTGCCAACGCAGCTGGGCAGGATGTGATGCGAGGAGAGAGTGGTGGTGGCAGCGGGCGTGCGGGACTGTGCCGGCCACCAGCACTGCCAAGGGCTCGGGGCTGACCCATGGAGCCACTTCAGCTCGGTGCCGTCCCCATGTGTGGCTGTGAGCCTGCTTCTGGCTTTCCTTCGTGGTGGGTGAGCTGGAGAGGGATGGATGTGTGCCATCGGTGTGGCGCGGGTGGGCAGGATGATGCCCCTGGCAGCACCCAGCACCGCAGGTGTGGGCACAGCACCGCTCCTGCCGGGAGCTCGTTCTGCATCTCTGGCACACAGGTTGCATGCTGGATGGTTTGAAGCTCTGGTCCCTGGTGGGGAGAAGACCTTAATGAAGCAATCCCCCTACCTAATAAAGCAGTGCCCCCCATCCCTGCTTAGGAAACTAGCAACTTCCCAAGGTTTTGGTGCTGGGAGAGGCTGGGAGCTGCTGTTGGCATCTGAAGTTCCTCGGCTCTGCAGCATCCATCCGATGCAGTGGTGCTGCCACCGGCTCCTTGGCATCACCAGGACTCAAACCACTGGAGTCACCAGCCCTTTCTGCTGGGCAGCAGTGAAAGTTTGGTCCTGCTAAGCCCATTGCCCTGTTTATGGGAGCCGGGATGCTCCGGAGTGTTGGAGGAGTAGCAGCAGGGAAGCGATCACCACCTTCAAAGCCCCTAATTCCTTATCTTCCTACGGAGGATTAAGAAATCAAGAGGATTTCTTGGCTGCTTGCGAGGCGGTAGAGGCAGGGAGGGCAGCTGGGATGGAGAGACCCTGATGGGTTGATCCTTGGTGGCTTTCGGTGGCGGTGCAAGCCCTGGGGTGAGGATGCTCCCCTTGCACCCACCGGGCTGGGTGGCAGCGGGGTGGCTGGAGCAGGGAGCTGCGGGTGCCCAGCCCTGTGGCCAGGGTGAGGGCGGATGGGGCACGGCTCCGCAGCCTTAGATTTATTTTTTTCTTGAGGCTTGCATAAAAATAGAGGAAGGGAGGGACCAGCTGCGACTTTCGGAGGCAGCGCTGCCCCGGTGCTGCCCTGGCCTTGCGTGCGAGCGGCTGCTTTTGCTGTGTTTCATCAGGTCTTGGGGTTTTGGTTTTGCCCCTTCTCCTGCCCCAGCCTGGGCTGATGGGAGAGGACGTGGTCCTGCTTTGGATGGGGACGCTGTTGGGGTCCTGGTGGTGTTTCTGGCCACGGAGCAGGAGGTGTGGAAGCAGGGAAAAGCTCAGTGTTTGTAGATCTAGGGGAACCCACATCCAACTCCCCGGAGCTGGTGGCTGGGCTCGGGATGGAATGAAGGAACCTGGCACCCAGGTCCTGGGATGGGTCACCACAATGACCCCAGTGGTGACATCCCAGCTGTCCTCTGCTCTGAGTTTGGGATGCGCCCGGGAGAAGCAGTAGGCTTATACAGATATATTTTATATATATTTTTATATGTATGTGTTAGAAACATATTTTATGTATTGAAATATATATATCTTGGGGGGGTGAATATATATCTTAGTTTATATATATATGATCTTGGGGGTTTTGTATATATATAATTTTATATATATATATATCTTCTTTAATTTTTTTTTCTGTATATGCATCTTTTTTTATATATTGCTCTTCTGTGTTTATATATTGATTTTTTTATATGGAGCAATATATATATTAGTTTTTCAATATATAAACCAATATATATTTCAATATATATATCAATATATATATTTCAATATATATATATGCAGGGGGTTTTGTATATATATTGGTTTTCAATATATATATATGCAGTTGCAATATATATCTTGGGTTTTCAATATATATATACACTATTGCAATATATATATATATCAGTTTTTCAATATATAAACCAATATATATATATATCAGTTTTTCAATATATATATGCAGTTTCAAATACATGTTGTGTTTTCCATATATAAACAAATATAGATATTGATTTTCCAATATATATATTGAAACTGCAGATATATATCATTTTTTCAATATGTAAACCGAAATACGTATCGTTTTTTCAATATATAAACCAATGTACATATTGGGTTTTTTAATATATAAACCAATATATATATATATATATTGTTTTTTTCAATATATATACATATGCAGTTTCAATATATACCTTGGGTTTTCAATATATAAACCAATATAAATCTTGGGTTTTCAATATATATATGCAGTTTCAATATATACATTGGGTTTTCAATATATAAACCAATATAAATCTTGGGTTTTCAATATATATATGCAGTTACAAGATATACCTGGAGTTTTCAATATATAAACCAATATAAATCTTGAGTTTTCAATATATATATGCAGTTTCAATATATACCTTGGGTTTTCAATATATAAGCCAATATATATCTTTATTTTTTCAATATATATATGCAGTTCCAATATATATCTTGGAATTTCAATATATAAACACATATATATATCTCATTTTTTCAATATATATGCAGTTTCAATATATACGTTGGGTTTTCCATATATAAGCCAATATATATCTTTATTTTTGCAATTTATATATGCGGTTCCAATATATATCTTGGAATTTCAATATATAAACATATATATATATATATCTATCTCATTTTTTCAATATATATATGCATTTTCAATATATATATTGGTTTTTCACTCCACATACATGCGAAAGCATATCTGTATTTATAGCCTGACCGAGGCAGGTCCCCCCTGGGCTGAGCCCGCTCAGGACTAGGGATGCCAGGGTTGGCATCGCGGCGTTCCCGGTGTCGCCGTAGCCGGTTTCCTGCTCCGCGCTGGGCCAGAGTGTGGGTTTCCGGGCCGGAGGCCGACTGAATCACCGGAGCTTGGGGAGCTGAGTAATCCTCATCCCTGCTGGCGGAACACTCGGGAGCGAGCAGGGGGGCTGGAGCACGGGGGGCAGGATGGAGGCGATGGTGGTACCCGGACCCTCGTCATTCCCGCTGGCGATTTATTGCTGCTTTAATTATTTTTTATGGTATTTTTCCAAGCCGTGTCTGCGTTGACTGCTTTGGATGGGGGTTCTGGTACCGTGGGGCAGCTCTCTGCACGGTGGGGTGTGCCGGGGTGTTCGGGGGGATGCAGGGAGCGTAGAATCATGGAACGGTTTGGTTGGAAAAGACCTTGGAGGTCATCGAGTCCAACCGTACGTGTTCACTACTAAACCACATCCCTGAGCGCCTCATCTGCCCATCTTTTGAACACCTCCAGGGATGGGGACTCCACCACCTCCCTGGGCAGCTGTGCCAGGGCCTGAGAACCCTTTTGGAGAAGAAATTTTTCCTGATGTCCAACCTGAACCTGCCCTGGTGCAACGTGAAGCCATTTCCTCTTATCCTATCGCTGTCACTTGGGAGAAGAGACCAACACCCACCTCTGTACACCCTCCTTCCAGGCAGTTGTAGAGAGCATCTCCCCATCACTGCATCCTGGAGTGACTGAGGGGGTTTGGGGGGGGAAGGGGGGTTCTTCAGGACCCCCTTTTTTAGAGCTGAGCCCCAAAATAGACCCTGGTGACTCCAGATGTGGCTGGGAGGAGGGGACAACTCGCCACCACCACCAAGCTGTGCAAGGACTCTTCCCAGTCCACCCCAGTGCCGGGTGGGACACGAGGGCACGGAGGCAGTGGAGGGGACAGGGAAAAGCGACCGCTCTGGCTAGGGTGAGGGCAGAAATAGAGCAGCAAAGTTCCAGGATTCCTGGAAAAAAAGCAACACAAGGATAGTTTTGTCCAGCTTGCCAACACCGGTGGCGCTTGTCGGCACTGGGGGTGCGTTTGCCGTGCTCCCCCTTGGAAAACTACCCTCTCCTCCCCCACGTGCTCTGAACATCCTTCGTGCTGCTGATTTATTTCTGCTTTAATTATTTTTGTGGTTTTTTTTCCGGGCTGAGCTGCGTCTCCATCAATTGCTTAGGATAGGGGAGGGATTTGCATCTCCCTGGTACCCCCCAATTTTTTGGGCTCCTGCGTGTGACGCAGCATCCCACTGGCTGCCGATGCGCCGGCTCCTGGGAAGCTGCCAGCCCGGTGCCGGAATGGGACAGCCCCTGGGAAAAAAGCCCTGTGTCGCTGCGGGCTTTTAAAAAAATGAATTATTTTTACAGCAATTTTCCATCTATTTTGGGTTGGAAGGAAAATGTCGAAGGGAATCTCTTTTTATTATTATTTTTTTTTTTTTTGAGTTATTAGGGTAAATGTGCTTTTGTAAGTCCGGTTGGATGGTGGGGATCCCATGGGGGTCAAGTAGGGTGGGCTTTGCTCTTTCCAACTCTGTCCTGCAGGGATGGGGATTGCAGGGTTGTCTGGCACTAAAATCCCTCAGTAAATCCATACACAAATACCAGCTGCTGTTTGCTGGGCTGGGAAACCTTGCCAGCACGGTGGCTGGGGATGGGGCTTCGGATGCCGATGATGGCCCTGGACCCACTGGTGGATTGAATTTCCAGCTTCTTCCCCATAATAAGGAATATTTTCCAGCTGTGCATTGCTTCCATCCACGCCTGAAGGCATAAAACAGGATGGTGCCGTGTGGCGAGATGGAAAATCCCTTCTTGGTGAGGCAGGGTGAGGTGGACCCCGAAACTGGTGACCAGCTCCTTAAATATATGGATTTAAACATACGCTGGCCATAAATATGTCACATTAAATATATGCTGGCCAGAAAGCAGCATAAACCATGGGCTGCAAAATATACGGTGACTGAATACATTTCTTGCCAGCAGATTAACGGGGAATTTTGGAGCTGTAGGGCAGTGCTTGCTTGTTTCAAAATTTTAATATTATTTTTACCAAAAAAAAAAAAAAATAGGGGGAAAATCAGCCTGAAAGAGCACTTTCCTCCTGTTTTTGAGGAGTCCTGCCCGGTTGCAGCAGGCAGGAAGGGTTCATGGTTCAAGGGCCATGGGTTCAGCCCATGGGGGGCTTCTTTCTGTCCCCTGCGATGCTTGGCCGGCACGAGGTGGGTTCCAAGGGTGCGAAGCCCCTCTGACACCACCTGGTTTGGGTGTGAGGGTGGAAACGGGTGGCTGGCGCCCTGCCCAGGGATTGTTTTGGGGCTGAATGGACGGTAGCTGGGGTTTTCCGGGGATTGGAAACCCTTCCCTTGCGCTGTGCTTGTTTGGAAGGGCGGGCAGGAAGGGTCCCCACGCTCTCAGCTGGGTGGATATCACTTCTCTGGAGGTGATGGGGTGCCCAGCAGATGCTGGGGATGGGTGGGAGGAAGGACACAGCTTCCTCAGCAATTACTTGTCCCCTTCTTTAGGCAAAGGTGATGATTTGAAAGGGAAATTAGAGCTGGGGGGTGACACACCCCCCTAATTGCTGCAGTCCCAGCTCTCTTTTGGGTCCTGGCAGGGCAGGCAGTGGGTGTTAGTAATTGAGGCTGGTAATTGAGGCTGGAATTCCAGCTCACCGTGAGGGCACAGACACCCTGTACCCTGAGGTGCCAGCTTGAAACGGGGGGACGATGGCCCAGCTGCGGGGAAGGAGCCACCGGGGAAGTTGGTGAGGGAAATGGCCAACCTTGGCGACTGCCTCCCTGCCAGGAGTGGGGAAGGAGATCCCGGAGGAATTGTCGCTTCCTGGGCAGGGAACAAATGGCAGCAGGGTCAGGCAGAGCAGGAGGCTGGGGGACAACTTATCTGCCACCTCACCTTGGGGATGCTGATCAACAGGGTCCTCTCTTGCCGTGTGCCTCAGTTTCCCTGTCCCGGCAACCCTAGGGAAGAAGGGGGTCAGGCATGGTGAATGCAGCTGGCCCTGACCTCTGAGCCCGGCGGTATGGGGCAACCTTGCCAGAAACCATATTTAATGGAAAAAATGAAGGGATCCACCGAGTCCTTCCCTCTGCTGCTCCCAGCTGTGAGCAGGAGTTGCCAGCGCTGACCGCAAACGCCAGCCCGGCAGTGCTGGCTGGGCTGTGCCGGGTGCCGTGTCAGCATCCCAAGGGCGCCAGTGGAGGCTGGATCAGCAGAGCCGGACGGTGCCGTGTCCTAGCAGTGACGGAGAGCCCTGCCATGCCCGGCGCTCACCTGGGGGCTGAGCAGAGCCTTCCCCGCTGCGCGTACAGCACGGATGCTGTGAGCAGCGTGGCTGGGGCAGTGACTGAAGGGTCTTTGTAGCTTCATTCCCCCACCTCCAACCTTGGGGGGCTCCACTCCATATGGTGATGCCCATGGGGTACGTACCCACCACCCAGGCTGCTTTTACACTGCTGGCACGGACATGGGCAGAAAGGTTTGCTCCCTGCGGCTGTGTCTCAGCTGGCACGGCAGGCTCTGTTTTTCCTGGTTAATTTTAGCATAATCTCAAATTTTTCTTTCTTTTTTTTTTATTCTTTTTAAACTCCTCTGTAATCTTTCTTCCTCCTCTGTGGCCGTGCTGGCACAGCCCTGCCGCTGCCTGCTTGGGGCCCCCTGCGAGGGCAGCTCTGGGGCCGAGGGCAGCGGCAGAGGGATCTCCGGGATGGGTGGGAGAGGATGAAGGAACAGGCTTGGCTTTGGGATCCTGCGGGATTGGCACCTGCAGGCAGTGACCACACCAGTCCCTGGGTGAAGGGGGCTCGTCCTGGGGCTGCGGTGAGCCAGGCGGCCTTTTATCATGGTGACACTCCCTGCCCGGAGAGGGGACAAGGGACATGCGCCATTCAGCTTCCCCTTTGAGCTTCCCCTTTCTTGCAGCCTGAGTGACTTCACTCCTTCCCTGCTCCCAGCCCAGGAAGGGAGGGCTGGGCCAGGAGCTGCACGCAGGGATGACATCGCCAAGGGGGACAGGATGGCCAAAAGGAGCCTTAGGTGCCGCAACTGCCCCCTCTGTACCCCTGGCATCCTGTGTTTGAACGCTAAAAAATAACCCCACCCCAAGCGCTGTCGGCTTTCCCTGCTGCCAGGCTGGCAAGTGTGACCCAGCGGCTTCTTCCCGAGTTCCCTGGAGTGCTTGGCTTTGGGTGCCTGGGCTTCTGCCCATACCTAGTGGCAAGAGCACCTCTGCATCCTGGACAATGCCAACTCCAGGCATGAGCATATTGTGGGCGTGGTGGTCCATCATCCTCTGGCACAATAGGGATGTGGGATGAGGACACAGCACCTGAGCTCAGGCTCTGTGATGAAGAGGTCTGTGATGAAGGCTCTGTGATGAAGAGATGGGCTTAGCCCCCATCACCAGGGGCTCCCCGCTCCCCAGCTCAGCCAGAGCCAGGGCTGCAAGCTGTCTTGGCTGTCGCACACCTGGACCCGGGGGCAAATTTAGTGCTTGGTGCCATTTTCCTGGCCCAGAGCAGATGTTTCTCTTCTCCAGAGCTATTGCAAGGTCTCGCCAGGCTCCCCTCTTCCTCCCCCATTCTCAGCCCTGACATTCCTGGTGCCTGTCCAAGCACCTGCTCAGTCCGATGCTGAAAACTCTTCTCCAAAGGCGGGGTGGGAGTCCCAGTAGGGTGGGCGTCCGCGGCTTTGGGCAGCACCTCACTGCTCATCCCTCCTTCTCATTTCTCTTCAGGTGCCGGCGAATCGGGGAAGAGCACCATCGTCAAACAGATGAAGTGAGTGGTCCCCACACCATTTCCGTGGCTGACACCGTGAAGAGCTTGGCCACAGGCTGTGGAACCAGTGGTGGCTGGGAAAGGCTCCCCATCAGTGTTGCCACAGAGCATGAGTTGGGGGGCAGCACGCTGGGGTGTCCCGCAAAGGGCTGACCTTGCCTGTGTCTCTCCCTTGCCCCAGGATCATCCATGAGGATGGCTACTCAGAGGAAGAATGCAGGCAGTACAAAGCCGTGGTCTACAGCAACACCATCCAGTCCATCATGGCCATCATTAAGGCGATGGGCAACCTGCAGATTGACTTTGGAGACTCCTCAAGAGCGGTGGGTGTCCTCCGTGCCTGGCAGGGGTGGGGGTTCTCAGGGGGCAAAAGCAGATGTGCCCAAAGCTAGACCAGGATTAAGGGCAGCCCTGCCCAAGTTCTGCTGGTCCCTGGCTAACTGTGACTTCATGTCCCTGGCACTGAGGATGGGGACCTAAAGCATAACCCATGCTTGTCCTGCTCCAGCATGGCCCCAGTGGTGTAGGGGTGAGGGTCCTGCTGCTTCCCTTGGGTCTTATCCGCATCCACTACTGGAGCTCTGGCACTGATGTCCATGTGGGACTTAATGGGTTCTGATCAGGTCCTCTGGGACAGACAGAGTGAGCTTTGATAACCCCACGTTGATTGATGCTTGAGCCCCGTTTTTCCTTGCAGGATGACGCTCGGCAGCTGTTCGCGCTCTCCTGCACCGCCGAGGAGCAGGGCATCATGCCAGAGGACCTGGCCAACGTGATCCGGAGGCTGTGGGCTGACAATGGGGTCCAGGCTTGTTTTAACCGCTCCCGAGAGTACCAGCTGAACGACTCCGCTGCCTAGTGAGTACCTCTGCGCCTCTTCCCCCGCTCAGCTGGATCTGAGCCCTGTGAGCTGCTTTGCTTTTATTGTGCAACAGAAAATTCCACCCTTGGGGGCTGCCGTTCCCTGTCACAGGGCTCGGGGGGCTGGTGCTGCCACTTCCTGCCTGGTGTTGGGGCTGAGCTGGAGCAGAACTGGGAAGGTGGATGTTTCAAAAGCCATTTCCTCCTCAGACAGGGTGATGCGTCCCTCGGGTTGGGGGGACCAGGACATCTCCCTCCTGTGACTGCTCTGTACCCACTGCCCTTTCCCAGGGATGCTCTCCCCTGGCCTCCCGGAGATGACTCCCCCCATGTGAGTGCAGCTTATGGACCTTCATGGGCCAGGAAGGCAAGAAAAGCCCCAGAGAAAGCGCTGGGGACCCTTATGTCTGAACAGGACAAGGAGGATGCATCGGAGGCTTTTCTTTTTCTCTTTAACTGAGTTTATATGGAAAGGCTTGGCATTACTCTAGCGTATTAGCCAGGAAACCGGTGTTTAGGTAGATAAATTGCCTGCATCTGGTTGGGTTTATCTCAGAAGAGATTTAATAAATAAGTTAATCTGCCTAAAGTATGATTGCTGGAAAGGGCAGGGTGGGGTGGGGCAGCTGAGGCTGCATTTAGCTCACACAGTGCCCTCCTGGCCTCTCTGCCCAGAGCCCTCGTGGTAAAGCAGTGCCAGGGGGGAGCTCGTGGTGTACTGGGAAATCCCCACCAAAGCTGGTCCTGCTGGTGACTGAGCACCTTTGGGGTTTGCCGCTGTCCTGGGGGCTGCTCAGTCCCGCTGTGTGCCATCCCAGCCACCCCCTCCCACCTGGCATCAACGGTCCCTCTTCTGCCCTGAGGTCACTGGGGGGAAGAGGTTGCAGGAAGGCTCCTGGCAAGCTGCAGACTCTGGAGAAGCTCCTGCTGGCAGTTTGCTCCAGTGCCCGTGGCTTTCGCTTCCTCCTGCCCTGCAGCCGTCCTCCTTGGCCCCTGGCCCACTTGGCCCCTTCTCTGCCCAGCCAGCACCACCGTGGATGCTGGTTTGGAGGCACGGGAGACCTGGCAGCTTGCACGCACCGTTTGAACAAAAGCACCTGCTAAGTGTCTGCAAATCGAGAATTGATGCCCGTGCCTTTATGGAGCACTTGGCACATGATGGGGTTGGACAGGTATGAATTAGAGGCCCCTTCGAGCTGTTGCTCCAGCCTTTCTGCAACCCCACAGAGGTGCTGGTGTGGTAGCTTGTGCTCCATCCATCCCTGTGGGAATGCTATACCTGCGGTACTGCCATCACAGGGTGCCCTGGGGATGAGGAGCCCTATGCCATGCCCAGCACACAGTCTGTGCACCCCCAGTTCTTTGCTGCACCCCCTGCCTCCTCCTCCGCAGCCCCTTGGGGTGCCAGAGCTCGGGCGTGAGGTCCGAGTGCCGCTGGCACCGCGCACAACCCCGCTGCGGTGTTTCCTGTTTTTCTGTCAGCCGGAGGCCGAGTGTGTTTCCGGCTGTTTCTGCACTGCTCTGTGCGGCACCGTGCTGGCCCCCCCCGCCCTTGCACCCACAGCCAGATCCCAGGACACCCACAGCACCAGCTTTCCACAGGGTTTCCCTGGAGCTGGCGAGCAGCCGTGCTGTTGTCGGAGCCAAGGATCCCCATGGCCTCACGAGCTTTAATCTGGCTTTCACCAGATTATGGGGCTGCAAACGCCTTAATTAGCACAAGCCTAATTTGCTTAAAGGAGCCCGTTTGGAATAACCCAATTAAAGCAATGTGAGTTGGAGAAATCGAACCCTGCCTTGGTCTCCCTGGCATCCCTCAGCCCATCCCAGAGGCTGCTTTGGGGACCGAGCCAACACTGCTGCCCAGAGCTGGGATCTGGCAGGGCTGTGGCAAGCGATGCTGGCCCTGGGGGGGCTCGGGGTGGGCAACAGCCTCTGACCACGGTGCTCCCTGTCCTCCGGCTGTGCTGCTCCCGCTTCCTCACAGGACGCCGTCTCTTTGTGTTTTCTGACTATAAATGGCACGGCGCCATCGATTGTTTCCGCCAGCGCTGCAGCCGGTTGCCATAGCAGTGAATGCTTTCCTCTTGCCGTTTCCCCTGTGCAAACGGCTCGGGGAATTGGAGGGAGCCCCCCAGCCCCGGCTGCGTCCCGTGTCTGGCTCCCAGTGCCGGCACGGTGCATCCCCTTGCCACCCTGGCAACTGGATGCCCTGCCGAGCCCTGCCTGTCTGAGGTGGATCCTGGGGTGTGGATGGGGTCTGTTGTGCTGCCCAGCTTGGAATGGATGATGCCACCAGGGTCTTAGTGGGGTCACCTGGGGCAGCGTGAGGCTGCCCCATAGGCTTTAAGTGGGTCGTGCCCCATAGTCCAGCTTCCACAACACCTTTGTGCTCCCTCCCCAGCTACCTGAATGACCTGGAGAGGATAGCGCGTGCCGACTACATCCCCACCCAGCAGGACGTGCTGCGCACCAGGGTGAAGACCACCGGCATCGTGGAGACCCATTTCACCTTCAAGGACCTGCACTTCAAGTATGTCCGACCCTTTCCCTTTTGCTTTTTCTAAGGCAAAAAAACCCCAACCCTCCCCGTGCCAGGGGTGAGATGTTGCTTGCACACTGCATGCATCGTTCCTTCCCAGGTTTGCTCATGGCAGGAGCCGCTGCCTCAGAGGGAGCGGAAACTGCTGAAGTAGCTGGAGCAGCCTCAAAAAAGCCTCGCTGGGCTGAGCCTGAGGGCGGATCCAGGCTCTGGCGAGGAGGGGAAGGGGAAAGGCATCCTCTGCCTGCTGTGACGCTGCTTCCGCCGCAGGAAGGGTGCTGGGCAGGAACTGGGGGGGGGTCTCAGGATTGGGCACCGTCGCTGCTCCCCACTGGCACCCTGGGGTCGTGTTCCACTGAAAACCCATGGGAAATAGTCAGGGTTCTGGTTTCCAAGGCAAAAAGCCGGCATCACGCACATCCTGGGGGATTTAGTCACTTGGCACGTGGAGCTGCTGGGGTCTCCTCTGAGCACAGGGCCTTGCAGAGACCCCTGTTCATCGCGGTGGGATGGTGGTGCTCGGTCTCGCCTCTCCAGGGCTGTGCTTTGGAGGTGGCAGTGGGACAGAGAGGATGGTCTTGGGGCTGGGACACAGCAGTAAGGAAGCCACTGTGCCATGGTTGGTGGTGAATGGTGGACGTGGCGCTGCTGCTGGGCTTGACTCCATCGAGGCAGGGCATCCTCTGGTGCCCACTGCGGGAGAGGCGTGTGATGCACAGGAATCATCCCGTGAGCCCTCTTGATGCCCATGATCCAGCTGAGCACCAGTGGATCCCTGCGCCCCCACTCTGGACCAAATTCCCTGCTCCCCGACTCTGGAACAGATCACTGAGAGCATCTTGCTGACACCCCCTGGGAGAGGTGGCCCGATCCTGCTTGGCTCACATTGGGGATTTGCTCCGGCTGGAAAGTGAGCCCGGACACTGCCCTATACCTGGGATGGGCAGTGAGTGCTGGGGCAGATCCACAACACCGGCAAAATCCCTACGCTGTGCTCCTCCTGCCCTGGTGCCTTTTCCTTCTGGGCAGCTGGGGAAACTGAGGCAGGGAGTGGGCTGAGGGTGGTGAGTCTGGGAGCTGCCACCCATTACGATGCTGCCTCTCTGCTGCAGGATGTTCGACGTGGGCGGGCAGCGCTCGGAGCGGAAGAAGTGGATCCACTGCTTCGAGGGGGTGACAGCCATCATTTTCTGCGTGGCCCTTAGCGCCTACGACCTGGTGCTGGCTGAGGATGAGGAGATGGTGAGTCAGGGCAGGATGGAGAGAAGTGGGGTGGGTGCTGCCTGGGGGTCCCTGCCCGGCTTAACTTGCTGTCCTCCATGCCAGAACCGGATGCATGAGAGCATGAAGCTGTTTGACAGCATCTGCAACAACAAGTGGTTCACGGACACATCCATCATCCTCTTCCTCAACAAGAAGGACCTCTTTGAGGAGAAGATCGTGCACAGCCCCCTGACCATTTGCTTCCCTGAGTACACAGGTACTGTGGCGTCCCTTGGTGCCCTCACTGGTCCCCAGGGTGGTGCAGCAGGAGATGCTGGGGATGGAGGAGGTGGCTCTCCTATGCCTGGGCAGTGCAGCAGGAGATGCTGGGGATGGAGGAGGTGGCTCTCCTGTGCCCGGGACGAGGGTCGTTGGGGCACCCAGTGAAGTACGGTGGCATTTGGAGTGCCCTGGGGGATGGGGGAAGATGAGGAGGGGAAAAAGGGGCAGCAGTCCTGGTGGAACTTAGCTGAGACTGTGTCTGGGGAGCATCAATCTGGCTTTGGGGCAGTGGCTATGGCGGCTTGAGGAGCCAAGCTGAGCCAAAACACTTTGGTGCCAGTGGTGGAGGAGGTCCCAGGGCAACCATGGGGCAGCTCAGCATCTCCTCCTTCTTAGGGGCCAACAAGTACGACGAGGCGGCCGGCTACATCCAGAGCAAGTTTGAGGACCTGAACAAGCGGAAGGACACCAAGGAGATCTACACCCACTTCACCTGCGCCACCGACACCAAGAACGTGCAGTTTGTCTTTGATGCCGTCACTGACGTCATCATCAAAAACAACCTGAAGGACTGCGGGCTCTTCTGAGAGCCAGCGCTGCCCAGGTGGGTGGTGGTCCCACTGGTGTCCCCCACATGGAGTGTCACAGAGCACCCTCTGGGAGTGGGATGGATGCTGTGTCCCCCCTCCCCACCTCCCTCACCACCCACTCTCTCCTAGGACCCCTGCACGACGGCGAAGGAAGGACCGCGGTGCCCCCCCACTCCTGCTTCTCTTTGGATTCATCCCTCTGCCCCCACCCCACAAAGAGACTTTCTGGGGGCCAGCACGGCGGCCGGGCCCGTGTCCCCCCCCTGCTGCCTCTGCTTGCCCCTCGCCATCCTCCTCATCGGCGTCCCCCTTTCTGCCTTCCTGAGGAAAATGAGGTTTTCATCTTGTTTTTTAAGCCCCGAACCACTCCAGCCCCGCTGTTCATTCGTTCCCAAGCCCTGGCGCTCTCACTGTTTACATTGCAAGTGTTGCTGGCGCAGGGTGGGGGATGCAGGGGTCCCTTTGGGGACACCCACCCTGCCCAAAACACAAACTGATAACATTCCTTTTTTTTGTAAACCAGAAAGCAACAAAAAAAAAAAAGGCAAAAAAAACCCCCCCAAAACAGAGCAAAAAACAAAAAAAAACACAAACCAAACCCACACCACCCCGGCTGGGGCCAGGTTGCTTTTTAAAGAAACCTTTTTACCAAACTATTTAAAAGCGTCGAGTGCTACGTGGTGGCGGTGACCTCGGTGGCCAAGCCCACCCCCCAACCGTGTGCCTTGGGGGGGGTCCACGCCCCACCCCGCCTCGCTGCCCCCCCTGCCCCGCAGCCCCCGGGCAGGAGGGTGGGCAGGGGGGGCTGCCTGCTGCCTGTGTCCCCCCCCTCCTCTTTCTAAGCCTAGTTTTGTAGGGCAAGCTCTTGCATTTAGGCGAGGAAAGCCCACTGTGTTGCCTCCCCCCCCTTGCAATCCCCAGCCTTTTTGGGGGGGGCAAGAGGGGGGCTTCTCAGCTGGTGCCTGCGGCCTCGTGTTTCCCACAGGATGTTTTACCGAATTGTTCACATGGTTTGAAATAATAAAATGTAGAAAGAAGAAAAAATATTACATATACTGATATCCCCCCCCGACCCCCGCTGTGACCTTGCAAAGGGGGGGGGGGGGGCGTGACCTCTGCAGGAGAGTTTGGGGGGGTCTCCAGGGTGGGATAGGGACACAGGGTGGGGTGGCATCACTTTGGGGCTCAGTGGCATCGTAGGGGTGAGGGCAGCGTCCTGGGGAAAGAGCTGGGGTGGTGTTGGGGGGCTGACACCCCCCAGGGGTGATGCTGGGGGGGCTCTAATACCAAAGGGGGCCCAGGGCCATGCGGTCCTTGGGGATCCCCAATGATGTGTGGCCCTGAGGGAGACCCTTCCCCACAGGGAACCCGAGCTTCAGGGGGTACCCAGGGACACCCCAGCTCCCAAGGGACCCCCAGCACCCAAGGGACATCTCCAAAGGGTGTCTGGGACCCGTCAGCACCCAAGGGACATCTCCAAAGGGTATTTGGGACCCCCCAGCACCCAAGGGATCCCCCAGCGTGCTGCAGCACTCCACGGGACTTCCAGTACCCACAGCTCCAATGGGTACCCAGGGATCCTCTTCCCCCCACCAAGGATCATCCAGAGGCTCCAGCAGTGCTCAGCTCCAAAGGGTTCCTGGAGATCACTCAGCACCCCCCAGCTCCAAAGAGAACCCAGGACCCCTCTGCTCCAAGGGGCACTCAGAGACCCCCTGAACAGCACCCAAGGGACCCTCAGCATCCCTCAGCTCCAAAGGATTTCCAGGACCGCAGGTACCCAAGGGATCCCCAGGTCCCCGCAGCTCCAAGGGGTATCCAGGGACCCTCAGCACCCAAAGGACACCCATTGTTCCCCCTCAGCTCCAAGGGGCACCCAGGGACCACCAACATCCAAGGGATCCCTACCCCCTCAGCTCCAAGGGGTACCAGGGACCACCATCACCCTAGGGACACCCAAGTCCGCCCCAGCTCCAAGGGGTTCCCAGAGACACCCAGCACCCAAGGGACCTCTGCCCCAACCCCTCAGCTCTGAGGTGTACGAGGGACCACCAGCATCCAAGGGCACCCAGCACCCAGGGTCACCCAGTCCTCAAGAACCTGGAGGCTCCGGGAACTCCCAGCAGCACCGGGTGCCCCATGGGTCTGGTGGGGAGGGAAAGCAGGACAGTGCCCCCCACCCAGGGCTGGCTCCGGGACTGAGGGGATCAAATCCTGGGGTTCAGGGCAAGTGGAGATGGCTACATAGAGATGGGGGCAGTGGTGGAGCTGGGCCCCAGAGGAGGAGAAGGCCCAGGCTGGGGAGGGAACGCTGGGGCTGGGGCTCAGAAGAGCCCACAGTCCTTGAGGTTCTCCTTGATGATGATGTCAGTGACGGCGTCGAAGACGAACTTGACGTTCTCAGTATCAGTGGCGCAGGTCATGTGGGAGTAGATCTCTTTCACGTCCCGCCGCATGTTCAGCTCCAGAAACTGCAGCTTGATGTAGTTGCCAGCATCGTCGTAGGTGTTGGGACCTGGTTGCATGGCAGTGAGCAAGGTGCCCTCCTAGACTGGTGCGTCCCTTCACCCAGCGCTCCCCCGGGTGGGCAAACCTTGGTCCATGAGCAGGGCTAGAGCAGCATCCCTTGCATGGGATGCTGAGGACACCTGGTGGGTGGCTGCTGCAGGGTGCTGGCACCCAACCCTTCACCACTACCCCGTCACCACCTTCCTGCACCCAGTGGGAGAGCCGCTGCCAACCTCACCATCATAATCAGGGAAGCAGATGCTGAGATGGGCCTTCTTAATCTTCTCCAGGAAGACGTCCTTCTTGTTGAGAAAGAGGACGATGGAGGTGGTGGCGAAGTAGCGGTGGTTGCAGATGCTGTTGAAGAGGTGCAGGCTCTCGTGCATGCGGTTCTGTGGAGGGACACAGCCCCATCAGCCCTATGGTAACGCCTTCTGCTGCGGTGGGGATGAAGCCATGGGCATAGGGGTTGTGTGCTCTGGGAGCCTTCCTCACCACTTCATCATCCTCCACCAGGACCATGTCATAGGCACTGAGGGCCGCTATGAAGATGATGCAGGTCACTCCCTCAAAGCAGTGGATCCACTTCTTCCTCTCTGAGCGCTGGCCACCCACATCGAACATCCTGGGCAGGACAAAGGGGTGTCAGCACAGCCCACCCGCTGCCCAGCCCCGGCACCAACCTCTACTGGGGGCTCAAACCTGAAGTTGAGGTCTTTGAAGGAGAACTGGGTCTCGATGATACCAGTAGTCTTAACGCGGGAGCGCAGCACGTCCTGCTCTGTGGGGACGTAGCCAGGGGTCACCAGGCGCTCCAGGTCTGACAGGTAACTGGCCGGGCACATGGTGAGCATGAGACAGAGGCTGGCACCCCCACACTCCTACCCCTGCCCAGACTCCCCACCCCACGTACTAGCCAGCCGAGTCATTGAGCTGGTACTCGGAGGCACGGTCGAAGCAGGCTTGGATGCCCGTGTCCTTCCAGAGCCGCCCAATGATGTCCGACATCTCCTTGGGCATGGTGCCTTCCTCAATGGTGTCCGAGAGGTGCAGCAGCTTGCGGGCATCGTCCTACAAGCGAGAGAGGATCAGTGGGGCCAGGGAGCTGGGGTGGCCCACCTTGCCCGCTTTGGTGTGCCCCTAACCTGGCGAGCCGAGTCACCGTACTGGATGTTGAGGGTGTTCATGGCCCGCACAATGGCCAGCATGGACTGGAGGGTGTTGCTGTAGATGATGGCGATGAACTCCAGGCATTCCTCCAGCGAGTAACCATCCTGGTGGATGATCCTGGCCAGAGAAGGGGATGCGGGGCTGAGCTGAGCACCACGGGGCGTGGGGGCAGCAAGGGATCGGGTTGAGCACCCAACATGGGGCTGAGGTGGGTACTGTGGGGTGGGGGCACCCCATGGTTGGGGCATGGGGCAGAACTGGGCACGAGGACACGGAGGTGGCATGGGGCACAGGCAAGTGGTGCCCCTTGGCACTTACTTCATCTGCTTGACGATGGTGCTCTTCCCTGACTCTCCTGCTCCTGTGGGGACAAAGCATGGGTCACGGTGGTGCCTGTACTGGCCTCGTGGAGGACATTGGTGGCTGTGCCAAGTCCGAGCGTGGGGTAGCGGATTACAGCTTGGTGCCCGCGGGCATTAAGGTTGGGCTGAGCTGCTGTGGCTAATGGGATCTGCAGCAGCTCAGCTGGGACATGCTCGGGGACCCAGGGGAGGGGTGAGGGACATGGTGGCACCGCAACCCTGCCACCCACCACCTGATGACCCAAACCTGCAGCAGTGCAGAAGGATGTGCCCTGGGCTGGGCTGAGAGGGCAGCAATGGCACCCATGGCTCCACCATGTCCAGGGCATTCCAGTTCATGGACACCACCGGGGCAGCGGGGAGGGTGGTGGCGTGGGCTGCATGGGGTGCCTGGGAGGATGGGGTGGGGTGGGAGACGCTGGCAACTTGGGGTGCTGGCTGGTGTTGGTGGAGGCTCTTGGGATGGGTTGGTTGGGGCTGGGAGGCTGTGGGGTTGGGGAGTTGTTGGGTGGGCAGGTTGGGTTTGGGGCATAGCTGGAAGATCTTAGGGTGGGCTGTTGAGATGGGTTGTTGGGATAGGGGTGCCTGACAGGTAGTGGGAGGGGAGAGCTGTTGGGTAAACTCTTCAGATGAGCTACTTTAGGGGACCCTGGGGATGGGGGGGCTGTTGGGCTGGTCTCGTTGGGTTTTGGGTGAGATCAGGAATACTTTGGGTAGGCTGTTGGGGTGGGTTGGTTGGTTTTAGGGGTACCCGGGAGGGGGAGGCTGTTGGGGCACTCTTGGGTGGAATGGTTGGGTTTAGGTGATGCTGGAGACATCAGGGAAACATCGGGTGGGCTGTTGGTGGGTTGGGTTTAGGGCTGCCTGCGAATTGAGGGACAGTTGGGGTGGGCTGCTTGGGTTTAGGGGTGCTGGGGGGATCAGGGAAACATTGTGTGGACTGTTGGGGTGGGTTGGTTGCATTTTGGGGTTGCATCTGGGAGCCATGGGGATGTTGGGTAGGCCAGCTGCGTTTGGGAGCACATCTGGGGCCCACGGGAATATTGGGGTGGACTGGTTGGGTTTGGGAGTGCATCTGAGGGCCATGGGAATGTTAGGTGGGCCAGTTGGGTTTAGGGGAGCTATTGGGGTGGACTGGTTGGGTTGAGGGGTGCTGGGAGATGTCAGAGGAACATTGGGTGGGCTGTTGGGGTGGGATGGGTATCTGCCCCAGGGTGTTCTCCCTTCCATACCCAGTAGCAGCAGCTTGACAGTCCTGGCGTCCTTTTCGGCGTCTTCCTTCAGCTTCTTCTCCAGCTCACGGGAATGCTTCTCCTCGGCGCTGGCCCCGGCCCCCATCCTCGGCCCCGCGGCCCTGCGGCTCACCCGCTCCTTGGAGGTCAGCACCAGGATGGGCAACGTGTTCCAGCCCCCCGCCGCCTCCAGCGCTCGCCTCCCTGCACCCACCTCACCCGCCGCCGACTGCCTCGCGGCTCCCGACGCCCACCCAATGCTGGCCAAGGACGGCGCCAAGGTCCCGGGGGGCCGGCGGTGGGTGCTGCGCTCAGCACCCTCGGCTTAAGCTGTGCCCCCCCTGCCCTCCCCAGATAAACCCCACAAAGCTGCCCCGGGCTGAGCTCAGCAATCCTGCGGCTCAGGCGTCAGCGCTTCTGCCGGGAGGGACGAGGTTCGTGGGGATGGGGATGGTGGCCCAGGGTCCTGGGGCACCCACCCAGCTGCGGTTGTGCTGAGAGTCCCCACAGCAGTCGGAGTTGGTGGGATCTGATGGGTTTGACAGGGGCTGGTGGTCTACAACTGCCTGGAAGGAGGGTGTGGTGAGGTGGGTGTTGGTCTCTTCACCCAAATGACAGTGATAGGATGAGGGGGAATGGCCTCAAGTTGCGCCAGGGCAGGTTTGGATTGGACATCAGGAGAAATTTCTTCTCCAAAAGGGTTCTCAGGCCCTGGAACAGCTGCCCAGGGAGGTGGTGGAGTCCCCATCCCTGGAGGTGTTTAAAAGATGGGCAGATGAGGTGCTCAGGGGTGTGGTGCAGCAGAGGACAGGTACAGTTGGACTCGGTGGTCTCAAAGGTCTTTTCCAACCTAGTGACTCTATTTCTATGAAACGTCCCCAGCTCGCACAGGCCTCCCTGCTCCAAACCAGTATCCAATTTAAAGCCATTCTCCCTCATCCTGTCACTCCAGGCCCTTTGAAAAAGCCCCTCCCCAGCTTTCCTGGAGCCCCTTTCTGCACTGGAAGCTGCTCTAAAGTCTCCTAGGAACCTTCTCTTCTCCAGGCTGAACAACCCCAACTCCCTCAGCCTGTCCTCATAGCAGAGGTTCTCCAGCCCTCGGATCATCTCCGTGGCCTTCTCTGGACCCGTTCAACAGCTCCATCTCCTCATCTTGGGGGTTCCAGACACAGGACTCCAAGCAGTCCCCGCAGTGTCCTTAGAACATCCCCCTCCCCAGAAGCCCTGTCCAGTGTCCAGGAGCACCCACAGTCCAATCCACCCTTGTGCTCCAACCACAGCGACGCCCACAATGTCCCCGAGACCCTCAACACCCCCCACAGTGTCTTCAGGCCATCAGTTGTCCCCTCCCCATATCCCCATCACCCCCGCTCCCTTGCCATAGTGGCCACCCCAAGGACACCCCAGTATCCCCTGAGTGTCCCCAGGCCCAGACAGGACTCCCCCAGTGTTCCCAGTACAGCCCAGTGTCCCCAAGTCCTGACACCCCCCCACCCCGTATCCCCCCCGTCCTCGGGGCTCCTGCAGCGCCGCGCGCCGCCACCAGGGGGCGAACGAACCCAGTCCAGTGCCCCCAGTACTGCCCCAGCACAGCCCTGCCCGCCCCCAGTGCCCCCAGTACTGCCCCAGAACAGCCCTGCCCGCCCCCAGTGTTCCCAGTACTGCCCCCAGTTTAGCCCAGGACCTCCCAGCACTTTCCCCAGTGCC